>NW_027472590.1:20954140-21356640 GCF_030347505.1 Rhynchophorus ferrugineus
TTTTCCATTCGTGATGTCAGACCAAGATGTACGAATTCTTGTCTGTATAGAATGTGAGATAGGAAAGGACGGAGATAAATGCGTGGAACAATTAATTATAAATGTGTTTATATTCTCCAATGGTATTCAAAATATCCAAAAAATTAAGTATTTCTATTAACATATAATAAATAATATTAATTTAAAGGAAGTAGAATTACTTTTATACTGAATATTCTGTGGATGTGTAAAAAGGAATGGAATTATCATTATTGTGTTTTAATATATTAATTGCTATTTTTAAATAACATAGTATAATAAATATAAATAGTACAATACAACTTAAACAAAACCTAACAACTAAAGATTTTCAATAACCAAAACTACTAAATAAAATATAAACGTACACCTGATCATTGAAAAATCTAATCCATGATGAACCTAAAAATGATCGTACAATAACTACCAGACCCTTTTTAAATAAAAGTTTTATTTATTTTTGAACGGAAATATTTTTAAATTACTGTGATTATTATCATGTTCAACCTTTCTCACATGAGGCGATTTCTTCGATCGTTAATTGTTTGCCCAGATTTTGAAAAAACTCGTTCCCAGGGGACAGATGTTGCGAGTATAGAGGAATAATTTACGTGTAACTGATGTAATTCAGGTAGTTTCATTTTATGGGCTTGCCAAGAATCCAATGGGTTTTCTAAATGTCCAATAAATGGAATATCTAAATACTACTAAATCTGTAAAGTTGCTGCAGTACTTGGAGTAATTACTTCTTTCATTCTAACCATTTTTTTTTCAAAATATCTCCAGATGTCAATACATTCTTGGTCAGTAGTTGTATCTTGAATTTCGAGTTGTGGAACTATATTTGTATTTTTTGAAGTTATAATGGAAGATACCTCTTTTGTGATAACTTTTTTTATCGCCCCAGTATTACTTGCAATACCAAATCCTGCTTTTTTAAATCTAGGATCAAAAAATTTTTATTTTCCCCATATCGTGTTCATTTCTAAAATTGCCAGTCTTTTTGATGACATCTAATAAACAATTTTGTCATTTTATCCCTATACACTTGTTAAAATCCTGGATTTGATGCAATCTTCTTATTAACGGTATAATTAAAGACATCGTTGGATATCTTTCACCAGATAAGTCGGTGGTCATTATCTCAATGGGCTTTAAAAGTTGAACACATTCTGTTAAGATGGTCCATTAGTTAACAAATAGAAACTGTGGTTCTCTTCTTAATAGCCAACAAAATAATTGTAGAATAAGTATAGCTTTCCTATCAGAAAATGTATTTATTACATATATTTAATATACTTTATTCAACCTTTTACCTTAACGGTATTTTCAAAAGAAATTTAAAAACTGCTACTGCAAAAAATTCTTCAAATCTTCTGGATTAATGCAATTTCTGAAACCTTTGAAACCTAATTTTAGTTTTCAAGATTTTAGGAAAAATGTTTTGACAAACAAGGGGCTTGGACAAAAATCGTGAAAGTTTATCAAAAAAGTATTACCTATTATACCAGTCCAAAGTATTACCTATTATGCCAGTCAAAAGTATCTTATTATTTATCATTTACAATTTAATGTTTTTGCCTTCGAAAACTAGCCTTCCAAAATGCTGCTATAATTTACAATATATAGTTATTCCCAAGCAAACTACAAAAAAAACATAAAACAACATATATTACATATGAATTATAAATCTGTGTAAGTATAAATTGTATAAATTCGTCGCATTACTTTCAAGGTCGCAGCTAGGGCGACAAAGCCAGAACGTTAAAAATCAGTCGAATGAACTAGTAGAACAGAAAATAGTAACTAAAAGTAAAAGACTGAAATAGTCGATATTTTAGAGTAATAAAATCAGTCGGACCGAAAATAGCGAGTGAAACAGTCGATAGTAAAAAGCAGTCAATTACTAAACAGTCGATAGTCGATTTCAGTCGATTATTCCCAACACTACCACTTACATATATCTATATAAGTATCCGGTGTACAAAAAATGCCATTTGAATCCGTTAAATTCGAGGCTGGCTGAATTGACAAACCGAATACGGACTCAGAGCCCATATATTATACAAGGACGTTGCAGGCTTCGGGAATATCTCGGATAATTTTAAATGAAAAGCTATTTCCAAAGCTTCATTCGCTCTCATGATTTAATTACTAATAATGAATCCCTAAAAGGTTTTGGTTAAAAAGCTTTATAAAAATTTCATACCTTCTCAATCAATTCTAATTTATAGTTAATTATCCGAGTTGAGCTAACCAAGAGCTTTTTTATATTGCAACCGGATAGTATAGAAACAACAAATAATAGAATATAATAGTAAATTACATTAGTCTGTTCAATAAGATGGTAGAATGCTATTTATTACCAAAAGTCAATTTTAAAGATCTCTAGGATGAAAGTTAACACTGTTCGATATACTTTTTACTAGCGTTGGAAACTATTGACTGAAAACGACTATCGACTGTTTAGTAATTAACTACTTTTCTACCATGGACTGTCAGTCACTCCTTTTGTTCTACTGATTTTACTACTTTTTATCAGTGACTGTTTCGGTCGCTATTTTCCGTCAGACGGATCTTCTTACTATTTACTGTCGACAGTTTCAGTCGTGTACTTTTGTCTAATTACTAGTTTTGGTTCTACTATTTAGATTTAGTAGATTTGTTTTGTTTACATTCAACTCTTTTTCAGACCATACATGAGTTTCTAGGTGCGTTTTTTATGTAGTATCCACCTGAAGGCCTAATCCACCTAATTAACAATTGTATATCTGAGAAACGTATTTTACTTGCATTTTTACTCGAGAGAATATTTACATTTTACGTTTAGTTCTTGTTTCCTTCAATGGTGTGTTTACTTGGCAAGTCATCTTGGTATCACTGTATTTTTATTTCTTCCGCTACTGCCTGTGTACACCATTCTTGATAAAATTAATCACTGAATTCTGTCTAAGGCATTTTCCATATCTACAAGACAGTTGGTATTCATTCTCTCCTCATACGTTCTAACCTAATGTTTATGTTTAATTTGGAACAATTACAATCATATCTGTGCTCACAAATCTTTCACGTCCTACAATACCATTTTCTATAGTTATATTCAATTAATTATGTGCATACCTTTAGTTGTTTCCACTATCATCACTCTGTCTCAGGCCTTTAGCATTGCACAGCATTATCACATATCCTGAAAGTTTCCTTCAGTGACTTTCACTTCACGACTCAGTGTCCAATTCAATAACTAAACTGTTAATTTCTAATCTGCCTAAAACGTGTTCACGATTCCACAGTTTTTTTATTACTTCCTCTTTCTATGGCTTATCGAGTTCATAAAATACCGAAGGTGTTATTGTTGACAATGCTTCCTTCCACATATCCAAACAGTCTTTGATGGAATATCCTTCTCAACCAGCAATATATCTGCAATTAGCTATTAATAAATATAATGGTCAACACAATCAATGCTAAGTTTTATCTTTTTTCATCAATTTTTATTGTCTTTATACTTTTTTTGCTGCTGTCTTGCAAAGAGTGCCACAATGAACCATTTTGAAATATTCAAGTTTTTTATATTATTTTATGCCTTCAATTGAATTCTTTTTAAGGTAATGTCTGAAAGTTTTATTAAACCTATCATAGGGTTATTTTTAGATAATTTAAACCCTATGCCCTGTTAGAGTGTTTGAAAGGATGTCTTTCATCCCTTAAAGAGCTGCATGTCCCTAATTCTTTTATGTATACTCTACAGAGAAACAATTTTCTCTAAACTAATTTTAGTTTTTTTCTACTTAGTGTTCTTATACATTTCGTATATTTGGTTTCGAATAGAGCCAATATCAAGATGGTCAAGATTCGTCACCCACTTTGTATGTAGAGGGGTTTTCTTGAGTGAATCTAACGTATTATTCTTCATTTTGTAAGTCATGTTATTCACTGTACCCACAGTAATATTTAGCATGGCAGCAACCCACTAAAATCATTTTCAATAATATTGTAAGGACTTATATCTAACAACCGGACGGTGACCAGCTCAGACGTATGCAAAATTCTTGAAAGCAATAGTGATAAGAGGTTTTAACTCTTACCTATAAATAATTGTGGCAAACTGAATTAAAACTCAGACTTGATACGGTAACATTATAATGTTTCGACGTCACAAATATCCCTGACGCATCACTACATAGTATAAAACAAAGTCGCCTTTTCTGTCCCTATATCCCTATGTGCGCTTAAATCTTTAAAACTACGCAACGGATTTTGATGCGGTTTTTTTCAATAGATAGAGTGATTCAAGAGGAAGGTTTATATGTATAATACATGCATAATATACTAAGGCAACATTGCTACTTTTAGAGGTTTCTAACGTGATGTCGTAAATTAACCTATTTTTTTAGGCTTATTTAGCAATTAGCAAAAACGCTGCCTAACCCTACGAGTTAGATCAAATTAATGTACTACAATATTGTACACCATAAAAAGGTCTACAAAAAAGTCCGCGATGGTATATGTTTATCTTTTAGGGATAACCCACATTAACCATTTTTATTGTTTACTTTTTACGTGAGAAAATATCTTATTTACGAAGCTATTTTAAGCAATACGGCATTAATCCTTATCGAATTAAGTACCTTAAATACAGTGTGCAATTAATATAGATCAATATGGTTCCTTACAGCATGTAAATTAAACAAATATTTTCGGAGATATTACAAATTTAAAATTTGCGTTTAAAAATGTGTAATGTAATAAAAATTGTATGAATTTAGATATTCCAAAGATAGCAGGAAATCTTCATAGTAAGTATAGGGGAAGAGGAATTGTTTTACTCCAAATTTAATGCGTGCAGGCCAAGGGCAGTAATGAATGAACCAAAAATACTGGATCGATTTTAATCATGTTTTCATTGAGTGACATAGGCATATATATTTTATGCCCTTGCAAAGTCGGAGCGGACCGCTATGTTTTTATATACAACGTTCATATTTTTTCTGTAGTGTATTTAATTTAGTATCAGCATTGCATCCGTGCGAAGCCGGGGCGGGTCGCTAGTTACTAAAAAACTTTGAATAGACTATAATTGACTTTCTTAATACTCCGTTTCAAACGGTTCTAATACGTGAGAAATTTGCTGTTAAGAAAATAAAACAAACAATATTCAAAGAAGCTCTTGATTTTGACTTGATTAGATAACAAGGTCTTGCTGTAGAAGTGAATATTTAGACCTATCTGGACCTCTGGTATTGAACCATGAGGTACTACTAGCAAATCTAACATAGATATCCCCAGAGGTTCCAGAATAAATTGTTCCCAGTCATCGTTGGTGCCCCATATTACGTGTCCAACAAACTGATATTCAGCGCGATATCCCCTTAGAAGCCATAACAAGTGTGATTCGAAGTGTTAGTGCGAAGTATTCTGAAATACTAATAGTGCATATCAATGCACTCGCCAAACAGTTACATGTGCGCGATGACAGTGAAGTGCGTAGTCCCAAACGCAATCTACCATACGAAGTGATTAATATACATATGGAGTAATATTTAATAATCTCTAGAAAAATTAAAATAGTCTTTAAAATAAGTTAGGACAGACTTTAAAATAAGTAAGAATAGTACCTAGAATAATATTTAGATTATAACTTCCGTACCGCAGATCACTTACTGAAGTGATCTTCTTCATGTCAGGATGGTTATTTATATAACGCAAATCACGCAAATACGTATTGTACGCGGGCAGATTGTTGACGTTCTAAGAGGCTAAAAAAAGTTGTGATTCTACACAGGGCGAGAGTACACTACCTTACAAGGAAAATCATCACAGTTACTGCAGTAAGTAGACCGTGTAAGTCAGTATTTCGTTTTTGTTGACTGCATTGCAAACTTGAACTGTGACATGTGACTGAAAATTGCAACTGTGATAGGGAATATTGTATACTCCTTGGCGTTCCAGTTTAACGTTGGATTTTAAAAACAGTTGCAATTTTGTGCTTTCTAAGGCAAACAAGGCAACACAATAATTATTACGGAAAATAGAACTAAAGGAAAAAAGATATACTATCGTATAAATTATTCTCTAATTCATAACTAAATATATTATTTGGATATATAATTGCTCGGTAGGTAGATTTGACCTCAAGGGAATGGCACCACATAAAAAAAATGTCTAGAACTCCATCTCATAGGTGGCGTGGAAAAGAGTTCAGTATAATAAAACAACTCTAGCCTAATATATAACTGTTGTGTCTGTATAATTAACTGTAGTGTAAGTCTTTCCATAATTTATGCATTAGATCAATTATAATGTTAAAATTAATTATATTTTATAAGGTTATTCTTGACTCATTATCTTATTTACATTAATACATTTTATATTGTGACTTTGTGACGTGGTAAATTTTGATGACGAGCATTGGGTGTTTCATTGGAAGGACTCTTTTATTGGATAAAAAATCGACAGTTCCGAGGTTAAACTTAGAAATGTGCAATATTTTGTATCACTTTACCACATCTCTCATATGGAATAATAATGCGATTATTTGTAGTTTTCTCTGGTTCAAAAGTCTACGTTGCGCCGCATTCATTAGTTATTATTATTGGACAATATTCACCATCGTAAACTTTTTAAATACTTCGTTTTGGGAGGTTATATAACTCATTACATCAAATGGTGGATGAACAAGGTAGACGTTAGAATAACATTTTATTGGTTTTAGTTACTAAGTATATTTTTCAATAATTCATCGCAGACATATTATTGTTCGTCGCGGAGACAGGCATGGCTTTATTCCTGGAGCTAGATTAGTATTTTGTCGCTCAGGCAATGTAAATTAAATTACTTTTCTATTTATAAAAATAACCCTGAACCCTGTAAAAATTAATATGATTTACACTAACACATTCGGTTTAGATGAACGCTATCGGACACACAGGAAGAGAAATTGCCAAATGGTAGAACCAATAAGTGTTCAACAGATTAGAAACTAACAATTTGGCATTTGACTTGAACAGTAATTCTGCCAGTGAAAGTGAGAGTGAAAGAATAAAACATTTTTGTTGTGGTCTTATGACCTGAATGCTAACAATTACCAACACTGATAGCTAAATATAAATAAATAGTAAATATATTAGAACTTTAGAAAATTTTACTCTAGAGTATGAAAGATTTGTATGCTGATATTTAGCGCTAACTGTTTTGCAGATACAGCAAATGCATTAAGGAGATTAAGAAGTGATTAAGAACGTAGTAATAAAAGAAACTAAGATGGAATGAAGCAACATTAAAATAACTTGACAAGGAAACACAGCAACGAAAGAAACAAGAACTGAAGGTAAAAATGTAAATATACTTTCTAATTAAAGTAACATATATTACTTGAATAACTATGCTATTATTCACTACGTAGATTAGACCTCCAGGGGATACCACTACATAAAAACGCGCGTAGAACTCTACCTTATAGGGGTTGTGGAAAAGAGTTCAATGTAAATATAATAAAAGAATTATTGTGTCTGTATAATTAACTGTACTTTAAGTCCTTCGATAATATCTGCATTTGATAAACTATAATGCTGAAATAAATTATATTTTATAAAGTTATTTTTGTTTCATTATTTTATTTACATTAGTATTTTATTTTATTAGAGTGAAAATAAACCAAAACTTGGGTGTGGAAAAGAATTCAATATAAATATAATAAAACGAATATTGTGTCCGTATAATTCTCTGTAGTTTAAGTTACTACATGATATCTGCATTAAATGAACTAGAATGTTAAAATAAGTTGCATTTTGGAGCGTTTAGCGACAGTGTATATTTTGATGACGAGCTTAATAGCTTAATATTAGAAATTTCGTATATTTTTCATGACCACCGCAATTTTCGTTTATAGAGCAATTCTTGGACAGATCTTGAGCTAGAGGTCCCATCTCTAGCTCAAAAAGGGCCTTCACTAAATTGCGAACTTTCTTCATACCTTGAGCCCATTTTTATTGGAATTAATATTGTACGAAATTCACTATCGCAAGCTTCTTACAGTTCCGAGAGGTTATATAACTTATTATAGACACTAAATGTGACGAAAATTACTACCTCAAATATAATTTTAGACTGAAAGAAACAATCTGCAAAAATTACGTAACCCGCCAAATATTTTTTAATATTTAGTTAATTACGATTTGTGTAATATTATTTAAAAAGTTATAATTATCGTCGTTATCTCACGATTTCGTGGTAGACAGTTTCCTCTGGTGTTCAAATTTAATCTCGAACAAAAAAAAATACGCAGGTCTTAAAGAACCCTCTACGGTTCGGGGCGGACTTGTGCGAAATCACTTTATTATTTACGTGCACTTGTTGAGATAAGAAGTGGGGTTTCTGATTTATGAACAGCTCGTTGGAGTAAGTTTTTCGACCATAAATTGGTACTGGCGACTTTAATGAGACGGAATTTTTTTCTAAATGGGCAGGAGAAAGGCATTAATCAGATTTGTCGCCGAAAATAACAACCTGATTATTAAGAAGAAGACCTGAGCGGAAATATTATTCAAGCGAGAAAGAACCGGATTATTTTCTATTTAAAATTTCATTTTGAGTTTAAAATGACCATTGTGAGAATTTGAGGGGTAGTAGTGTTGCGACACAATTATATTCATTTATATTTAAGAAAATTCTTTAATTTTAAGTTCTTTAAGTTCTTCTTTTGTATAGTCTAGAAGTCTCATTTATTAGATCACTGAACTGTCTTTGTTATATTTGTATCAAATATCTGATGAAGGTAGTCCTAGATAAGACAAGCATCGAGCAAATAAAAAACACCTATAGTCAATTCAAAATAGCCTTGACACGGGAGAACTATCAAAACGTTGCAATGTTGCTGCATCAATTCTGAGTTTTAGTTCAGTTTGGTTCTGACCTATAACAACACTTTAATAGAAATAAAATTATTGAACAAATATTTTATTAAATAGAAATTATTTTAACATTGATGTGCTATCAAATGCATTTATTATCGAAGAACTTAAAACTACAATTAATTTTACAGTCGCAATAATTTATAGATTAGAGCTGTTTTATTATATATACATTTGAACTTTTTTCCGCACTACTATCGGCAGGGTTTTAGGCGCGTTTTTGTATGTAGTGGTATCCCCTGAGGGCCTAATCCACATAATTAACAATTGAATATCTGAGTAAAATATTTTACTCTCATTAGAGAGAATAATTATGTTTTACGCTTAGTTCTTGTTTCTTTCGATGTAATGTATCCTTAAGTCATTATTATATTACTATATTTCTCTTTAGTTTGTCCTATTACTATCTGTATACATATTCCTTGATAAAACTACATTTAATCACTGCATTCTCCTTAATGTATTTGTCATATCTGCAAAACAGTTACTGTTACTTCTCTCCTCATACATGTTAAACAAACGTTCATGTATATGCTGAACAAAAATACACATACTCATAAACCTTTTACATTCTATAATACAATTCCCTACAACTAAAGTATATTAATTGTATACTGAACGTTAGTGGTTTCCTCTTTCATCACCCTGTCTTGGTAATCGTCAGAATTGAATCAGAAACCAACATTCATAAGATTTTATTCAATCACTTTCACTTTCAGAAACACCAATCAAGTGAATAAATAATCTGTTTATTTCCAATCTACCAAAAACTTACTCAAGATTCTATCATTTGTCAATTTCTCCTTCAATGTGTCTGATCGAGCTCACACAAACTGAAGATGCTATTTTCAATAATGCCTCTTTCCATAAATCCCGATAGTTCTGGTTTGAATATCCTCCTCGACCTAAATTGGAGTCAATCAACCTAATAAACTCAATTGGATTAAAAATGCAGTGATAGGAAAGAAGACTTAATACTCTGTGGCCATAACATTCAGTAATGTGATCTACTATGTATCTTTTCTCAGGCTTTCTTTCTAAAAAAGTAAATTACATAAAATGCAATTAAATATGTCATTTATATTTACCAAGTAACAGCATGAAGAAGTATATGTCTGCAATGAATAAATGTTATGACTAACAAAATCTAATCGATAGTTATTCCAACATTTACCTTTTTCCATCAGATTTCGTTGTCTTTAAAATATTTATTATCATCTTGCCATGAGCAACCCAATGTACCATTCTGAAATATTTATGTATCATTTAAATACATAAATTGTTATATTTCCTCCTTGATTTTGTTATATGTTATACTTTCAGAAATTAATTTATACAAAGAAGTGGCGACTTGTTGAATGGCGAAACAAAACGATACTGATTCAGTCAGTCAATTTTTATATTACCACTGAATTGTATCACAGATTTCGTTGTCTTTAAAATATTTATTATCATCTTGCCATGAACAACCCAATGTACCATTCTGAAATATTTATGTATCATTTAAATATATAAATTGTAATATTTCCTCCTTGATTTGTTATATGTTTTTAAAAATTCTATTCTTTTAGAAGCAATCTCTGGAATTTCTATTAAACCCCTTCGTGGGTTATCTTTACACCACTTAAATCCTATATTATCCAACAATGTATGAACAGATGTTCTACATCTCTCAAGTAGCTGTTTATCTTTTGGATTTTTATTTCCAGACTAACAAGTTTGTCTTAAATAACTGTATTAAATTATATTTCGATTAAAAAAACTACTTAATGTTTTATACATTTCGTATATTTGATCTCTGAAACACCAAGCTGATCTAGATTCGTCACCTGTTTCGCATAAACACGGTTTCTTTTCGCCGAATTTAAGGTTATATTGTTTTTATTTTTTGAGATATGGTAGTGACTGTGTCCGTACTAATATACACTGCAGCTGAAAGGCGCAAAAGTATTTTCAATAAAAACCGCGGCGATTTCAAATTTATTAAAACAAAGAGTTAAAACAAAATTTGCCGGTTTATAACTCGTAATTATAATATTTTGAAGAATTTTCAGACGTTTGGCAAACGGACAACTCTTGCAGGCTCATTCCGTTACATGTTGGAACTTCTCTAACAGCATTCTATCTCTTTTAAATAGAATAAAATGACAATGATGATATTGTCTGGCTCTAAAACGAATTTACAACTTTTAACAGACACATATTGATACTCGTGTCACTGCTATTTTGAATTGAATATAGTTAGCAAAAGATGTGTCATCGGCTCGATGTCGAGTGTTCCGGATAAGGGATTTCAGGTACCAGGGCTAGACTGTAAGCTGCAAGAAGTGTTAGGCCTGGTAGAGGGCCATTTATAATGTCTCTAACCATAAACTTCCGCGAGACCCGAGATCGTGGAATACTCTGGCATTTTTAAGAATAGGCAACGCACTATTTTCATCGGCGAGAGAAGCTCCTAACTAGAAGAGTTTTTCTCTTCCCGACATTCTAAATGAATCGGGATGTAGAAAGGGGTTTTTTGAACCAGCCTTTTTAGAAACCACCTAGAACCCGAGAGAGGAGCTTCAGACGATAAAACACGATGTAACGAGAATGACAATCAGAATTAAGGAATTACAGTACTCAGAATAGAACAAGAATTAGCAAAGGAACAGTCAGACCAGAATTATAGAATAAGTCAGAATAGTCAAGTGTCAAGAATGAGAACAGAAACAAGTATCAAAGAAGCAGAGAGAAAAACTCAACAATAATTTAAGAACAAAAACACAATACTTAATTGAAATGAACAGTAAAATTCCTATGTCGCGTGTACAATCATCAGTCGTCCGACAGAATCAGTCCGATGACAGAATCATTATTAGCTAAACAAACGTACGATTTAGTAAGGCATTTCCATCCAATTCATAATTCATTTCGCCATCGCGTAGCAATTTTATAATTTTCAATGTTATACTTTTTGTATTATACATTTCAAAAAACAAACCCGTCTTTGTGCATTAATTTACACAAAGACAAAGAAGAGAGAAATTAAAAAAAAGTTTTATTTGTGCGTAAATACAAAATCCAAAACACAAAAGAAAGAAGAGGTAACTTATTGAACGAGGAGACAAAATGACATTGAGGGGTTTCATCTATTAGAAAACACACCAAACCTATCTCAGCAGTTGCACCATTCAGCAAGTGATAAAGCAAGTAGCCCTTGCGCATTGCTACGATAGCCAGGGCAGTAAAGGTTGCGTGATATAGTATTTTCCAGCTAAACAAACGTGGAAAACGGAATGTAGGTGGTCGTTGTGCTGCCTGAAAGCTTATAATTGTAAAATTATTTTTGGAGTATGTCTATAACTTCGTGCCTTTGTTGATCTTCTAAATGACATTACTTCTACCCAAATTTCCATTATACAATGGTTTCCCAAGTTTTAGCCACTTTAGATCCCAATAGTCTACGTCTTAAGAAACTGAGCTACTGCAATACGGCTTTCGTGTCTGTCCACTCTGAACTACAAGCTTCTCTCCAAATTTCAGTCTGGTCAATTGTAATGCTTGTGTCGGAAACTCACGTATTTTTCAAAGATCTAATATTTCCTAATTGGAGTAGTTTATGACTAGAAGCTTTTGTGCACCTCTATCTTTTGTGCCCTTACAGCTTCATCTGCGATACTTTTGCCCAAACTCCACTATAGTGTAGTTACTATGAATTAATTCAATAAGATACAGCCTTATTGTCTCTCCAGAATCTTACCTACTGCGCCATATATATAGTAGGAAATGGTTTTAAACACAAAAACTATTAACTTACTTTCAGACATTAATTTATAGGAAGAAGTGGCGATTTGCCGAAACAAAACGATACTGATTCAGTCAGTCAGTTTTTATGTTACCAGTGAATTGTATGATGAGTGAGCTATGATTTATGTGGGTTTTATTTATATTAGAATAGTCTGACTGATTTCTGTTATATTATATATTCTGACTTATACAACGTGAGATTAAATTATCCCCACTAGCCATTTTCTTATAACATGTATGTTAAGTGAAACATTTTAATATATATTTTTCTGTTAGGAACATTACGTGGCTATTTAGTAAAACATGAAACTATAAAGCAAATATTTATTATATAAAAACATAAAAATCACATTGCATTTGCGTGAAATTAACAAAAAAACCAAAATTATTTCCATAAAATAGATAAAAAATTTATTGTGAAAAAACATATACTTTGTTATCTTATCATTCGTCACCTTAACCAGCACAATTTCTGCACATTAAATTCGCATGTTCTTAACATATTGCGTGATTACATTTGAAGCAACTGTTTAGAGCTTAAAGGCTCTTCTGTTTCTGTTTTAAAGTCCCGACTGTTTGATGTGTGTCTTTCTAAGACGGTTGTTTTTTACTTTTCTATCTCTCAATTCGATGTCATAACGATTAAATAATGATCTACTCCAACGTACTGATAATAAATGCATTTCTACCAGCTAAAATTACAAACAGTGTGGGGTTTAAAACGACTAATGCTCATAGGAATCGATGTGATGATGTGATAAAATCCAGCGAGGCATCGATATTTCGTTTGATAAATTTAAGATATAATTGGCGTATCTTGGAGTTAAAGCAACCGTGTTATATTAGGTAATATTCCAAGACGAGACAGGGTGCTTATCTTAGCGACTAAATGGTGATGATGAGTTCGAATAGGTTTTTCTTTGTTTATATAAAATAGTATTTTATAATTTACATACGTATCATTTTATTATCTCAATTTAGAATGTTTAAAAATGCATGACAAAATTCCGTCAGTATATTCCATAATAACATTTTGGATAAATATATCAAACTTTGGTCATTTGTTGAATTGCCATAACAGTTAGTCCAAGTGAGCTGCCATTTTATTTATAGTGTTCGATTTTGTCAGTATGTGTTGCGCGCGAAACGTTACAATCTACCAAATATTGAGAATTTAGAAGGGTATCTTAACTGAGCGTATGCGTTACAGTGTTTTAGTTTATTAATTTGCCGCTAGATCGCTAGAGGTATAAATGTGGTAGTCACTTCACACTTCCTGTTTTCAGAAGGCTATTCTAAAAAGTAAGAAGGCATAGTGTACGTGTGTTTATATTTGGTGAAAATAATTAAAAAGTTACTGGATATTTTGGAGCTTTTTGGTAATTTTATGTTTGCTATAGAAACAGTTTAATTTTTATACAAAGTATTTCGTTTTAATTTTTTTTGACAAAGTTTTTTAACATGGCTGACAAAACAAACTTACATGTATTCTATTAACTGTGTTTTTACGGTTCTTTTTTAGTTAAAATGATTTGTTTAAATCTTAAGGCATCTTGTTGCGTCCACGGATGTAGTATAGTAGGAACTATTTCAAATAGAATACCCAGATTTTCTAGGGATCCTGCTCTATATCAGAAATGATTAGGTCTTGTAATGTACATTTTACATAGGATAAGTACAAAACGAAATGTAGAAGAGCATTGCTCAATAGGGATACTGTTTCCGGTTGTTATTTAAATTGTAAATCTTTTATAATGAAAACATTGATCCAAATATGTTAGAAAATGTGAGTTGAACAGTAAAGTTATTATAGCCCGGCAGTATGATAAATGTAATTTGACAAAGCCAGAGACTTGTTTACTTTGTTGGTGAATGATCTCTCGACTGGCCTATTTAATTCCCAGATTATGCGCAAGACTTAACAAGCAGTCTGTCCAATATTTTTTTATCACCAAATGCCTGTCTTTTTCAAAATCATCAACTGTTTTGAGCAAGACATTTCAAAACAACTAGTCGTCAACATATATGTTGTACTGTACTCTGTATTTGGTCAAGTTATAAATAAGATAATATAAAATGTTCCATATTCAATAGTTTATTAAACTTTGTATATTTAAAAGTATAAGTTTTGTGTTAAATCTGTTATATTACGTTTTAATGTATTGTTAGTATAATATATTGTCATTAAACAAAAAACTCTAAGAATTCTCCTTTACTATAATATTTGATATATAAATTTTACATATATTTAATTAAAATTATTGTTAAACCTTTCTTGCATTATTATTTTTACTACTGCTATTATTATAAATAAAATATTTTAAATTTTACGCTATTCAAATTATCAGTGCCCTTAGGTAGCAAATGAGCGCTAAACTTTTTCACAGATAATACGTGGAAGATACAATTCTAATTCCTCTATGTTTTGTGGTATAATCAGTTCTAGGCATTTAATAAAGAAACTTAGAAGCGCATCTCCTATATTAAAATTGGTTCTAAGTTACGCTAGGAATCCCAGAGTGAGGGCCCTTACGCATGCGCCGTATGACAGTTATCTACGGCGGGAAATTTAAAAATATTTAGCGGGAATTTCTAAAATTTGAAAATGTATAGTAAAAAATTTTAGCAGGAAATTAAAAAAAAATTCTTTTAATTTTGCTGGGAAAATAAAAAATAAATCTATTTAAATATATTTTATTGAAGTATTACAATTACATTAATTTTTCTTGACCTTAAAGACACTGATAATCATTGATTGATTAATCTAGAGATATCTCCACTACCCAAAATACGTAATCCAGTGATATTATCTTCTCTCTAATATTTAAAACAATTGCCTAAACAAACAAACGTTAAAATAAGATAATATAACTATTAATGGTTTTATTGTTTTATTTTTTAGGATCAACTAAATTAACAACCTACCTAAATTGAGGTACATTTCATTAAATATGACAACTGCAGTTCAGTCTATACAGCCAAGTTTCTGAACTAACGACCAAAATTAGAGGTTACCACTCCAGCAGCAAAAAGGAACCTTATTCAGTATCTGTATTAATGTTCTTCTAGAAGGCAAGCAGAATATCTTCGATAATAGCTTATTTCCTTTGCTACTGCATTTTAATAAGGATAAAGCCATAATTTTTTCATCCAAACTGAAACGAAGCTGATGGGACAGGTTGAGTTATCTGTAAATAATCTGTAAAGGAACATATAAATGTAATTTCAAGTTAGAACCTCCATTCTCTAATAATAAACATAAGTTTCTTATTATATATTTACTTCTGTGTCATGTTGGTGTAAAAAATCTCCTATATATCTAACAGCCACAGAAAACTTATGTGATTGTAATATTGCTATTGGGGCATATTTTCCTTGTACTAAAGGTAAAGAATTTCAATAAATATTGCTTAATTATTTCAATACAATAAATCATTAGTATTTAACAAAATACTTACTATTTAAATTACAAGTAGGAATTACATCTTATTTCAGCCATGGCTTTCCACATTTTGGTCTATAGTCTTCATCCTTAAAATTATTACAAACTTTCCTGGACCTACATAGGAGATCATAAGAGATCCCCTTAAGGTTTTCTTTTTATTACACTAATAAATTAAAATACACAGAATAATCTAAAGTAATTGTTAAAAATATATAAACACACATACGGAAAGAATTGTCATAAGTAAACACCACAAATTTTATCACATAAAAATGGCCGTTAATTGCTTAGGATAGAATTATTAATACCGAAGCCGAACGAGAGAGAAACACACACATAGCTGTTGTATTTTTCATTTACATTTGTCTGCGTAACGGAGATTCCGAAAAGCTTAAACATGGGACCCGATTTTTCCATATAACTTTCACTTCTATATTTCTTTCCTCCATGGTTCCGGGCTATTTCTTTCACAAATTTATATGCTGGTATGAATATACTATGTTGGTATATTATTACATTTAGAATATATTATAGTTTTATCCATATTTTAAATTTAGGTACATTTTTGAATTAATTCTGTACCAGCAATATACAATATACTAACAGATACTTACTGGGATTAACATATATTCTGATATTCATCAGGTAATTTTCATGACAAATTTGCAAATATTTAAAAAGATAATCATAGAATTAGCAAAAACCATAGAATAGAATAAGCATAATCAGATGTAGATTTTAGAAAATCGAATGCGCTTAAGGGGCTATACATATACTACGGTTTGTTCACTTTGCGATGGTTGGTGTAGACTGTGGAAGCTCATGTTACTTCAATACGAACGCTGCCAATTTTTAATTGACAATTAAATAATTTCACTGTCGTTTGAAAAAATAGATCGTCACAGTATCTGCTAAGCTAATTAGCATGAATTATTAATTTCGATAAAAATGTAATTTATTATTTTATTTGTTGGAAAAATATTATTATTCTCCCATTACCTATTGCGCGCCCATTTAAATCAATGGAAAAACGGCAAATAAAATAAACAAATCAACTTAGATATTTTGAACATAAAACAAAAGCTTAATCGGGTCAATATGCTATTGGCTTTTAAAATCCACTCAAAGTAGTACCAGCTTTTTCAATTTAAAAAAGCTGCTACTGCCTCTATACAATGAAATTGGCGATTTGTCTATTCTGACCATCGCTTTCTCGGGAACGATATTGTTATTTCATGTCACTGTACGATCAGTGCAGGTGATTTTCGAAATATAGTATAAAGCCCAAAAAGGAATATTTTATTATATTTGTTAAATAGATATAAGATTAAGACGGAGATCAATATCTTAACTATCTATTTATTAACCGGAAAACGGGGGTACACGAAGGTGTAAAATTAAGCACGGAGGCACGGTTCAAGCTTATATGGAGGAAGAATTTTTAGGCCTAAAATTTGTATGTAATAGGCGCTACAAACAAGTGAATTCTACGCATTACCTACTACATATTATTTTCCACTCTTCACAAACAATACATTTTTTCCTTATATTACTATTCTTAATCGTTTTTATGTAAACTTAGTTTAATAATATTTTAACACACTCACTTGCCGTTTTAATATCGTTGCAAGAATAAAATCTTTCGATTCAAAGATGCCTGTCGACATTTTACGGAACAACGTTGCCAGATTTTTATTTTAAAAATTACGGGTTTGTAGTTGCTTTACATACAACAGAAAAAACGAAGAATTTACCGTAGGAATTGGCATCGCGTCGACCAAACGCTAAAATATTTGTTTTTATGTTTTGTTTCGCCAATCTGACGGCTATTCCTAGTTTCTTGATTTGGACTTATTTTCCCATCATTATTTTTCTTGTTTGTAGCGCATATTCCGGCAAAATTTTTTGCTTAAGAATTCTTCCTCGATATAACCTTTGGTCGGGTCAGGTGAGCTTTGTGTCCAAGTGCAACCGTTTTCCTCAAAAGGAAAGGATTTTTGCTATGCTTAAGGGGATCTCTTATGATCTCCTATGTAGGTCCAGGAAAGTTTATAATCATTTTAAGGATGAAGACTATAGACTAAAATATGGAAAGCCATGGCTGAAAGAAGATGTAATTCCAACTTGTAATTTAAATAGTAAGTATTTTGTTAAATAGAAATTATTTATTGTATTGAAATAATTAAGCAATATTTAAAGAAATTCTTTACCTTTAGTACAAGGAAAATATGCCCACAATGGCAATATTACAATCACATAAGTTTTCTGTGGCTGTTAGATATATAGGAGATTTTTTACACCAACATGACCCAGAAGTAGGTTCTAACTTGAAATTACATTTATATGTTCTTTTACAGATTATTTAGAGAGAACTCAATCTGTCCCATCAGCTTCGTTTCAGTTTGGATGAAAAATTAATGGCTTTATCCTTATTAAAATGCAGTGGCAAAGGAAATAAGCTATTATCGATGATATTCTCCTTGCCTTCTAGAAGAACATTAATGCAGATACTGAATAAGGTTCCTTTTTGCTGCTGGAGTGGTAATCTCTAATTTTGGTCGTTAGTTCAGAAACTTGGCTGTATAGACTGAACTGCAGTTGTCATATTTGATGAACTGTACCTCAATTTAGGTAGGCTGTTATTTAGTTGATTCTAAAAAATAAACAATGGAACCTTTAATAGTTATATTATCTTATTTTAATGTTTGTTTGTTTAGACAATAGTGTTAAATATTAGAGAGAAGATAATATTAATGGATTACGTGTTTTGTGTAGTGGAGATATCTCTATGACTACATCAATGTCTTTAAGGTCAAGAAAAATTTATGTATATATAAAATATATTTAAATAGATTTATTTTTTATTTTCCCAGTAAAATTAATATATATATATATATATATATATATATATATATATATATATATAAAAAACAACCTAGGGATAAATACAGTTATATCAAAATGACTTCACAAGGAAATACTGTACCGAACGAAAAAAGAACTAAGCGTTGGAAGTAAATATGTTTCCTAATTAAAATAATATATATTAGTTGGATATGCAATCATTAATTAGGTGGACTATTAGGTGGGATATCATTACATAAAAACGCACTTAGAACACTAACACATTGGTGTGAAAAAGAGTTCAATGTTAATATAATAAAACACGACCCTAACCTACAAAGTATTATAACTGTACTAGCGACCCGCCCCGGCTTCGCACGGGTGCAATGCTGATACTAAATTAAATACACTACAGAAAAAATATGAACGTTGTATATAAAAACATAGCGGCCCGCTCCGACTTTGCACGGGCATAAAATATATATGCCTATGTCACTCAATGAAAACATGATTAAAATCGATCCAGTATTTTTGGTTCATTCATTACTGCCCTTGGCCTGCACGCATTAAATTTGGAGTAAAACAATTCCTCTTCCCCTATACTTACTATGAAGATTTCCTGCTATCTTTGGAATATCTAAATTCATACAATTTTTATTACATTACACATTTTTAAACGCAAATTTTAAATTTGTAATATCTCCGAAAATATTTGTTTAATTTACATGCTGTAAGGAACCATATTGATCTATATTAATTGCACACTGTATTTAAGGTACTTAATTCGATAAGGATTAATGTCGTATTGCTTAAAATAGCTTCGTAAATAAGCCATTTTCTCACGTAAAAAGTAAACAATAAAAATGGTTAATGTGGGTTATCCCTAAAAGATAAACATATACCATCGCGGACTTTTTTGTAGACCTTTTTATAGTGTACAATACTGTAGTATATTAATTTGATCTAACTCGTAGGGTTAGGCAGCGTTTTTGCTAATTGCTAAATAAGCCTAAAAAAATAGGTTAATTTACGACATCACGTTAGAAACCTCTAAAATTAGCAATGTTGCCTTAGTATATTATGCATGTATTATACATATAAACCTTCCTCTTGAATCACTCTATCTATTGAAAAAACCGCATCAAAATCCGTTGCGTAGTTTTAAAGATTTAAGCGCACATAGGGATATAGGGACAGAAAAGGCGACTTTGTTTTATACTATGTAGTGATAAGGAAATCATTATTTTAACGTCAATACATACTTTTAAATGTACATGCGAACTAGGAAGAATAATTTACATATCATAATAACCATTAATCATACAATCATTATAAATAACAAACAATTCATATATTTCGGTTTTAATCCAATAAAAGTGCCAATGCGAATATTTTGAAATATAAATCTGGTCGCCGAGACATTAATGAGATGCCGGTAATGAATCAGCTGCGACACCGTATCGCCGTCGGCGCCATTTCTTGTTACCCACGCGAAACGTGATTATTACGTTTTGCAGCTGCTCGACAAAATGGGCACGATTAAAAGATGCAGTCTTGAGTCGCGTTAGGGGCTCGGAATGAGCGAAAATATAACCATTTTAAAATTTGCTGCACTCACCGGAAAACCCTGATTTTAAACTGGAATCATCAGGTTAGCTATATGGATTTTTTTGGTTTTCGCGTCCTTATTAGTAATTGATTAAATATAGTAAAGGCAAGTTTTATTTGTAGATATATTTTGGGTAATTTGTTCACAAAAATGTACCAATCACGGAAATCATAAAATTATTTTGTAGGGATGGCACAAATACATCAATATACCGATATTTTGTTGACCGATAATTTTTTATATTTATTTTTTTTGTCAAGAAAGTATCGATAATTGTAAACTTAAGTATTTAACTATTGTTGTAAATTAAAATATTGATTTTAAAAACCTAAATTCAATGAAAATGTTGCTACATTTACATATGACACTGCAATCGTAGTCATTGGAGATAACAATACTGAATCCATTGAAGAATTACAAACTGCTATTGCCGAAATACAATGCTGGTCAGAGAAAATTAGCATCAAAATAAATCAGTTGATTTTACCAACAAAAGAATCAATCATAAGCGAATTATATATAAATCAGCAAGTACTTCAATATAAGAATACAGCTAAAGATCTTGGCTTGAGCCTTGATGGAAAAACTCAGGTAGAAGCCATATATTAAAACATTGTTAAGAACTCAAGCTTAAGTACCAAGACATATATTGGTTATGGGGTAGATACTTGGTCCTGCCAGTATATAATAAGCTTTTGCTTTACCAAATTTCGTGAAACCAGTGTGGATTATTGGTGTTGAATTCGAGGCTTCTAGCAATCAAAGCAATGGAAATATAGTACAAAATTTCGAAAACAAGATACTTCGAGCTATTGTTAATTCACCATGTTACATTTGTAACGAAAATATGTATGAAAGTAAAAACTGTCGACAACGTTATCAGCGTTGGGGTTCTTCAGCTCTTAGAGGGTAGTCTAATGGCTTAGTCAAAAGATTTTGATTTAATTCTGTGAAGTTATAAGTGAAACTCGGTGTACATTCATATACAGGCATATATGTTAAGGCCAAAGTGTTTGTCGCATAATGAATATCTTGTAATTTTAAAATCGTAGCAAATTAGGAGAAAAACAGATAGCTTATTAGTGTAAATTTTTTACATTGCTATAATAAATAATAGAAAATACCTAGGCTTTCTGAAGAAAAGTGAATCGAACTTTTGATACCGCCCAACCAACACCGACCACCGCTTATCAAAAATGTTTTGCGTGAAAATACTGTAGCAGAAGGAGTTTAGTACGTATTGTTGTATGATTGTTCAACACGCCCCCCCCCCCTCCTCCACAAATAGTGATATTTGCGTGAAAATATAGATTTGGAGTAAATAAAGACCGATAGTCTCGAAAATCAGTATCCGAAGTTTTTGTTCGCCGATATATCGATTTTGATATTTGATTTTTTAATGTATTTATAGAAAATAAAAGCAGCCTTCTTGGTTGGCGCGGTGGCTTAAGCGACATTAAACTTTTGTGATTGTCCTTAGGTAAGAGTCATATTTAGACTAGGAAAATGATCCCAGTCACACCAGTAACCAGGCTGAGTCAGACTAAATGTTTTCTGGGATAATCTCCTAGTTGGTCACTCGCCAGTCGGTAGGCTTAATATCGAGGACTGTGATTCAGCCTACATTAAACAGTAGATGCAGCCCAGATAAACCCTAATGGGTTAAAAGGAGACATCTCCAAATTATGGGTTTTGCTACCTATACGTAACATGCGTTACATCCAGCAAGAGACCCTGACTGGCAACATTAATGATACATTTTCACAGACCCTGCCCGTGCCAGATGAGACATCTCAATATGCCCAAGCTACATTAGAGTTCAATATGAGTTCATTTGTGAATACGCGACGGTCCGAATTACTACCTCTTTTTATTTTGTTGACTTTACTGTGTTTTGTGCTTCCCAACCAGAGTTTCGTCCAACGGTGAGTTTGTTCACATAAATTCATGGAGTATTCCATTTTTTTGACTTTAGTATCATTTTAATCTATGTATTACCTTCACAATCATGTTCCTTAACTTATTTTAAGTTAGAGATAATATTGCTTTATAGTTGGTACTATGAAGATTAAATTATAACTGCTTTAGAGACCGGAATCTGATGCCAAAGGGTATATCAGTAAATGATGTTTAGCTTTGGGATTATTGTTAATTGTAGGCATATATAAAGGCTACCGAAATTCATTCCCATGGCATTTGGTGGCAGCGTATTTGTTTATTGGTTGATTTGTGATTTGGCTGTATCCTATCGAGATCTAATACATTTATAGGGTCTCCCGTGTCTGTATCAGTAAACTCATATCTCACTTTATCCTTGCATCTTTATGCTTGCTACTAGTTATCGCCATTTTCTTACATAACCGTCTGTCGTTGTTGTTGACTATTATTCTCTAAGATTGTTGTTAACCATCGTGGTTATTCTATTAGAGTTTATGACTGTTACCTTTTAAGATCTTGTTAATTGTTCTGGTTATTCTACATTGCTATTGACTAATATTGTCATTGTCTGTTGATACTATCAATACTTCCTTTTATCAATACAATTCATTACCGGTACTATTATATTTAATACAATGATCCGACAGCACTATTAGCTGCCAGTAATATTAACTGTCTGTATCGTTATACTTCATCACTGCATATACCATTTTATTACTAATTATTAATTTAACTATTGCTATCACATAATAATCAAATTAGTTGTTCAGGTACATTTTTATTTAGTTTTCGGAACTCTCACCCGACTATCTCGACATCCAGATCTGGCACGCTTAGGATATGATATTTATTTTGTATGTAGCTGTTATATAATTTATTTGGTCCTCTGTTTTTATTTATTTGATGTGTTAAATTGTTTTATATTCTTTTATTAAATATAACATTTATTATATGCTCAGAGTTTAAAATTGGCCTTACACTTATAAATAGAATATCTGCAGTACCAATAAGGTAACCATTCAAAAAGGAAAAGAAATAATGACAGAAAAAATTAATTTACATGTAGTTGTATTAAACTAATTATGATAATAGTAATTTAGGTCATATAATACGAAAAGGCACCTAGAAAAACTACGCATCATCAATTAAAACATTAATTAAAATTGGATAGAAGAAAATCACTTAAATTTCTGTTTGCGTTTATTTTACAAGCTTTTTAAAATATCTAAGGTGTTTAAACTTTAACATTTAACGCTCAGGGTGTGCTTTTTCATTCACATTTCACCACTTCTCTGATCCTTAACTTTCACGTCTTTAATTACAAGAACTATGGGGCCGATTTCGCTTTGCAGCCAACAGTTTTACATAAACAAGGGTACTAGAACATGCATGAATTATCATTATTTTAATCAATTAACTTAAGCATGTTACATCAGATTTTAGAAATCATATTATTTTATGATTGTCTATAATTGCTCAGGGCGTGAGGAAGATAAAATTAAAAGATTAGAAAAAACTAAAATCAGTTACTTTAAATAAGAAGAACTAAGGAGTTCTAATGCATTAACATTTATAATTCATGCCTTAATCCAAGTTCAAGTAAAGTTGATCCGTATGATCAAATAAATATTTTTATATTTATTATCATATTGCATTTCACAACATAGTTCGGGCATTTCATTCTATATATATATTATTTTATAACTGTAAGAATAATTACTATAATATACATGTCTAAGATACAGTTCTTTTATTTCAAGTCAAATATTAAATGCCCAAGGACAAATCCATATACATTTCGTAAATCACTGATATCCTTTAGGATAACTTATTAATTAACCCTACTGAACCAGCGTTCCGACTATTAACAGGTCAAATGAAAAGTCCCCGACCTGACACATAGATGGCGCTACTAGAATTATATCCATATGTTTTTTAGTTACCCTTAACCCTCACAAGATGCGTGTATAAATTTGATGACTGTTGGATTATTAGTTTGTGAATGTGAAAAATGAATAAAAAGGAATTTCGCGTGTTGATAGAATATTGCTTTTTGAAGGGAAAAAATACAGTTGAAGCAAAAACTTCGCTTGATACTGAGTTTCTGAACATTTCCCTAGGATAAGCAGCCATCAAGGATCGGTATGTTAAGTTTAGACGTGGTGAAATTAGCACCGAAGACGGTGAACCCAGTGGACGCCCAAAAGAGGTTGTTACCCACGAAAACATTTAAAAAATCCACAAAATGATTTTGAATGACCATAAATTGAAACTGAATGAAATATCAGACGAAAGATATTGACTGAACGTATACATCATGTCATTCACGAATATTTGGGTGTGACAAAGCTCTGTGCAAAGTGGGTACCGCACTAAGCTCACTTTTGACCAAAACAACGACGAGTTGATGATTCGGAGCAGTGTTTGAAGATGATAAAGCGTAATATACCCGAGTTTTTGTGTCGATATGTGACAATGGATGAAACCTGGCTCCATCATTTCACTCCGAAGTCCAATTGACGATTGTGTTGAAAATAGCAAAAGTCGGCTGGCAGGGTTATGGTGTCTGTATTTTGGGATGCCCTTGGAATAATTTTCATTGAGTACCTTGAAAAAGGAAGGACCATGGATGGGAATTATTACATAGCGTTATTGGACCGTTTGAAGGAAGAAATCGTCGAAAAACGGCCGCATTTTAAGAAAAAGAAAGTGTTATTTCACCAGGATAATGCACCGTGTCACAAGTCATTGAAATCGATGGAGCCGGAGATGGAATCGAAAAAGAGCCTGCAAAGTTGTCCGTTTGTCAAACGTCTGCAAAATTCTTCAAAATATTAAAATTGCGAGTTATAAACCGGCAAACGTTGTTATAACACATTGCTTTAACAAATTTATAATCGCCTCGATTTTTATTCAAAATATTTTTTGCGCGTTGCAACTGCACTGAATATTAGTGCGGACACGGTCAATAAGATATCTCAAAAAATAAAAAAAATTAACCTTAAATTCACCAAAAAGAAACCGTGTTTATTCGAAACAGGTGACGGATCAAGATCAGCTTGATGTTTCAGAGATCAAATACACGAAATGTATAAAAACAGTTTTTTCAACCGAAACATAATTTAATACAATTATTTCATAGAAAATTGTTAGTCTGGAAATTATTCATAAAATGCCAAAAGATATACAGCTATTTGAGGGATGTAGAACATCCGTTCATACATTATTGGGTAATATAGGATTTAAGTGGTTAAAGACAGTCTACGAAGGGGTTTAATGGAAGTTCCAGAGATTGCTTTTTGCATTTACTGATTTACTGATTGAATTATAGAGTGACTCAGATATTGAAAGTGACAGAGTGAAATTTCTGGGATGAAGACTTGTGGACAAAAGCTGACCACTACTAAAATATAGTGATAAGAATGGAAACAAATAAAGTATAGTATATAGTATATAATTAATTAATAGGATAACTGAAAAACCAGTATTATGGGCTGTGTAAAATTTTGCGCATTTGGGCATAATGTATATGAACATTTGGAATGAATACATGTAGAGAAAGTAGACACTAACTCTTTTGCAGAAGAAATTGACTAAGGGATTTGGACACAGGAAGAAACAAAATAAAATGAGAAGAAAAATAGTAATATCACAATAACTTGACACGGAAACGTAAAATAGAAACACAGCAGTGAACAAAACCACAATTGTGTGTAACAAAGTAAATATGCTGTGTAATGAAATTAAAATACATTACTTGGATATAGAATTGTTAATTAGTTGGAATGGATTAAGCCTCCAAGGAATATCACTACATAAAAAAAGACGATCCTAGAACTCATTTTGTGTGAAAAAAGCTAATGTGGCTTAAGTCTGCAAATAATATACCAATTAAATATACTATGTTACGTTAAAATAAATTATAATTAATAATCTTATTTTTGTATCAAAATTTTGTTTACGGTGGTATTTTTTTAGATGTCAATGCTAAAATAATCTAAAAACTACAAATTTTATGTAGCAATATTGCGACGTCTGACGTTATACATTTTGCTGACGTGCATGTGTCCTTTGAATATCTTAACATTTCTAAACCTAACCTACTGGTCTTAGTCTTCCAATAATAAGTGTTAAAATTTCATGACAATTTGGTGCTTAGTTTAAAGTGGCTTTACGAAATAAAATCTTTATTATCGTATTAAAAGTCTATAGAAACGATGGCTAAAGTTCTTCGAAATGGATTGCCATTCACCGCATAGTCCAGATCCGACTCTAACAACTATTTCAAACTTAAAGGAAAGCTTCAGGGAAAGAGGTTTGGCTCAAGTCATTAAGTGATTATCAGAGTTGAAGCTCATTTTCAAAACAAAGATAAATCCTATAAAGAAAAATGGTAATTAAGTATTGGGTTAAATGTATTAATATTTTTCTATATATTAATAAAAAAAGCGTGACATAGATATTGCAAATCACTAACATAGTTATATTATTTACAACAACTATCCGCTAATTTGTCACCCAGATTGTTTGTTTAGATTCAATATTTCAAACCTAAGCTTAACATTTTATGAATGTACTCCCAATGGTTAACTTCACATAGTTTTAAAATACGTCACAGCTTTCTTACAAAGCTTAACTATAATAGACCAGAGGAGTTTTGTCTCTTTAACTCGTCGAGTAACTCAGCTGTCGTTGAGCAGTTGTAGTATTGACGTGTTTTCATTGACGCAATCTCAGTTGGTGTTTTTTTTCAATCCCTTTAATTACTTGGTAAGCCGTTAATACTCTTCTGCATGTCTTCTTTTCTACTATACCATGGGGCCTCAAATATTCTCCGAAGAACTTTGTTTTGGTAAGTTCGGCTTATATTAAGATTAAATGTATTTGTGCAACCCAAAAGTTGAAAACACCGTAGGACCACATTGGCCTCAAAATGTGTTTATAAATGTGTAACAGTGCAGTGATACCATTTTTGAATCTTGCATGAATCTTAAATGACAGAAGTTGATGTTTTATTAATTAGGCACGAGAACAATATTATGAAAAATATTCAAACTATATATTAAAAATAAGGAATATAATGCTGCATAATAAACAGGGACAAATTTTCGATCGCTGCCATAAGACCTTAACACATGACCTCGATTGCTATATTCTGATATATTTCCGAATTTCCTTAGTTAATGAAATATTCAAATGCCACTCAGACTAACCACTACTAAATCATATAGGAAGACCGAAAATCCAACATCGAGTTCTTTTTATGTATTCCTCTCTAACCAACATCGTATATGAGAAACCAGCAGCCTTGAATAATAAATATATTTAAAATAATATATAAAATATTTCGGTTTATTTATTATCTCTCCACTTTTGCTATATTACGTTATTCTTAACATGTTAATATCTATAGTCTACTCGAATTTTTTTTTGTATATCCGTCATCAAGATGTTTAATGTATGCCTGCCGCAAATTGTAAATTTGTTTCATAATCAGACAATATATTCCTTCTTATTTTATTCTAGTTAAAAGAGACATAATGCTTTCTGATAAGTTCGAGCGTGAAACTGAACTAACCTGTCAAAGTCGCCCGGTCGTAAAACGTACGCAAAATGTTATATTTGCGGGTTATAAATCGGCAAACATAGTTTAAAGGCTTTGTCATATTAAATTTAAAATCGCCGCGGTTTTTATTGAAAATATTTTTAGCGTGTTGCAACTATAATGAATATTAGCACGGGCACGGTTTCTAAAATAACTCAAAAAAAAATAAGAAAAAAACAAACAAACCAACAAAAATAACCTTAAATTCACAAAAAAAGAAAACGTCTTTATGCGAAACGTATAATTCAAGAACAGTTTGATGTTAGCTGTATCAGAGTTCAAATATACGAAATGTATAAATACCGTAAGAAGTGTTTTCAATCGAAATATAATTTAATACAATTATTTCAGACAAAATTGTTGGGTAATATAGGATTAAAGTGGTGTAAAGATAACCGAGGAATAGGTTTAATGGAACTTGCAGACATTGCTTATAAGAGAATAAAATTTATAAAAACATAACAAAATCAAGGAAGAATTATGTGGATAATATTATATAACTTTGTATATTTAGATGAGACGTGGATATTTCAGAATGGTATTTTGGGTCATTCATGACAGGATAATAATAAATTTAGCGTAAAGGCAACAAAAGTTGATGGAACAAGGTAAACGTGGAAATAACTATCGTTTAGGTCTTGTTAGCCATAACATTTATTAATAATTAGTTGCAGACGTAACTATACCTAATGAAGAATTATTTCATGCTGGACGCAGGAATATAAATGAAATATTTTTATTTTTGGTGCAAAATTAGTGTTTTCCAAGTGTTAAGTCCAAGGGTCACTACCATGCAGAAATGAACCATAATTTTTTTTTGCAGTGATTTGAAAATCAGCTTTTAAACAAATTGTAGGAGCTCTCAGTAATTTTTATGGGCAATTCACCATATTAAAGTACACTGGTGGTGAAGATCCCAACAAGTGCATCAATAAAGACTCCAAATAAGGAATAGTTTAATGTACTTAAAATAAGTTTTGAAGAAATCATGCTAAAGAATTAACTGTTTCAAATTGCTACTCGGTAAATATAAATAAAACGTTTGAAAGCGTTTTTCGCTACTTAATTTTTTTAGAAATAAGCCCGAAAAAAGGTATAGAGTAGATCATGTGCCTGAACAATATGGTCACATAGTTTTACGACTTCCTCCCTACCACTGTATATTCAATCCAATCGAGTTGACATGATGGGTAGCAAAGACTTATTTTAATAGACATGCTGGTCGAGAAGGATATTCATCAGGAACTGTTTGAATATGTTGAATGAAGCATTGTCAAACATAACACCTTCGGTTTGGATGAACTCGATAAGACATACAGAGGAAGTAATTGATAAATGGTGGAATCGTGAACATTGGAAATTAATGATTGGAAATGAGTGATGACAGTGGAAACGACTAAAGTTAGGCACATAATTATTTGAATATAACTGTAGAAGATGGTATTGTAGGACGTGAAAGACTTGTGTGTACAGATATGGTTGTAACTGTTCAGAAATAAACATGAGCATTAGGTTAAAATGTATGAGGAGAGAATGAATACTAACTGTTTTGTAGATAGAGTATATTAGGCAGAATTTAGTGCTTTATTTTATGATTGTTTTATTAAGAATAGTGTACACAGGTATTAGCAGAAGAAAGAAAAAATACAGTTATATCAAGATGACTTGACAAGTAAACACACCATCGAAGGAAACAAGAACTAAACGTAAAAAGTTTGGTCTCGAATGAAAGTAAAATACATTACTTTGATATGTAATTATTAATTAACTGGATTAGGCCCCCAGGGGAATATCACCATATAAAAAACGCGCTTAGAACTCTACCTCATGGGAGGCGTGGAAATGAATTCAATGTAAATATAATAAAACAACTCGAACCTATAAATTATTGTAGCTGTATAATAAATTGTAGTTTTAAGTCCTTCGATAATATATGCATACTCTAGTGTTTAAATGTAATAAATATGTTTGATAACATTTTTGTTCAATCATTTTATTTAGATTAGAATTTAATTGTATGCCAAAGCCAAACTGAACTAAAATTAAGAGTTGATGCGGTAACATTGCAACATTTTGGCGTCACAAACTTAGATGACGTTTTTACAAAATATCTTTGAATAGACTATATATTCGTTTTTATCTGTATATATTACCATTGAACCAAATAGAAGAATTATAGTGGATAGTTTTTTCATTATTTTCTCTATTTTTGTCGTTTTGATTCCAACTGAATTAGCCTAAACTATAATTATTCTCTTTTGATGCCAGAATAACAAAATCATTTACGTTTGTATCCTGTTTGTTAATTAAAATGAATTATTAGTCAAAATTAAACTAATTTATTGAGTATAGAAAGGAGGATTATCAAAACTATTTTAAAGTTGGCTTAGTTGGCGTAGTGGTCAAGGTGACAGTACGGTCTTCCTATTGTTGCGATAATGGGACATTTTTGCGAAGCAATTTTAATTATTTATATTTAAGGCACTCGTTTAAATTTAACTTTACGAATATTGTAATATTTTTTCTTTGGTATAGTTTAGGAGTACAATATATTAAACCATTTAACTGTTTTTCGTAGTATTTATGAGATGGAAAAGAATTATGACTTGAGACAACATAAAACATTCGCATTGTATCGAATGTCTGGTGAAACTAAGCCGACCAATAAAGGTACCGTATATTTCAACGTCCCGTTGTCTAGTTTTTCGGATAATAGGGGTTCAAGTACCGAGGCTAGGCATAACGCGCTAGAGGTAGAGGACACCTTATGGCGCCTATAACCACAAATATTAAGAAAGTCCGAAATCGTGGGATTTTCGAGAATTCCTTAAGAGTTCGAAACACAAGTGTTCCAAAGGCGTAAGAAATTCCTAGATGGATGACTATTTACCACCCCGATATTCTAAACGAATCGGGGTACACGAGAGGGTTTCTTGGACCAGCCTTGTCCACCACTATCAAGAACCCGAGGGAGAAGCTTCATGATAAAACGCGATGCATCGACAATGAGAAGCAGTCTTGTTAACAGCAGTAAGAATTGTTAAGATATTTTTGATAAGAATTGATCCATTGAATGGAGAATTGACTGAAGATTTGCAATTAAGAAGTACATCAGAATTAAGAAGAAATAATTGATAGGAAAATGTATCAGAATTAGTAAATAATTACAAGAATTTCTTAGAAAGAATTACTTAAGAGTTGACAAGAAAGAGTTACTGAAGAATTGGACCAGAAGACGAGAAAGAGTGGAGTTTCGAAAAACAAAGGAAGTATCGAAAATTAAACAAGAATCAAAAGCAATAGAATTTCTATATATAAGTATTATCCAAAACCGGGCATACGATTTAGTAAGTTCATCATTTCCTTTTAATTTATAATTACTTCGCCATAATATATTGATTAAGATCTTTAAGTGTATATATTTTTTTATTATTAATTAAAATAAACAACTTGTCTTTGGATATTAATTTACACAAAGAAGAGTAACAATAAACTGTATTTAATTTACAACCTTGTTTTCTCTCCTACATCTCAACAGGCATACTTGTATTTTTTTAAGTTTCTGATTGTTCATAGAATAAAGAGTGAAATCCCACAAGGAAAATCATCCCAGTAACGCAAGTAACCGGGCTGGGTAAGACCTGATATCTTTTGGAATGGTCTCTAAAGTTGACCAGTCTTAATTGCCAGGGTAAATTCTGAAGTCCATCGTTCGCAGTCCACGTTAAGCAATAGTAAGTCTAGTCCAGATAAATCCTATTTGGTAAAATGGGGACCTTAAAATACATTTAAAAAATCTATTATAAAGCAACATCGTCCCTACACTTTTTTAATAAACTGAAAGCGTAGGTTTCCTGTCGCTGTACTTATCGCTGGATTGTTGCATTTCCATTAAAATTTGTTATTATTTATTATTGAAAAGCGTACATTAAATGAAATGAATATTCGACGTAAGCCTTTTTCGGGGCTTGTATTGTTTTATATGAACCACTGTTATTTTAGTCCGCATGTTTTCAAACACAACAAATGCATTAAAATACCATTAAGTGTAAGAAAAAAGGAAATGCCCATATGCTGAACATTTAAACGCTGGGAAATGAATTCCTATGTATTATAACCATTCGACACCCTTAACTTGTAGTTGAAATTTTTATAAAATTAAAATATAACATTTGAGTAAATTCAAAGTTATATTATATACTAGCGACCCGCCCCGGCTTCGCACGGGTGCAATGCTGATACTAAATTAAATACACTACAGAAAAAATATGAATGTTGTATATAAAAACATAGCGGCCCGCTCCGACTTTGCACGGGCATAAAGTATATATGCCTATGTTACTCAATGAAAACATGATTAACATCGATCCAGTATTTTTGGTTCATTCATTACTGCCCTTGGCCTGCACGCATTAAATTTGGAGTAAAACAATTCCTCTTCCCCTATACTTACTATGAAGATTTCCTGCTATCTTTGGAATATCTAAATTCATACAATTTTTATTACATTACACATTTTTAAACGCAAATTTTAAATTTGTAATATCTCCGAAAATATTTGTTTAATTTACATGCTGTAAGGAACCATATTGATCTATATTAATTGCACACTGTATTTAAGGTACTTAATTCGATAAGGATTAATGCCGTATTGCTTAAAATAGCTTCGTAAATAAGCCATTTTCTCACGTAAAAAGTAAACAATAAAAATGGTTAATGTGGGTTATCCCTAAAAGATAAACATATACCATCGCGGACTTTTTTGTAGACCTTTTTATGGTGTACAATACTATAGTACATTAATTTGATCTAACTCGTAGGGTTAGGCAGCGTTTTTGCTATTTGCTAAATAAGCCTAAAAAAATAGGTTAATTTACGACATCACGTTAGAAACCTCTAAAATTAGCAATGTTGCCTTAGTATATTATGCATGTATTATACATATAAACCTTCCTCTTGAATCACTCTATCTATTGAAAAAAACCGCATCAAAATCCGTTGCGTAGTTTTAAAGATTTAAGCGCACATAGGGATATAGGGACAGAAAAGGCGACTTCGTTTTATACTATGTAGTGATATTATTGTTATATTAATAACTGTATTAAATATGTTATAATACTATTAAGAGTCCCGATTACGGTTATTCGAATATCAGGCGGAGTGAGGTTTAAGGCAAATTAAAACTATGTTTCTAATTTAAGTATATTATGGCTAAAGGTCTTTGAGCAACTTCAATCAAACTTTTGTGGCATTACAACTTCAGCTGCGACTCTTTTAACTAAATTCCACATAACTACACCAAGAAGAATGTAACAAGTAAATAAAGAAGATATATAAAAATGATCTTGACAGAAATAAATTATCGAATGTAAAAATATAGCTTTTTTATAAAAATTATCCAGATATATTTAGTGATGCGACGTAACGAATTATTATTTTTATTTTTATTATTATAGTAATAATTATGACAAAGAAAGAATTGGGATTTGAGACAAAATAAAATATCGCAAGGTATCGAATGTCTGGTGATAATATGCCAACCAAGAAAAGATTATCCCATCGTCTCGTTGTCGAGTATTTCGGACAATGAGGTATCAATTACCGAGGCTACACGAAGCCGCTGAGAAGTTTTAGCCTGTAACCATTAACACAAAGAAGATCCGAGATCGTGGAATTCTCGAGAAAGCAAGTGTTCTATCGGCGTCAGAAGTTCCTAGCAGGAAAGAGTAGTTACTACCTCGATATTTTGAACGAATCGGGGTACATAAAAGGGTTTCTTAGATCAGCATTGTCGAGCACCACCAAGAATCCGAGGGAGGAGCTTAGACGATAAAACACGGTCGACAACGAGAATCAGATTTTCGATAAGGAAATGTAGTGAATGCAGAATTATCTGAAGATTTGAAACTAAGAAAAACATCAAAATTAGAGAGTTTTAAGAATAATGAATTGAAAAGAATTCGTTCGGAACATTTAGATAAATTTTAAGATATAGATCCTCTAAGAGTGAACAAAATTAAGTGTAAAACCAGACGTATCTGGAACCCAATAAATCACTCGATAGTCGACAGTGCCCACGCTAAGAGCCAGACGGAATACGATTAATATTTTGTATAAAAATGTGTAAGTCCTCCGATGGTGTAAATAAGCACTTATATATCGAGAAGCCTATTTTCCTTGAAAACCCATGGGAAATGTGAATCTCAGGCTATTTATGGTCGTACAGCTTCATTTAGACAAATTAATCACTATTAGGTAAGCCTTTCCTTCCGCAGATATAATTACTAATCAGTTTGTGAGAAGAAGAGTTAAGCTAGCCAGCCAGCCAAGCCAGGATAAAACGCCATGTATCCGTCTTCACAGTTTTTACGCAAGTTTTCACAAACCTTTCATTACAAGTTGCCTTAATGATTGAATATTGTCATCAATAACCATTTATATCAGTCTAATCTTTGTAATTTTGGTTCTTATTGTAAATAATGTCGTTCTAACTTTCGATAAAGAAATGTAGTGAAGGCAGAATTATCTGAAGATTTGAAACTCAGAAGAACATCAGAATTAGACAGAATTAAGAATAAAGAATTGAAAAGAATTCGTTCGGAACATTTAGATAATTTTTAAGATATAGATCCTCTAAGAGTGAACAAAATTAAGTGTAAAAGCAGACGTATCTGGAACCCAATAAATCACTCGATAGTCGACAGTGCCCACGCTAAGAGCCAGACGGAATACGATTAATATTTTGTATAAAAATGTGTAAGTCCTCCGACGGTGTAAATAAGCACTTATATATCGAAAAGCCTATTTTCCTTGAAAACCCATGGGAAATATGAATCTCAGGCTATTTATGGTCGTGCAGCTTCATTTAGACAAATTAATCACTATTAGGTAAGCCTTTCCTTCCGCAGATATAATTACTAATCAGTTTGTGAGAAGAAGAGGTAAGCTAGCCAGCCAGCCAAGCCAGGATAAAATGCCATGTATTCGTCTTCACAGTCTTTACACAAGTTTTCACGAACCTTTCATTATCAGTTGCCTTAATGATTGAATATTGTCATCAATAATCATTTATATCAGTTTAATATTTGTAATTTTGGTTTTTATTGTAAATAATGTCGTTATAACTTTGCCAGTTTTGCTCCTATAACCCAGCAACATTGTTGACACTTTCTCTAGTCTTCTCTCTTATAATTCATTTATTATCTTCTAGTTCATGTTCATCTATTTTATTATTATATCTTATCTCTTCAATTATTCTTAATTTACTATAAATACAATATCGTTGTAGGGTTGTAACTATAAAGTATATATTTGAACTATTTTATAAGCTAGAAAAGGATACCAGAGTGGATATCAATAAGTGATTTATAGTTACGGATTAGCAACAAAAAAGCTTAGGAGATCCAAGCAGCATAACCCACCTATTAAAACAAGCGAAAATAATTGGGCGAGAAGCAATAAAGAGAAGGCCGACATTTTCTCAAAACACTTAAAAAATGTTTTTAAACCTTTCCAGTCTCAGCTACATAAAGATGACGAAAATAAAATTACTAGCTTTCTAGATTCGCCATTTCAAATGGATTTATCGCACGAGAAATTAACGGTCAAAAAAGTTAAACATACAATAATGAGAGAGATTAATATTAAAAAAGCTCCTGGTTATGACTTAATTACTGGCAAAATTTTAAAAGAACTATCAGAAAAGGCTATAAAACTATTAACATATATATTTAATGCCATGCTACGAATTAATTACTTCCCTAGTATCTGGAAAGTAGCTAAAATATTAATGATACTTAAACCAGGAAAAATACCAGCAGATGTGACCTCCTACCGACCTATAAGTTTATTACCAACAATCTCGAAAGTTTTCGAGAAATTATACATAAAAAAGCTAAACTATATAATAGAAAAAAGAAAAATTATTCGAGAACATCAGTTTGGCTTTCGCAATAAGCATGGGACTATAGGACAAGTGCATAGACTTGTAAATAAAATAAACGCTGACCTAAATACCAAAAGATATTATTCGGCTGCTTTCCTAGACATATCTCAGGCTTTTGACAAAGTATGACATACGGGCTTGCAGGTTAAACTAAAGAAACTTCTCCCTCATCCGGACTATCAGCTACTAAAATCGTATCTCACTGACAGACATTTTATTGTAAATCAAGGCGATGAACATACCGAATTAAATCCCATATATTCAGGAGTTCCGCAAGGTAGTGTACTGGGTCCAGTACTGTATCTTCTGTATACGGCTGATCTGCCCACCACAAAAATAACTACTGTGGCAACATATGCAGACGATACAGCAATCTTAGCATCCCATAAAGATCCAGTCACAGCATCAATAAACCTACAAACCCACCTGGAGCAAATACAATTATGGTTGAAGACATGGCGTATTAAAGCCAATGAATCAAAATCCACGCATATAACGTTTACCCTGCGTAGAAGAACATGTCCACCAGTGAACATCAATGATCGTCAAATCCTCCAAGCAGAGCATGTTAAATATCTTGGTATGCATTTAGATCGACGCCTAACCTGGAAGAAACACATACTCTCTAAACGGAAACAACTGGGACTAAAATTATATCAAATGTATTGGCTTATTGCGCGCAAATCCAAGTTATCATTAGATAACAAGGTATTGCTGTATGAGTCTATACTCAAGCCCATTTGGACATATGGAATTCAACTATGGGGTACCGCTAGCAAATCTAATATATCCATCATTCAACGGTTCCAAAATAAGGTGTTGCGTGCCATTGTTGATGCTCCCTACTATATTTCAAATAAAGTGATACAACGCGATATTCCTCTAGAACCTATAACGAGTGTAATTCAACGTGTTTGTGTGAAGTACTTCGAAAGAGTGTCAGTGCATATCAATGTACTCGCTAATCAGCTAAATATGCGACGTGATAGTGAAGTGCGTAGACTAAAACGTTTAACACCACTTTATCTGATTACTGGACATATGTAGACTTTAGAATAAGCATTAGAATAAGACTAATTAATTAAGATAATATTTTATACAGAAGATTGCTTAATGAAGTGATTTTCTACATGTCATGTATTTATAATATAGACAGAAGAAATACTTATTGCCAATAGGGCAGATTGTGGACTCACCAAGAGCAATAAAAATATATATAGTTACGGATTATTTTTTTATTATAAGTATACATAGATGTCACTCGGAGTAGTTCCAGTCGGTACCTGTCGCTGCGTAACTAAATTAACCTTTAGATTTTTCTCTTAGAGTTGGAGTTAGAAGAAATGAATTCACAACTTTGTTTATATGACTTTTTTGACTTTATCCTAGTGATGCCTACTAATCCTTGTGGCAGGATCTCGCATGTTACCTTTCCCTTGATATCATTGCATATCCCTTGTGATGAGTATTGATGACATTATAAATACCATCATTTATCGATAGCATTGCTTCTCGGTACAGTTATTTATGGATACTATTATTTATCAGTGCTATTACACGACAGCACAATTAATTGCCATTATGGTAGCTGCCAGCATTATTAACTGTCAATATCATGATATTTCTTTATTAATTCCATTTAGTTGATTTAATTTAAATATAATGTAACACGTATAGCTTAAAAACCAAACGCCAAGTGACGTGATAGTCGCACCATAAATCATAAATAAATATTCTGAATGTAAAATACGAAGTATTTCTTCGACCCTATTTATGTTGTTTGTAATTGCTGTAGCAATATATGTTTTGTTCACACAGAGCTTTATTCAAACAGAATTCATCAAACTGAGATAACAGCTCTCGTTTGGTTGTTGATTTTTATTTATTATTTCCGTCAAATTATGCCAGCGCGTATCCAGAAACGAAACAAAAGAGGTGTACGTATATCCGGCGAGAATGGAGCTTTCGAAATGGGAAATTTGTCGATTTCGAAGTGAACAAACGGTAATAGTGAGTTTTTAATTGAAAAGGGTTGTCGAGATTTTCCGTACCTAATAGCCATCGTGCGATTCGCAAAATTCATGTAATTAATTGGGATATTAATTTATGGCTTCCTCACCATCCTATGAATAAATAACATTATTACAAGAACACTCGAGGTCTATCAGAATCAAATATTTGGGTTCTGAAGTAACAAATAGCTCGGAAGTTTATTCCGTCTGGACTATATTTCCCATCTATAAAATCTCTATGATGTTTGTATTGTAATTTTAGAATCGCAGACATATATCATATTTGGTTTAGATGATTTTCGATAGTGTTGTGTTATTCAGTTACTGATGAATCTGTTGATTTTATGTATTATTAAGCCAGCGACAATTAAAGTAAACTTAGATCATAACGATGTGCCAATTTTAGTTTGTAAATTCATTGTAAAACCAGACTGTACTTTTTCTTTTCATTTCATATCGATATACGATGCTGTCTGATGTCTGCATCCGAACATCTACCCGAATCAGCCAATAAAATTAGCCGGTTTGTCAAATGTCTGCCAAATTCCTAAAAACATTAGTGATAATAATTAGAGGTTATAAACCGGCAAAATATGTTTCGGCGCTGTGCTAGTTTTAATTAATTTGAAATCGCTGCTTAATATTTGTTATTACTCTGATTGAATATACCGAAAGCAATACGTAGAGCCAGAAAAATTGCGTTTCTACTCAGTAACTCCAAACAGAGATAGTCGAGGTCCCTCAGATACTATGACATATTAAATTGCCACGGTTTTTAGCGTATTGGACCTACACGGAATGCAGGGGCGTGTAACTCCAATGGTAAGTAGGGGGGGCAAAGTTTTGTTTAGTTCAATCATTGGCGGCGCTGACAACGTGAATTTGATTGGTTACTTTAAAATAGTTATGTAGAAACCTGTAAGGAAAATACCTTGCTTTGATTGGTCCGCCATTTTGCCTGATTAGTTTGTGACGTCACATTTATTGGCCAATAGTATTTAAATGAAAATCAAATTTAATTTTTAAAATTAATTTATTAAAATAAAATCTTATACAAATATACATAAGTTTAATTAATATAATTATATATAAACAAAAAGCAAAAAAAAAACAAGTATGAACTCTATTCTAAGCAACATTAAAATATCTATAATTCTTCTATAACGCCTTCCCATATATGTTTAGTGCCATCAATTTTATGGGATCTGTTAGAGTTCTAACTTATCTTGATCTATTGAAGGTAAACTTTAAATCCTTCCCTGTTAATATTGCATTAACTTCATTAAACCAAAAATACAATCACACCTCATAATAACTTTTAAAATTTGGTCTTGAAAATCATTAGATTGATTGAATTTTAATACTACTAACATCTTCATAAGTAGGTTTTGATATTCTGTAAACAAAGAATATATAAACAGACATGTAGTTCATAGATAATTTTATATGTACCTGATAAAAACAATGTTGGATATGCATTTACCCTAATACCTGTTCGTGGAGGAAATGTAATTCTAAATTTTTCACTAAAATGTCATGACGTTGATATATTTGCATTGTGGTTTATCCAGGTAACTTATTACTATTTACTTGTTCAACCCATTTTTGGAAAGGAGCGAGATCATTCTTTGGGAAACGATGTCTAATTTCTATGTCTAATTCGATGTCTATAGAAAATGCTGACTTCACACAATTTGATCGACCAATCACATTCCATGTTAGTGGCTGCACCAAGAATTTAAACTAGCCAATCACAATTTGCGATCGCAGCGCTACCGTTGATTGAACTAAACATATCATTTCCCCAAGATCGCCTATATCGTGAAATTTCTATTTTTTCTATGACTTTCTAATATGTAAAATATATGAAAAAGTGAGTAGTTATTTATAGTGAGTTCTTGATATAAACATAATTTACTACAATTATTGCAGACAAACTGTTAATCTGGGAAGTATTCTTAGGAAACTAAGGAATATGCTCTGAAAGATGTAGGCCATCCTTTCATACAGTGTTAGGAGGTGTCCGCATTAAATGGCCTAAAACTAACCCAAGAAGAGAGCAGAAGGAACGTCCACACATCGCTTTTAAGACAATTTTTAAATAATTTTAAAAGCATATAATCAAACTAAGAAATACATAATTTCTTCTTTAGGATGAAACGATATTTCAAACCAAAATATTGGACTCATGACCAGACGCAAAAGTAGAGGCATAAAAATAGGGTATAAAACAGACAACAAAAGTAGATGGAGAAAGTCAAAGTTACAATAAACTTTGATTAGCGTCGTTTACCATTGTTGATGTTTTAATGACTAAAGTTGATTGTAGGTTTGGACGGAGTATAAATTGATGACTTAAACGCACACTGCGTAAACAACAGAAATATAAATGTAAGATAAGTAAAAATATAAGTATAAAATTCAGTGCAAATAATCACTAATGAGCCAGTATCAAATTATGTTGATTTAATTAATTTTCCTTAGTTAGATTAAGAATAGAGACGAAACGAAGATCGCCGAAGGTGATGAGTAGAAGTACGTGTGGGGTAGAAATTACAATTGAAAGAGCCACATATAACAGCTGTGTCGGTAATTGATCTTTGTTTCTTTCGCTAATGAAAAAACAATTTATTTATAATATGTAATTAAAATGTGTTTATACACAGTATTTGCCATTTTACTTTGTATATTTTGCCTTTTGTATATCTCTCAAGCAAGTCATATATAACAGGGCGCTATGCAGTAAAAACTACTTTAAAGTGTCTTTAAGCGTTTTGTGGACTTTTGCTATCGATAGCGATTAGTATTAACTGGCTTCCCAAGTTTGAGCAGTTCATAATATACTACAGCAACCTGGTCTACCAGAAACACACCATGGTCTTGCGACCGAATTGATTTGGTCTTGAAATCGATGAGCTAGTTCGCCAAGGGATAATTATAATGACTTTCAAAAATAACTTCCCTGCATACGTTCGAACTAGGATTTTATTGCGGATTTTTCTATTTTTATTTCTTCTCATTCAAATCCTGCTTACATTCTTCTGCCAATTGTTGTGAGTTTGTATTAGGTCTTCAACCTACAACTCCTGTAATTACCCATTTTCAAGCCTTTTTGTCCAGCCGATGTTCAAATATTCTTACACGCTTACAAAGAAATGATGCAGATTCGTTTATTTTGGTTGAACGTGACCTCTATAGTTCTGAGATATTTCAATAAGAATATCAATCAAATGATATATGTATTAAATCGTAACATCGCATGATCATAATATTGCAAAACCGGAAAGTAATTACCAGACACCTGCTATATGTTGGAAATTTTGCGAGAACTGGCAATAGTCGAGTTAACGTAAGCTGACATTGGCGTGAGTTCTGACAGAGGAGGGTAAAGTGCCCTTAAGGGAGTATATAACTTTCAGCGATCATAATGGTATCATAATCAAGAATTTTAAGATATCTTAATACTACTGCCGAAGAAAGCTTATCGAAAATCAGTTCGGAATTCTGTTAGTCAAGATAGTAGAGGAGGCGTCCAATTAACTTGTAAAGAAAGGTAATTATTATCTTTTGAGTATATATACAGTGATGAATTGACAATGTACATTGATGATATTTGAAAAGGATGCATGGTAAAAAGTTTGGATGGAGAATGGTTAAAATTTCGAGATACTGAAAACTATTGCTTGCGATAGGACTTAATATCAGCTCTAGAAGAATGCGATATCAATTTAGATCGGTTATCGGAACTCCAAGGAAAAGATAAACAGGAAATTAGTTAAAGGGTTAAATTAATAGTGGGTTGGATGATATTGTGATTTTTTCCAAAATAAAATTTGTCATTGTGGAAAAAAACACAGATAAACCAAAAATGAATCACAAATAATTCCAAGTAATATTAAGACAGTAAATTAATTATCTCCAGAAGAAGTTTTATTGGATAACCAAGAAAACTTCCTGGCCTAAGAGTAATAAACCATTGTCTATTTTATTCTCACCCCAGCGGACAATATTTTCAATAATATTAGAAAATTTATTATAAACTTTATAATACCAGGTTGTTCAATACGTAGTAGAAATTAAACAACCTATACCATTTTCCAATACATGGATCCCATCTTCATTAGATAAAAATCATTTCTACGAAATAATTAATAATTCTAAATGCGATATGATCACCAATTTTAGCCGATAGTTTTGTACAGCTGTGGAAACGAAAATATTACAATAATAATTTGATTTTATTGTGTAATCAATTTCGACGTAATCTACTAAGACAAATTCGTGTTCAAATCAAACGAAAGTGAAATTAAATATAATTTGCCAGACATGGAAAGACATGCCTATGAAAATTTGATGTTTCAATTAGTCACGCCGAAAGGAGTCAACAAAGTTGTCAAAGCTGATACTAATCCAAAAATATCAGCAGGCTTGATAACTATAATAAAAGAGTATTCTAAAACTTACCTTCTAAACTTGATTAATGCAATATTTCGCATATAACAGATCATTTGAAAAGTCACTATCCTACAATAGTAAAACACATTTTATTGGCAAAATTAGTTCTTTTTATTCAACATAATTCCCTTCAAGGGTGTTACACTGATTATAGCGACCCACCGGCTTTTCGATACCATTTTTGTAATAGGATTTATCCTTTGCTCCAAAATAGGCCTCATTTTCGGCGATCGCCTCTTCAATCGACGAAAATGTCTTTTCAGCGAACATTATTTTGAGATCTGAGAACAGGAAATAGTTGCTGGTGGCGAGATCTGGAGACTATGGTGGATGAAGAAGCAATTTGAAGCCCAATTCATGGATTTGTGCCATCGTTTTCACTAACTTGTCACAGGGTGTATTGTCTTGGTGAAACAGCAATTTCTTTTCCTTAAAGTGCGGCAGTTTTTCGGCAATTTTGTACTTCAAACGGTCCAATAACGCTATGTTATAGTGTAGGTGTTGATGGTCCTTCCATTTTCAAGGTAGTCAATGAAAATTACTCCATGCATAACCTTGCCAGCCGACTTTTGCGAATTCATCGTGTGCAGTCCACTCGGATAACTATCGATTGGACTTCGTAGTGAAATGTTGGAGAAATTTTTCATCCACTGTCATATATAGACGCAAAAACTTGGTTTTTTTGCGCTTGATCATCTTCAAACTATTATTTTAATTTTAACGTTTAACCACGGTCCCCAGCATTAAGCCTAGTCGGTAGGCGAGTGACCAACTTTAGAAATCATCCCAGAAGACATCTGGTCTTACCCAATCTGGTTACTGGCGTGTCGGATTTTACACTCTTGCCCAGAATATTCACGAATTTTAAACAATCACAAACATAAATTTACGACCATGCCCCAGCAAGATTCGAACCCGCGGCTATCGCAACAGTAGAAGGACCGTCCCATCGCCTTTACCGCTGCGCCACAAAGCTAGCGATTTAAGCTATTAGAACGACAAATTGTGGGTTAGTCCGTAACGACTAGTAACAATGTTACAAGTAATTTTATAATAATTGTTTAAACATTAAATAAACAGCCGGTAATATTTTCCCGTTGCACATTAGTTCTTAGCCGTAATTATAAAACAATGCACAAAAACATCTTTTTAATCTAAGCGAATAGAGCTCGAATCTAGAAATTCATCAAACTTTTACTTTAGATCAAAAATTGCCTTTTATAATATAACAGAATTAATCTCCCGAAGACACAAAACAATTTTAGATAATAGAAAACAAAAACAAAGAGGCTTTCAATCCGTATACTTATAAAAAAGAGGATTGAATTTGATCCCGGCTTGCCGTGCATAACAAATGAACGAAATACGTTTTGTGCCTGAATAAGCGGAAAAAATGCGTTTTTCCTTCTCGCGTTCATTTTCTATTTACTTCTCCTATAGTTCCGCTCGAAGCTGGATTGATACGTCGATCTCTTCGCGATTTTTTCGACTCGAAATGCAGCTCGCGTACCGTTTTACCGTCATCTTCGGTCTCTTTTCATCGTTTCCCTATTGAAAATGTTCACTTATCATGCCTTATTTCGCATACTTTTATATGCCTTACATTGGATTTGGTGTGACAAATAAAATTATTATACCCAGATATATTGGCTTTTAATAGAAGTGAAACAAAATTCTCATCATCACTAAAGAAAAATCACAATATATTGTTCCAATTTTAAAGATAATCAAGATTGCCGAAGAATAAGTTAAATATCATTTCTATCATAAGAGTGTATAAAAAATTATATATTTCTATTTTTATTATTAATCTCCTAGAACGTCAACAATCTGCCCGTGGGCAATAATTATTATTATATGATTTCAGTTATGTAATATAACTATCCTGACATGTAATAGATCTCTCTACTGTATAATTTATAATCTAAATCTTATTCACTTATATATGGTCTGTCCTAACTTATTCTAAAAACTATTCTAACTTATTCTAGAGATTATTAAATCTCACTCTATGTGTCTATTAATTAGTTCGTATGGTAGTTTGCGTTTGAGCCTACGCATTAGTCCCTCACAGTTTAATACCATATGTCCAAATGAGCCTAAGTATTGACTTATTCAGCAAAACCTTGTTATCTAATGATAATTTAGATTTACGCCCTTGCAGACACTACATTTGGTTTAGTCTAATCCCAAACTGTTTGAGTTTTGTCACTAAATATTTCTCCATGTCAAACGTCGATCGAAATGCATTTCCAGATATTTAACGTTGTCTGCTTGCAGAAGTTCATGATTATTCAATTTTACTGAGGGACATGTTCTTCTACAAAGGGTGAATGTCACATGGGTAGATTTTGTCCCATTTGCTGTGATACGTCACGTTTTCAACCACAATTTGACTATTGACAATTTGTTAAGGTGAGGCTGGAGGTTTCTTGTGGCTGATATTGGATCCTCGTGTGATGATAAAACCGCTGTATCGTCAGCATATGTTGCAACAGTAGTGTTTCTTGAAGTCGGTAGGTCATATGTATACAATAGACATAACTATGGGCCAAGAACACTGCCCTGCAATACACCCGAATATATTGGGTGTAGGTCAGTGTATTCGTCACCCTTTTTGACAATAAAATGTCTGTCTGTAAGGTACGATTTCAGCATTTGAAAGTGCGTATGGGGCAAAAGCTTTTTTAATTTAACATGCAGTTCAGTGTGCCACACCTTGTTGAAAGCTTTAGAAACATCCATAAATGCAGCCCAGCAATATTATTTATCGTTGAAACAAAACAAACAAAAACTTTGTTAATTTGGTTGACTAATCTATATATTTGTTCTATTGTTCCGTGTTTATTACGGAAGCCAAATTGATGGTCTGGAATAATAATACTCTCCTCTGCGATTACTTTGAATTTCTTGAAAAAATATATAAATGAGGCTCCATTTCTGTTGATTGGATTTTCGAACTCTGTCAGTTTATGGAGGAACGTATACCTACAAAGTAAGTTCGTCCCTGAGAGTCTGGAATAAACCTGAAAATCTTGTTGACACAGAAGCCTGATAACAGTGTCGATGAAGTTATGCTTATTGCTGGGACTATAAAATTGTAATTTATCAAACAATATTAGATAAAGGAAGTTAATCTAATGCTATCGGATCTGTTTGTCAATTAAAAATATCCAGTCTTGATGAGACTATTATAGGCCTAGGCAAGGTAAGATAAATGCAGCGACCATTCTGAAGAAAACAGCTTATTCTACGAATGCAGACCCTCGTAAAGTATCTCCATGATAAGTGATATACCTGCAAAAAAAAACAAAATAAAGAACGAAACCAAAGTAAAAGAAAAAATAATTGAAATGGAAAACAACAGAGTTATAAAAAACTTTCCGAAAAAGACAATACATTGCTTGTATAGCTAACAAACGCTAGCCTCAGTCACATAAAAATTTATTCTGCAGAACAAAGTGTCACATTCCTTCGTCGTATATTCTATCATGTAACTAGAATTATATCGAAATTTATACCATTAGATACGAAAAGGTGTCATGGGGATAGTTCAACTTCATTTCTTGCTGATACGCGGCCTGCTCTGGGCGTTTGCCGATTGGTAACACTCACCCGAAGGGAGGGTAGTCCCATGGAAAAAGGTTCCTTGAAGTTATCAAACCCTCAGTAGAGGTAAGTATTTTCTTTTCTTCCTGGTAATTATATTAGAAACATTGCTTGACCGCAGGGTTTCATGGAAGTTTTATGATAGCACATTTCATAATAGGATATATTTTTATTATAGGATATCATGCTAATATACGGTTTGTCTATATTGCTCTGACTGTTTATTCTTAGGCAGCTATGTTACTAAAATCTCATTTCTCTATTATCATATTTAATTATTCCTTATACCCTCTAGTTAGTTCCTTTGTTTATTGTATCGAAAGCGAAGAAAGTCAAGAACTACATGGCGTCCATTGTGCAAACATCCCGAATAAAACGTTAAATTAGTTCGATTCACGATCCATGGATTGTCAGGACGTAGAGCGCCGTTCGCATGGCCTTCTTAGGTTGTATTTAGATTTCAAATTGAAGAACGGAATGCTACAAAAGGTTCATTTGTCTTTTATAGGATTTATATTATCACCAGAAATTAATAACAGAAGTGGTATGTTTTAGATAATGCCTATTCAGATGCTTCCGATTATTCTGTGAACTATATGAAAATTATGGGATATCAACAAAACATTGATCAATTGATTCTTCAATATTTTAGTTACTTTATAAAGATATTGTGTTTATATAGATTTTTGCCGATGTTCATAGAATTATTATGTTACAATCATAAGAAGTACCTGTGAACAAAATGATTTTTCTTTAAAATAGTAATTTATTTTAATAATAATAATTCCTACGGAACCAAAGACTGCTATTTGTTAAGTAGTAACTATTCCTATAGCAATATTTGTGACACTTTACTTCCGCTTTTGCCTTATTTCTTCTTTACCTACCTTTCTAAGGAAAATGAGGGTATGTGGACGTGTAAGATTTGGCATTAGAGCAGTTAAAGCTTATACCGGGGAACATTATTTAGACCTAAAATATTTATGTAATATGCGCTACAAATAAGTAAACTCCAATTAAATGAATGCGCCCATATCAACTAACCAGGAATAATAGCCAGATTGATGACACAAAATATATAAACAAAAATTTTAGGCTCAATCATTATTGGACTTGTCCGACGCTCTGACAGGTCTAACTCTTCTACAGTAGATTGTTCGCCCGTTGTACGTAAATCAATTACTGACGTACCGCAAAATGCCGGTAGAGCTATTTCACAACGCAGAGTAAATCTCTACATTTTATATTTAAAGCTGAGTGTGTTAAAGTATTAAAAATTAAAACGAAATTATTTAATTTTAAGCCACGTTGTTTAAGAGGTTGCGTTATTTTTTATTATTCCCATATTTTTTAAACTATTAAAAAGTTATGGGAAGTTTAGGCCAAAAAGATTAAGACTACAATAAGAAACAGGTTTTTGTAGAGAGATCAATGTAATGCGTTTATAGGAAGCTAGCTCTGAGAGAAAAACCTAACATATGCGAAAACTTCATCCAAACATAGATTAGCAAAATTCGAGAATAACAAGAATCGTCTGTCCTCTTCGTCTGACGTCTGGTGAATACGAAACAACTAAGAAAAATTGTTCTTTCTTGATTATACTAGAGGTAAATCTAAGAGTTATTAAGTTTTTACCTTAATTTATTTTGGGCTTTATTGATAAATGCATTTTCTAAGAAAAAGGACCGAATCCGAATATGCCAGGTAATAAATACGTCAATTTATGAAACAAGAGTTCAAATAAATGTTGAAAATAATATTAACAAATATAAAAAGCTTCAGAGATTTTTATTTATTTTTTTTTAGTCAAAAACAGGGCCTAAAATTTAACGTGGGCTCCGAACCACGGTCCTCAGCATTAAGCCTACCGACTGTCGAGTGAACAACTTTAGAAATCCTCCCAGAAGACATCCGGTTTTACCCAGCCTGGTTACTGGCGTGACTGGGATCATTTTCCGTGTCGGAATTTACACTTTTGCCTAGAACATTCACAAATTTTAAACATTCACAAACATAAATTTACAACCATGCCGCAGCAGGATTCGAACCCGCAGCTATCGCGACAGTAGGAGGATCGTTCCATCGCCTTTACCACTGCTCCAGCAAGCCGGCTCAGAGATTTTTAATTCTTCATTTGTTGGTGAGCTATTAGTTCCCACCTGGGACATAAGATAAAGCACAAAGCAGTCGAATATCGAAAGCCATAGAAGGCAAACTAAAGATGAGCTATCGGCTAGGGCAAAATTACAAATATACATAGAATGCATCAAATCATAAATTGAAACAAATACATCTATTGACATGAACAAAATTATATGTTAAATTACAGCTACTCTTTTAAAGATCAAAGAGTTTAATAAATAAACAAATAACGCAATTTTATTTAAAGAATTATATAAAAAATATTCTTATAATCAGCCTGATGTATTTATTGTTTTTCAATGTATATTTTAGGTGAGAAATAGAGATAAACGATAAAGATTATATGTATATAAAAATGAAGTAGTGAAAAAATGCATCGGTTAAAATGAAACCAACAACATAATTTGCACTGATGGAATACATAGGACAAAATTAACGCAAAGGTTATAAAGATAATATAGTCGTTATTTCCAAAATAAAATTAAATATAAGAATGTATATTTAACATCGTTTCTGAGCATTTAGAAAATGTTTAATAAAAAGTCTCAACATAAGACATAAAATGTACGTTTTAAACAAATATGCAAGGATAACTCTCGAATGTGCTAGATTTTTGTGCATTGTTATGTTCATGTTTGTCTAGAATATAAAATGAGAAATATGTCGTGTAAAAATGCTCATATAGTTAGGTAAATTTGCCTAATTTTAAGTTTACGAAAATTAGAATGTTTTTCCTTTTGTGTAGATATAATTTATTAGACCACTTAACTGTTTCCATAATATCTGTGACATGGTATAAGAGTTATGACTTGAGAAAATATAAAACATCGCATTGTATCGAATATTTGGTGAAGCTAGGCTAAGATAAGAAGATCACCGAATAAACAGAAAACACGTGTTTAATTACACATATGTGCCATCGGCGTGAGGAATTCATGGCTGGAAATGTCTTCCTTCCACAAATTTCTGAACGAATTGGGATGTAGGAATGGAATATATATATATATATATATATATATATATATATATATATATATATATATATATATATAATAGTTTCTGAACCAACCGTCCTAGCCACCACCAATAACTTGAGGGAGAAGCTTCGGCTATAAAACAAGGTGCATCTTAATGACCACTAGCAATAATAACATAATTAAATGAATAAGAGTTACAATACCAAGATCAGAATCAGAAAAATGGCAAGAGGAGAGACATAAATAGCAAAAGAACAGTCAGAACAGAATTACAGAATTAGTTATAACAGTTAAGTGTCGATAGTGAGTGCAGAAATGTCAGAATAAAGATTAAAGAAAAAGTATCAAGAATGGGACCCGAGAATCAAGAACAGTGGAATTCTTATATCTCTTGTGTGTAGTCGTCTGTTGATGGAATCAGTATTAGCCAGATCTACGATTTTGTAAGTAATTTCCATCCATTCATAATTCTTTTCGCCATTGCGTATCGCTTTTACATCTTTCATTGTATATATTTTTAATAGCAATTTAAATAAACAAACTCGTCTTTATGCAATTTACGCAAAGAGAAGAGAAAACAAATTGTATTTCATACACAAAATTGTTTTCCCACGTTAACAACTCTATAGTAAATTCAAGATATATACTACTTGATTAAGTGCGAGTCCTTATATAATGATTGTATTAGATGTTAGATGATTTATAGTTCAAATGTTAATGTATTGGCCACGGACTGCGTATTCTAGACAAACAAACTATGAGTTTTAAGACATAACGGTATAATAACATAGATGTCTAAAAACAGATGTCGATGGCAGTTTGGTTTGTCCCCTCTTCCCCTATTCCTTCATTAAAATAAAAAAGCATTAAGTAAATTAAAAGTTTTTTGTCTAAAACTCTTTTACGTTCCGGGCAGAGCAGTTCTCTTTTCAGTTGATTCAATTAACCGGAATCAAGCTAATCATCACTTTTATTCAACGCTTCGAGAACCTTTGTGTAACTCGCAGTTGAAGCTGTAACGTAACAAAAGATATACAGAAGAGCTCTAGTCACAAACTATTACAAGTAAGAAGCATTATGCTTTAAAAAACGCCTTGTCTTTGTGGATTCCCGGCTCAATATCTCAGTTCAGGGTAGGGGTGCTGGCCAGCGAAAAAAATATCCATATATCGTTTTAGATATTAAAAAAAAAATTAAATACCAATTTTAAAGATTTTTTTTTATTATACTTAATCTATTCTGAAAAAAATCTCGAAAAATTTCGGTTAAAAAAATATCGATATATCGATATAACGGCCAAAAAAATATAGGTTAAAAATATCGATACTTTTTTCAGAAAATATCGATATATCAATATTTTTTCTGCATCCCTAGTTCAGGGTATAAGGACTGTAACGGTGGCTTGATGTTGCTGAGAAACAATATAGACTGTTAGAGTTTGGAAGACAGCTTGCAATTCAGTGTATACTGCCACTAAAGGAGAATTGCAGTAGTTTTGTTTCTCATCCGTAGATAATTGGATTGTGGAGCCACCAAAACTTTCCATACAGAGTTTATCATGAAAATTTAGGTAGAAACAGTACTGTGGGAATGATCGTCGTTGGTCGTTCGGAATGTGTAGCTGTCGATGAAATTGTTTGTTCGAACACTCACTACTATTTTCTAGAAGGAATTCGCATGAGAACTGAAACACTGCTTTCATAAATACTTGTTTATTGCGATATTAAATGATACATGTGGTCGATGAAAGAAGTGATAGGATATTAGGTTAGGTAAAGGAAGTACGTAGAGCTGAGCAAGTGGTACTGTTACAAGGGGGTAGAGAAAATAAAAGAAACCGACCGAAACTTCCTGTAGGTCATTGCGTGGTGGCCTAAAGGGTCCTAGCGGCCGCTACATCACCTCCTCCTAGTAGAGCTGCTGTGGAACGTACCTCTATTTGGTGCAGGTTCTGGAGTGCGCCCACAATCACGCAATGAATCGCCCAGATACTGTTTATAATATGGGGATCCCAACCTTAGTCAGGAGTTTTACGGGATCAGCTGCAACCGAAGATGCAGCAGGAGGTCGTTCGTCTTGGGGCATTCCGATTTGTTTGAGGGTATATATAAGTGTGGTGCCTTACTTGTTCCGTTTCGTGATGCAAGGGTGTTCATGCATTGATGTCACACATGATGGGCTTCTGTGGTCTTCGTCCATCATGTTAGTCTCGTGGGATAACGTCGACCATGTGATGTGATGTTGTACGTTCCTCGTGCTATCCTTCCATGCACATGTCAAGTACCTATGGAGTGGCTTATGTTGAGCTGATTTACCGGTTAGGCACTTCGATTATGTCGAGTTAACCAATTGCAGGAATGTTCGTCTGGTTGGTCGGTCGGAATGTGTGGTTGTTGATCCGATTGTTTGTCCGAACAGCCACTACTATTTTGTGGAAGGAATTCGCGCGAGAACTGAAAACACTGGTTGAATAAATAGTTGTTTATTGCGATATTAAATGATACATGTGGTCGATGGGGGAATGCACAGGATATTAGGTTAGGTAAAGGAAGTACGGTAGCGCTGTGGTAGTGGTACTGTTGCAAGGGGGTAGAGAAAAGAAAAGAGAGCGAGACGTCGTCGTGGTGGTCTTTTATAGACGGGAACCGCATGGTACTAATCCACCAGCATTGCCAACTTGCTGTAGGCAAATACACGGTGGCCTACAGGGTCGTAGCGGTCGCTACAGTACCATTTTCAAAGTTTTAAGAACAGTTTAGCGGACGAAGGTAAACGCAATATTTAAAAATAATACTATTAGACCCCTAATCTCTATAGACGAGACAATGATCACGTACATCCCTGTGGTCATTTTTTAGAACGAAGGTGTTATAACGCAGGACTTGTCTACGTACTGTCTATTCGAGGAAAATTGGTTATGTGTTTTGAGATTGAGTGAGATGTCTAAAAATATACTTCTATAGGTGTTTGGTTTGTTTTTAATAGATAAAACCCCTCAGTTTCATTTTAGATCGCCGTTCAAGAAGTAAAATGAAATTGTATTTTAGAGATGGTTTAAAAAACACACTCTATTGGAACTCATAATAGCAGTGTACATTTACAACGATTAATAGAATTGGTTTTTCCTTTATTCTTAATATATCATGCTAAGTTGTACCTATAAAATTAAAATAACGACCTTGAAACTCGAACTTAAATAAAACATTGTTTTCCGATGTATCGTCGAGATCCAAACCGTTCCTCTTTAAGATCAAGAGCTGCACCGTACGAATTCATATTCCATTTCGCGTTCTACTTTTGACATTTCTTGTATCCTATACGCAATTTATGGTGCAGTATGAAATATGTATGGAAATTTAACTCCTCAAACATTAGGGTGCCATTTCCTCCCATGAATGGTAATTGATTGTGAGTACGTGTTTAAAGAGCTAGTGGCGCTCTTGGAACATTCAACGCCATCGGATTGAGAACAGCGGCCATATAAATCGGATTTATTGATTTTCATCATAAATTATTATCTGCCATTAGTTTTCAAATATTTTTGTATTATTTATTATTGAAATATGATTATTATCTATTGACACTAATAAGCTATTCGTTTTTATCCAAACTTGCTACCATTTTAAAATTACAATATACTTATTCTACGATATAATTTTTAGGCTTAACATCTATGTCATTGTTGTTAATATGCACCGAATTTTACTTCTAAGTTCACTGAACTACATCAAATAGAATGATTAATCTATTATTATCTAGGAGCTAAAGAACCTCAATATTGATATGCTGACGTGTCTCTGTTCATATCTTTGGGGATAGTCGTTGATAACTTTATCGACAGATTCTACGTTCAAATTTTTACGCAGATTGTCGTTAGAGCATCAACAATACCACGCAGTATTTTGTTGGAATCTTTGCGTGATGTTTCTAAAGCTTTGGAAGGTACAGTACCAGAGTTGAGCACCATAATTTCACAGTGGTTCCAAGAGAGGTTAATAAAGCAATAAATTATTATATATTGAGAAGGCTGAATATCTACCCAATAACCAAATTTTCTTGCATCTCAGCTTGAGTTCTTCAAATTTTTTCTTAAGATATGATTTTAACCTGAGTTCCACATCCGCATCAAGAGTCATGCCAAAGTATCGGCTGATTTATATATACTGGTTTGGGCTAATTTACTTATTTTTATTATTTGTTTTTATTCATTTTGATGCGCTATCTTTCTGTCCAGTATTATAAAAAAAGGGGGGGGGGGTAAAAGTCCCGCTACCATTTTGTGACGTTGAGCTCAGTTCGCATTAACCATTGTGTTGTGTAGATGTCTAAATTTTATTATGGATGATCTTGTGGCGTATATTTATCCATAATAAAATTTGGACTTGGACGTCGACACAACACAATGGTTAAAGCGAAACTGAACTAAACGTCACATAACCAAGATGGCGTGCAATTAAAATGGTATCGGGACACCCACAATATATTTCACCAAGAGCTGTTTGTAGCTCTTTGGTTGATTTATTTTTGTTATATCCGATGGCATTTTTATTGGATGTGAGTAAGTCCCGACTACAAAGCAAATAAAATACTGGTCCCGATATGCTTTCCCGTGGCACACCTGTTTGTATTTTCCTCAAGTCACAATAGGCATCTTCTTGGTACTCTCTGAAGTATCGGTCAATTATAAAACTAATATTGGCCAGTCATATAGATGACTCTAACATTTTTGCATATTGGTCAGGTAGAAGCATTTTAATCTTATGCTCTCATGGCATATTTTATCTAAAGCCTGAACAAACTTCATTTTATTATTGCGATTTTTCTATGATACAATTAATCAATCTTGTTCTCTGAAACCAAATTGATGAATTATTTTCCTCATTGATTGGTTTTATCTTTTTCAAAAGAGGTTTTTCAAATAATTTCAACTCTGTCGGCAATAGTGATATTGGCCGGTATGACGTTGTTTCATGAGGTGACTTTCCTGGCTTAGGAATCATATTTACTTCGGCGACCTTCCACAGTTGTGGTACATGTTGTAGTTTGAATAAAGCGTTTAATACGTTGACGATCATAATTTAGTTTCTTTAACATTTTCCCGTTAACAAGGTTAAAACTATAAAACCTTTTTTACGCTAATAACATTTGTTATGACTTTCTTAACATCGGTCAAAGTAACAAATGGAATTTTGGTCCTTTCCTGGCCCTTTTAAGTTTTTGGTATGTCACAGCGAATGCATATTACTAGAATTATTAGAAAGCCCACGTGGAAATTCACTCATTGTGTCATATTTAGTTGTTAGATATCAGTCAAATTTAGTAACACTCGAGTTTTATATAGCAGAATCAGAAAATATTGACGGAAATTTAAGAAAATTTGACTTAGCTATAAAAATATCATAATAGTGATTTCAACTTAATCTTAGTTGACCTTTCTATAATTTAGTTAAGTTTTCATAGCTTATTTAAATACGTAGAAGAAAACGAAACATTAAGAAGGATTTTTTTAAACAATATGTTTCTACATAATTCAAATAACAATATAGAAAATGACTAGATGACTCGGTGAACTTCGTGTTACTTACATCTATTTTATATATTTTCTCCAACAATACCAATAGCCTCTTGGTGGTTTCTCGTTGAATTGAACCCCCTCGTGTGCCCACCGGTAGGTGTTTTGTCAGATCTGATGTCAATATTAGGGCTGTGAAATAGCTGACCCCATACTATTTTGAAAATGTTGACGAAATAGTTGTTCAGAATAAATATCGTTTGTAGTTCTCAGATAATAGTTCGTTTCACTGTTGGGTTGTCAGCACAACGTCGCTCAAGTTCCGCACCCGGAGTATACATAATATAAATTTATAAGAATTGATGATCTGTATCAGGCCGTGGTAACAAAGCTGCTAAATTGTCTAAGGTTTTGTTAAGTAATTTACGATACAAATTTGAATATTAACAAAAGACGTTTATGATATAACACCTTGAAAATGGACATTATATTGTCCTGTACAATACGCGTTGTGGCAAACGATATCATTTGGAAATAACTATTATAATTTTGAATGTGGGCCAATAAGTGCTTAGAATAATATCCCAGAAACTACTGAACGTAATGGACTTGATGGTGGGGCTAATTACTAAAACGATTGTCATTTCTTCACCGGTAACTAATTTGTTGGCGTCATAATATATATCCGGATCACAAGAGTACTGCGCTTACATAGCCTCTCAAGTCCATTGTGTCCTCCTTGCTGTTTTGTATACAAGAAATTCATTCCAAGTCTATCTACTACATTTCTAGTCACTCTCGAATACAAGTGTAATATACCACACGACTATTATCATTTTCGGCCTCTTTTTGGTCATCAGTGCGGTTAATATTACGTTAGGAAACTTGCACGGCCTAAGTGAAGTTGTCCTCTCTTTAGCATTGTTAATAAGAAAAGTAAAGGAAATTCTCGGGTATTAGATTTATGGCCAAATAATAACAAATATGAAATAAACTTATAGAGTGTGCTTTACTATAAACAGTCACTACATATTTCAGTGGTATTCTTTTAACCAATGTGTAGTATTTACTCGATCGAAATTAGAATTCGATTCGAAATTACTGTTAGTACAGAGTTATATTACGTTTGGTGTATATTGCGTTATATACAATAGATTGTATAGTATATTGCAATAGATAAAGTATAACTAGGTCAGTACCGAGAGGTTATACGCAATGTCTAATACATTATATATTCTAATCGCTGTATGACTATAATGGCCGATAGTAATTATTCAAATTTTTTTTCACAAACTGGATTTCCGAATGCACCCGTAAATATATTAATAAAAATGTCGATTTTTTTGCGAAAAATTATAATTATATTAAAATTATATTTTTTTTTGAAAAAAAGTTTGGGAAAACAAAAGTATGGCTTTTACTATTTTCTTCGTAACTATTTTACGTTTTCTCACCATACAAGCCTTTCCTGAAACGCCAAAAATATTTTGAATCCAAATTTAACCAAATCGTCTTACCCGCTTTCGGGTTTAAGTCAAACTAAGGAACAGAAATCCATTTTTATAGATATGTATTCATGACAGTTATTATTCTGAATCTTCCTGGATCTCTTATTTAAGTTTTTGCGTCAAAAATATTTACAGCGCAAAAGGTAGAGGAGATTGTAGATGAGGTACATCTGCTGTATTCATCGAAAATTACTCTTAAATACTTTTCTGTTGTAGCTAAAAAACTAAAATTATAAGAAAATTTTAAGATTGCAAGACTCACAAGATAAAATACGCATTTAGTAATAATTACAAAATTTAGCAATCTTAACAAATTTAAGAAAGATATGAATATTTCGTTCTATTAGAGCGCGCTATTTCAAGAGACAATTCGTCTTCAGTCTTGAATTCATTAATTTGTTGTTTCATTGTTCAATACTGCAAATATAATGAAAATAAAATTTTTCTCGATTACAATACACAATATTTTATCATTAAATGAAATAAATTCGAAGGAAAAAATTGTTGTACCATTTGTTTGGTTTAAATCTTATGTAAACTATGGGACACTTTATATTTAATTTAACTGAATAAAAACTCAATAGCTTCGACAATACACTAATAATATGAAGGGGTTTAGAAAAACTATTAATTTATTTTAAGAAACTGATTTATTTAACGGAGAGAAGCATCAACATGTTTAAAGATAATATAAAGTGACACTGAGGGTTCTTATCTATTTGAATATAGACCCCTCCGTCTCACTCGTTCGCACTTCTTTCTAAAGAAACGACCAAAGGGACGCACGTGGTAGTTATTCCATCTAGATAGCTTATAGTTGTTATAAAAATAGTTTTTCAGAATGAATGTACGCTCGTCGGCCATTTTTCCTTTGAATATTTTCGAAATTGTACTGTTTCCATCCAAATTTCCATGGTACCGCACTACGAAATGGTTTTCCAAAATTGGGTGACTTCATATTTCAATAGTCTATGGCTAAGAAATTCCAGTAGGCTATGTTAATTCACAGTAACCGGAGTCCGCCTTTGGTAGCCTTGCACCTTGAGCTATGATACCTGTACCGGGAATCCACAGACTAGGGGTGTTTTTCAAAACTTGCAAGCAAAGAATGTTTCTTGTTTGGAATGGTTTACGGCTAATGGTCGTTATAGGTACCTGGAATCCACCTTTCGTGACCTTAGAGCTTCGGCCGCGATATTTTTTTCTTAACTCTACTAAATTACACCAAGTAGTACAATGAGGATTGTGCCTAACGATTGCCAATCCAACGTCAACTGACTTCTTTTCTTGGTCATTAATTTGTTTCCGGTTAATGAATGAATTTGAAAGAGGCCTTATGACTTCCCCGTAGTATATACAACCGATAGTTTATGAGCATTGATTGTACGTCCACCAGTTTGGCTTTGAATATCCTTATTTAGAAATTTTATCGTATAAATAATAATATAAATAGTCCATAGAATCATTGCCCAATGTATTAATAGTAGTAAAGTAAGGTAGTAGTAAAAAAAGTAAATAAGAATAAATAAACACTCCTATTTCTAATAATAATGAAAAAGAAACATCACTAGCTATTGTGAACTATTAACACTTCTTCTTGCGAATTATTTATTATGTGCATTTAACTCTCTTTATTTTTAATAGACGAAATAATGTTGATTCTGCTCACGTAAAATTTATTTTTCCTATATTGTTAGCAAAAATGCAATATGAACATAATAAAATTACTTGTCGTAAATATACAGCAATAAACATTATTAAAATTTAATAACTTTCAATATATGTTAATATTTTTTATAGAAACAAATACATTAAACATCAAATGAATATTATTTTAATTATAGTTTTGTATGTTATTACACCGTATATTGAATTCAACACTACTATATGTATAAAAACGAATGTATCATCGTAGATATATATAAATTAAACTAATGTGTAATTAATAATTTAAATAAAAATTTTTTTTGTAAAATAATATTTCTAATAATAATAAAACTATTACTGGTCGTATATAAATAATATGCGTGTAATTGAATTAATTTTTGTAATTGAATTGATTTAATTTTTAGTATCAAATTGAGACATAATGAGACCGACGATGGTTAGGGTGAAAAAGATCGAAAGTTAACCGTCGAAAATAAAGGGAGAAACTCGTAAATTAAGAAAGTTTGATATGATTAAACATTAGGGTGGAAATTAAAAGGAAACTGGGAAAAGCCGTTGTCATACACCATGATAAGATTTTGTGTCATTAAAAATCTGAAAATAAATTAAATATATAGAAGAATTAGTTTATTAACAAAGTCTATTAATAGAAATAAATCAATTGATTGAAGTTCACCATAAATAACCAGTTCCCTAATAAAATACAAATATATAGGTAATTTAAAGGATTATATGACAAAGCAGATGTTACACGACAAAAGAGTTTGTAAATTTAGAAACGGAGATTGGACAATAAACATAACGCACCAACATCACTAAGTGGCTTTGAAGGTGTTTTTGATAATATTAATATATGACCAATAAGAAAAATATTAATATATTAGTATAGTTATTAATATATCAAATGTTGGTTTCGAGTCACCAACTTCGAGGCCATCTCAGACGATATCCGGTCTTACCCAGCCTGGTTTCTGGAGTATCTGAAATAGTTATCCAGCCGATTTTTTTAAAGATCTAGTGATAAAGGAACATAAATATATAAAATATATATAATATGTATTTTTTGCTTTTACTATAATTGAAACTTTTCGCTGACAGATTAGCAGTGTTGGTGAACAGTTTCCAACGGCAGATTATCATTTTCTGGTGCCAAAGCATTTGCGAATTGCTTTAACAAGAGTCGAAGATGTAAATCTACTCCTCAATCGCTTCTCTAAAACCCCCCCATAGAGGTGTAGAGATTATGCTGGTCAGGGAAGACGTTTGATGATATTCTTATGCTACTCAAACCAATTTTGAAACTCTTGGACTTCTTTAACTTCTTCTATGAGTTGCTTTTTGGCAAAAGGGCTCCTTAATTAATGTCTTTTTTTTTAATTTACATTATTTTCAAGTCTATATTCAGTCCTTTTTAAACTGGACCAGATCGTATTGTTTATAAAAAATTAAAAAAAAAAGAAAAGGTTCTTGTTATGTGGGAGATAAAAGCATTTTCAGTTATTTAGAGTTGACTAACTATAGAGGGCGCCTTCTAAATACCTTCTATGACTACATGACAAGAAATATTGGCAATTAATATTATTTTGTTTTGCATCATGAAATGGGGATGAGTTCTATAATTATGATGACAAACAAAGTAAGTAAAATAATGTGATCGGTGGCACAAAATTTATAAACAAATATATTAGGCTCCAGCCGACGCGCCCTCATCTCCAACAGATTACTCGTCGTTCTGGCATCGTTGTACCGCAAAATGTTAGCATAGTTAACTTAATACAAAGAATTTCAGAATTGTTTTGCGTGGTCTTAGCAGGAAGGCTCAACAGAACGCCATTTCGCTGAATTTCATTGGTTCGTTTAAATTACCATTACAGGCACCTGTAATGAAAATATTTTATTAAAAGAGCACTTCATTGATCGACAGTTTTATACGCATCACGTTACTAACCCCCGACGTCATATTCTTATGACCAATTAAATTACAAACAAAACCAAAGTGTAATTTTTTAAAACCATTTATTAATATAAAATTCTGAGTAAATCCAAATATTTTACAATATCAAAAGGCTAAAATATAATTATGTAATGAATAAACATAACACATAAATAAAAAATAATAAAATATAAGCTGGCTTGGCGCAGTGGTAAATGCAACAGCACGGTCCTCCTACTGTTGCGTAGCCGCGGGTTCGAATCCTGCTGGGACATGGTCGTAAATTTATGTTTGTGATTATTTAATATTTATGATTGTCCTAGACAAGAGTGTAGAATCCGACAAGGAAAATGATCCCAGTCACGCTAGTACCTAGGCTGGATAAGACCTGATGTCTTCCGGCATGATTTCTAAGTTGGTAGGCTGAGTGCCGAGGACCGTGGTTTGGAGCCCACGTTAAACTTTAGGCCCAATCCAGATAAACCCATAGTTGGTAAAAGGAGACTTTAAAACATATATATATATATATATATATATATATATATATATATATATATATACATATAAAGATATATAAAAATAATTGATGTTTGAATAGCAAAAGGCGTCCCGATTCGACGCCGGCTTATTGTCGACACCCCCCTCCCCCAGGTTTGTTTATATATCTTTATATGTATATATATATATATATATATATATATATATATATATATGTATATATATAAAGATATATAAAAATAATTGATATATATGGTGTCAGAAACAAACCTGGGGGAGGGGGGTGTCGACAATAAGCCGGCGTCAAATCGGGACGCCTTTTGCTATTATCAGGTAGATTGTGTATGAATTTTTTTTAGTATTATTTGAGGAATAAACTGCGGCAACGTTAAAGTTTCATTTCTGTTGGGATTACAAGTTTACATCTATAGTAAGATCCGTTTTTGATGTACAATCCGAGGTCCGATTTACAAGGTGAGATCCGAAATCGGAGCTCGGGCTGTAATCCCCGTTTTTTTTAATCATTCGGAGTATATACGGTCTAAAAGGCGTAAGGGCAAACATTTTACCGGAGCTCACTTTTTTAAGCGTTTAACATTTATATACAGATTTAGGTTTGAGAGTTCACCGTAAGGGGGCCAACCAAAATTATATAGACAACAAACAAGATGAGCTCAAATATATGCGGCAACATCGCGCTAGAATTGTTCGGCTCGGTTATTAGTCATATCTTACATCTGGGTATTAGTTTCATAAGATAAGATGAAAGCCATTTTAATCATTCATTATTATCATTCTGCACAGAAATTAATATTGATAAAAACCATGTGTTTATATAATCTTATATCTTATTAATGGTGATCATTGAATTTAAGTTGCATATAAAATAGAATTAATTAATATAGTTGGCATCCAGATTGCCAGCTTATAATAGTAATTTCCATACTTGCAATTGATGAATAATCTAGTATGTAAACTAATAAGTATAGATATGTGACATATAATTACTAAGATAATTTTAGAGCATATTTGTTTTATAAGAGAATATTAAAGTTGCATATAAAATAGGTTTTTATTATTTTAAGTATCTATTATTTTGATTTAATTATATCATAATTAAGGAATAATAATGTATGCATTCTTAACAATTTAACAAATTAAAATATTTTAACCCAAATATGTCAAGTTATTTCTTTTGCAATATTTAGTAATTGATATAATATATTAATGAATTATGATTTATAGATTCTAAAAATATATTAAAATAATTTCATTAGTTGTTATATCATAATTATTTGTTATAACTCTTAACCTTTTGCTGCTATTTACTTTTTACAATTTAAACTATTGGTTATCAATATAAACTGCCCTAAATATAAGCCGTTCTAAAACTAATATTTTATTTTTGTTTTAGAATTAATTACATTATAGTTAGTTGTTCATCTTTGATTTACCAGAAATTATAACTCAATACTATTCAATAATTATATTTGGTTTCTCTTGACTTGCCCTAGTTTAGTTCTAATCTGTTAGCGCTTCTAATAATGTTTAAGTTCACATCATTAGAGGTCTGAAGTAAAATGTTCGGATCTAGAAGTGTAAACAAAATTCAAATACGGTCCTTTATATGTTATGCGTCGATGACCTTTTTTACTAATTTATATATTGTTGCCTTTTTAAATTCAGTAACACAGTACTTTAACAAAATCAGCTACCAGCACGAGAAAATTTACAGACGTTTTTGGATTTTTCTTAATTATATATCACTCAGTTTATAAGGACAAAATAGCGAATACATCCATATCCAATGTGCTAATTTTTTAAAAATTATGTGTATTTGTAAATTTTTATATTGAGCTATTAGCAAAAATTAAAAAAGCAAGCAATCGACAAGGAGGAAAGCCCATTTACCGAACGTTAAAAACGATAGTAATCTCTAATGTGTTGATTAAATTTAAAGGGCGAGATAGGATCCTTTAACTCTTGACTGAAATATAGCTAGATATCTCGCTTAAATTTTAAACCATAGGTAAACTTTTTTTCTTCTACTAGATATATTTTCAACTAGTTAACGACCAACCATTAATTTACATTACTGCAAAATAATAGATTGTAATGTTTTTCAAGCCTGCATAATTATATACAAATTATAATTCGTTATTCCCATAATATGTTAGGCATATGTAATACACAAAATATATCATTTATACGATAGTCGATAGACCAACTGTACTATAATATTTTATTACTAAATATATTATATTTTATATCATACATTAATGTTATTTTAAATTCTAAGAATTAATTCTGCCAAATCCTGTTAAATCGCTTTTGTTTACACCAAATAAGTTTTGTCGATACGTTCCTTTTGACAACTAGTTCTTTCAACGCATTTCAATCACATTATTTAATATAAAAAGTAAGTGTCTATAATGCATAGTTATTATGTTTGTTTTCTTTTTTTACGTTCCTTTTTCCTAAATAAATTATAACAGAAATATGAACTATACAGATATAATGTAAAGCCTCTTAATTGGTTGAAGAGGACTTATAACAATGTCAGTGGTAACAATTTACAATCATGTAACAGAATTAAATTAGTAATTCAGAATGGGATTATTATAAAATTAGATGATTTCTTCGAAACAAGTATTCTTATGAAATTAAGAATATTGCCAATGCATGTATGCATGTATATAAATTTTTTTAAATAACTGACCTCTCGATTTTGCCTTTAAAAGTTGTTCTCTTTTTATTGCTAAAAAGCTAATTTGAATGAAATTATTTTTTATATATATATTTTTAAGTCTCCTTTTCCCAACTATGAGTTTGTCTGGACCGGGCCTAAAGTTTAACGTGGGCTCCGAACGGTTCTCAGCATTAAGCCTACCGACTGGCGAATGACCAACATTAGAAATGTATATATATATGCATGTATATAAATTTTTTAAAATAACTGACCCCTCGGTTTTCCTTTTAAAAGTTGTTCTCTTCTTATTACTAAAAAGCTAATTTGAATCAAATTATTATTTTTTTATATATATATTTTGAAGTCTCCTTTTACAAACTATGAGTTTGTCTCTACTGGGCCTAAGGTTTAACGTGGGCTCCGAATCACGGTCCTCAGCATTAAGCCTACCGACTGGCGTGACTGGGATCATTTTCCTTGTCGGATTTTACACTCTTCCCTAGAACATTCATAAATTTTAAACAATCACAAACATAAATTTATGACCCAGCAGGATTCGAATCCGCGGCTATCGCAACAGTAGGAGGACCGTCCCATGACCTTTACCACTGCGCCACCAAGCCGGCGAATCATATATATATATATATATATATATATATATATATATATATATATATATTTATATATAAAAGTAAGGTTTTAAGTTTGTTTTCTCCTTAAGCAATCCCGAAGGAGACAATAAATTTCCGTTTCAAAAATTGACGTAAAACTAAAACTGTATCCGCGAGCTGAGCCTCCGACATAAGCGCGTTATATAAAACGAATATTTTACGTATCTCGATACCGTATAAGTTGGCGCATGTACGGCGATGGGACGTAACCATTTTTCACGTTCAATTCCCAACTTTAAAAACAGTAAACAAACCGTTTAGACTTGAAAAATATCCTATTAAAAAAGTTTCGCTCTCTCTCCCTCTGCTGCGGCGTCTCGCCCACCGGCAACCACCCCGCTAAGCTCGAATACAAATAAAAGTAACTTTGCGATTCTAATACTTTCTGTTGTCCGCAGAGACGGAAAACATAATTTCGAAGGAAAGATATCTTAAGATGTCGGTTACGGGAGAGGTCCCGGTGGTGGTGGCGGCGGCGGCGGTGGCTGCGGCGCTTTATAAGAAATGTTTTGTAGGTGTTCTGCCGGTAATTTACGGTCCGATGGTGATATATTTTAAAAGTTGCGGCGCGTAAATCATCCCGCCCGAGTCGAAAGGTGAATCCAGTTGCGTGCCCATTTCCGTTCCGAGGGAGAATTTAATTTGGGAATGTTTAACTTTCGGTGGGTGGATCGGCGAGTCGAGGATTTTTTTTTAATGGGCCGAAACTTTTGCCAGGTACGCGGCGGCGAGGCCGGGCGAAGAGGGGGAGCGGGGGTGGAAGCACGCTAATACCACCCCGCCGCTAATCACATTAAAAAGTTGTTTTGGGGTTTCTTCAGAGTTACTACCCCCTTTGAAACGACGAATAATACGCGAGGAGATCATATTTATATAATGGGATGGCGTACGGGCATTACAAATATATTTTTTATTATTATTATTTATTATAGCAATCACGAATATTAGCACTAACAAGCTACTTGAATTTATCGTCATTTGCTACGGTTTTAAAATTACAAACTGCGTATTCTACGAGAGATACTGAGTTTTAATGATAACTTCACCGAACTAGATTAACGAGTTGTAATCTCTATAATGTTCTGACTGAGTCAGCATTAGCTAGGAGAACCTCAATGTTGATGTACCACTGAAGCCTGCGTTAATGTGTCCGGGCATAGTTCTTACTATCATAGAGCATCAACAAGTGCTTGGTTAGCGCTTTGGTAAAGGCGACAGGACAGTCCGCCCACTGTTGCGATAGTCGCGGGTTTGTATACTACTGGGGAATGGTCCCAAATTTATGTTTAATATTTATGATTGTCCTAGGCAAGAGTTTAAAATCCGGCAAGGAAAATGATCCCAGTCACGCTAGTATCCAGGCTGGGTAAGACCGGATGTCTTCTGGGACGAATTCTAAGTTGGACACTCGCCAGTTGGTAGGCTTAATGCCGAGGACCGTGGTCCGGAGCCTACGTTAAACTGTAGGTCCAGTCCAGATAAACCCTCTGTGGTAAAAAGGAGACTTTAAAATATATAATAAAAACAAGTGCAGTAACTTGTTTAGAAATATTTGTATGATATTTCTATTGCCTTGGCTGGTACAACTCCAGTAAGACCAGAAGTCCTCAGTGGTTTTATGACTTGATGGTAAAGGAATAGTTTTATCGTTATACATACTGACAGGGTCGAAAATCTAGCCAATAACTAGTACATATCTTGGTACTGCAGCTTTAGTTTTCAGATCTTGTCTGCTTGTTGTCTTGTGAGCTTAACGTCGACTACTTGCTACTACATACATACTGGTCTCTTTGCTGATTTATATATACTAGCTAGTGCTTTATTATCTTTTTGTAGAAATCGATATGTACTGATTAATTTTTATATGCCATTTTTCTGTCCAGTATTGTATTTCTGCAAAAACTGTTGGTCAATTTTCGGTTAATTCACTGTTGTTATCCCTAATGACTTCAATCTGCCAATATTGCAATCTGCCAATATATACTTATTGTATAGTATTATTAGTATAGATTAATTATAAATATCGGTTAATATGGCTTTAAATACGTTTGAATAATGACCAGTGAGAAGTATTTTAATCTTATACTTTAAACCCTAATATCAAGCTAAATCGAAAGTTTGAGCAACATCTAAAAGTATTGCAGAGCAAACTTTATTTTCTTTTATTACTCTTTCTATGATATGGGTGATTCTGTGAATCATGCAATGCTGTTTCTTGAAACCAAACTGATGATCCCAAATAAGATGTTTTCCTCATTGAGTGGTTTTATAAATTTTAATAGAAGTTGTTGAAATCAATGGGACATTGTCGGAAATAGTGATATTAACCGGTACGACGCTGTTTAATGTGCTGCCTTTCATGGTTTAGAAAACAATTATTTATTTCTTCCTTAACCTTGGTTATAATGACAAATGGAATTTTCATTCTCGTTCAAATTCCTTTAAATTCATCCACTGCATGGGTTTGACACATTAAGATCCAATATCAGCCACAAAGAACCTCCAATTTCATCTTAACAAAGTCGAATTGTGATTGAAAACGTGGCGTATCAAAGCAATTGAGACAAATTCTACCCATATGACATTCACCCTTTGCAGAAGAACATGTCCCCTCAGTAAAATTGAATAATCATGAACTTCCGCAAGCAGACAGTGTTAAATATCTGGGAATGCATTTTGATCGACATCTGACTTGGAAAAAACATATAGTGACAAAACGCAAACAGCTTTGGCTTAAACTAAACCAAATGTATTGGCTGATAGGGCGTAAATATAAATTATCATTAGATAACAAGGTTTTGCTGTATAAATCAATACTTAGGCCTATTTAGATATATGGTATTTAACTACTAGCAAATCTAACATAGATATCCGTCAGAAGGTTCACAATAAAGTGTTGCGAGTCATCGTCGATGTCCCATATTACGTCTTCAACAGACCGATTCAGCGTGATATCGCCTTAAAACCCATAATGAGTGTGATTCGAAGTGTTAGTGCGAAGTACTCTGAAAGACTATTAGTGCATCCCAATGCACTCACCGAATAGTTAAATGTGCATGACAGTGAAGTGCGTAGGCTCCAACGCAAACTACCACACAAACTGGTTAATAGACACATACAGTGAAATTTAATAATTTCTAAAATATGTTAGTATATTCATTAGAATATGTTAGGATAGACTTATATAGTTAGGATAGATTTAGAGCCATCACGTTCATCCTCTTCCCAATTACCTAAAGGCCAATGAGATGAAAAAAATTAACTTAAGTTCAGAGCTTCAAATGATTTCAAATACATACTAGCCAAGGATGTATATTCCTGAATCCATGAGCTAGATCTAAAACAAACTATCTTGGTTAACTAGCTTTAAGCAAATATACTTATTTAACTAATTACACTTAATTTTCTTTAACAAAATCAACCCCTCAAGGCAGTTATTAAATTGATGAAACTTTAACAAATTTATTCTTACTTGGGTAATAAATGTTACACCAAAATTCCTCGTGTATTGAATATCGGTTAATTCTCTTTTAGTAGATTTACATTCAGAATCCATTATTTTATTTGAGCTGTAACTATTGATCCAAGCAGAAAAATATGTAGCCATTTGCATAGCGTTTTTCGCAAGGGTATTAATTACTAAAATAGAAGAAATAAATATTTGATATTTATATATATGAATAAACTTACCCCAACTTTCAACAACAAAACATACTGTAACGATCATATATTTTCTTTGATACTTAATCCAATCGGTTTTTAAGTTAAATCTCTATTTATCTATGTCTCGGACGACGAGAACATGGTTACAACTTTATACATAGACGATGGAATTCTAAGTCTATATATTCTGTGATTTAATTCACACACCTAGTCAACTGCTCATAAATGAATTATGAACCCGAAACAAGAAAAATAGTTTGAATAAAAAGCCTCGTTCTAAATACAAAATGGGGAATCGTCGGAACGTGAAGTGCTGGACCAGTAACAGATTTTTTAATTGAAAAAGCTTGTAAGGGCATCGATGCACTTAACGCCAATTGGAAAATCCGCAAAATACGAAAACAGATAATTAACAGGAGAAATGACTGCAACCCGTTCGACAATCCGCCTCTGTTCTATTCGAGCTTTTTATTGGTCTCGACAAAAAATGCCCATTTTTAAATGTCAGTAGGCAAAACAAAAACAATAAGCTCGTTTCTCGTCGAATCGGCAGGATATATTTTATTCGGTGTAAGAAGAAAAATGTGTTAATTAATATCGAAGTTGAACATATGCTAATTACTTTTTAAGTATCTTCTATGTTATTACAATTAAAAAGTACGTGTTATTAATAGATGACTATTATTAAAAAATTACTTTTTGAAAATTCTCCGTATTCACTTTACCTGGAATAATAATTATATCTGCAAAGAAAATTGATTTGAAAGAAAAGTTAAAGTTTTCAATAGTGTAACATTAAACGCGCAGTTAAACCTCAAAAATATGTAAGTGACGTAGTTGTTTTGGTCGCACTTGACGTTTTCTATGGTTACAGGTCTTATGTATACATTATTTTAATGATTTTGTGTTATAACACTGTGAGACATGTCCCTATATGTTCTGATACCATAAATAAGATTACGTTTTTTGAATTATTTATTCCACTGTTAAAAACATTGTTTATTAACATGGTTGTCTAATACGCCACGTTCCTTAGTAACAGTGTGAATACTATTTACGTTAAAAGCTGTATTACTCTTAATCAAATCCAAAGAACATAACTGAGGGTTTATTCTGATTACTTGGACTACAGGTAGCTTTCACGAAATATTGTTGTTTTCTCTGTTTGGGGGACCGTAGGAGTTAAATATAAACCTCTTATCCCACAGGAAAATGTGAGTCATCACTGTGAGGGATCACCATTGATCGTCAAGACCATTGATAAAAATTGCAAAAAACGTTTGTATTTGGGAATTGTTTTCTCTAAATTAGGTGATGTTAAATTAAAAGAAAGCATCTTTGTTGACCTACAAATAAGAAAACTTAATAAAACAATGGATTCGGTGAAAATCTTGGTTATCTCTAAAGAAAGTAATTCATGGATTTTTAGGAAAAGGTAAGGCTGAAAATGCTGAGTTCTTAGTTGATGACCTGTCATGAATATTTCAGACCATGGAGTCCATAATGTTTAAAGACATGCGTTCCCATTTCGATTGTCTCCTCAATAATCTTAGGAAGGTGAGCGACGGACGCTTTCACAAGGATATAAAACAAATAGAAGAACGTTATCAAGGAAGATGGAATGCTAAAATGTTAGTAAATTACTGGAAGTTTATAATAAAAGAAGATTCTATTGTTCACAAGATGAAAATGTAATAATTGGTCATTTTTTTTCATAATATATGGCACATTTTTTTCTTTGGCCAGTTAAACCTGAGCTATTTTGATTCATTCTCTATTTATAAATATATAGTGCTATCTTTTTATAAAATTAATAATATATATGAATAAATATTATTTATAATTGTCATACTGTCTTTATTTATTTATAGTACTGTAATTTATAATTATGTATTTATAACTAAATGGTACATGTTACATAAAATCCGTTAAGTTTTCGTATTCAGCACGCTCAATTTGACAAAAAAAGTTTTATTTCATATTATAGAACAAACAAAAATTGTCACACAGTGTAATTAGGCATCCAGATGGGTATCGATGGTGTGAGGGTCCTTAATGTAATTAGACATCGGTAAAGATACCGAAGAAGTTACGTGTTTTCGCTCTAATGCAGAAAAGTATTAGAGAAATATAATTAAATCTTGTAAGGTGCGAATCAGCAGATATAGCCTCAATATCGGTAAAGTATTCACAGCAATAAAACCATTCTAGTAGTTATAAGTATTTAGTATTTCAAGTACTGTTAAATATGTATAAAGTGTAATTAACGTAATATCGAGGTAATTAACACTTTGATTAGATTTGAGGTTAGTTTTATTAGTTTTGTTTATTGTGTATATGCATGATTTTCATATTTTTCGGTTACCAAACGATATGTAAAATTATATTTAATATAACGCCATGGGTTTAGTGATACAAGTGTACATGAACGCAGTGTATATAATATTTATTTAAGATTCGAATGCCAACGAGACAAAAGAAAATAATTTTCTAACAGAACTCATTGAACAGCCGCTGTTCTTCAGTACGGATCGATTACATATACTCAAAATACAAATTAAATTCAGGCCTTCAACAATTTCTAATCACTTTCCATCACGATTAGATTGCCAAAAAGGCAACATCAAATATCTGGTTTCTTTCACATCAAGTTGTTTGATGTGCTATATCACCAGGTTAAGGGTAACTGATCCATGTTTCATTAAACAATGTTATTCTCAAGTTTTCACAGCCCGGTATGTGTGAGTTATGACAAGCAGAGGTTTTATTATATATCCACCAATATTTCGGTGGATACTTACATAGGGAGGGTTTATGAATAAAGTCCGAGAGGCAACTAACTGGGCCAAGTAAAGTAAAAGATACTAAGCAGATATCGACTTTAACAATTCATGAGGAACTTAATATGTTAAAGAATGCCTAAAAACGGATTTTGTAAACAGTTTGTGCATCTTATTTTCCCAAATATTACAAGGTCATTTGATGCAATACCTGATTAACTTTTTTATCTCACAGAGTTACTAAAAGTTTAAAAAAAAATGAAACATCCACCATAAAGTGTATAAAATTTCAAACTTTTGTTGGTGTAATAGTAGGTATGTGCTATTTTGGCAGCCTTGTCAAGTTCATTTACGCTTTTGTCTTCAAATTATCATCATTAAATTTTTCAGTTGGCTGTCCTATGATACTGTTTTGATTGCCTTAGCAGATAGAGGACGATTTATTTCAATAATGCTGTTGCGACAGTTCTTTACTGACGATTATGTTATTATTGGATATTCTTTAGAGTTATAATTACACTTATTAGTTCTCTTACAAAATCTTAAAATGATAGAATGTTTACTTTAAGGTCTTCAATATTGTATCACATTTAATGGTTAGTATATCTGGAATACCCACTCACTTATAGAAGTTTTAATATGCTTTTTAAAATTATTATTACTGTAATACAATATAGTAATCATCGACGAATCGATTCTGAACAAATTTAACTCATTTGCCTTGATATATCCCAGGTCCGTCTTGTCTTTCCATTGGTAGCACAAAACCAATCCTTTAACCGTAAAATTTAAGGTAAATAATCCAAATAAAATTGAGGCGGGCTAAAAAGTTGGAATACGGATATGATAGTTAGGAGACGGTAAATGAAGTTAATGTTTCGTAGCGCTCTTGTTTGTTGTTTGACTAACAGGGCAAATTTTGAAATATTGCGATTTTGTTTCTACTAAAATCTTAGTAACTTCGTTTTTAAGTTTAAGGTAAATTATTTTTTTTATAATCTTTTAGGTGGTATTTTGTTATGATATTTTTTTTATAACATCTTTATTAGATACGCTTAGTACAATCTTAATTATTATTATTATTACAATTAATTTATTACTACTTTTCCTATGGGCTTGGATTAATTAACAAGACGAGTGCGAGAAAATACATCAGTATGTATTCCTCAATTATAAAATTATAATTATTTATTAATTATTAACTTATAGCTATAGTTTACACTAATAATACACACTAAATGTTCACACAAGTTCGTATGGTTTTGTTCATTTCAAACTCCTGACATCCTGTGCGCTGTCCAGCAGTTGGATTGCTTCCACGTTAGAATTATTTAGTAATCTTCTTTCGTGTTTCAAGGCGAAATCCTGCACAACTTCGCAAATCCATTTGATTTCCAGGTCATCGTGCAGTTCTTCATTGGTTACATAGCGATAGGCATTGGTAATCAATCGAAGAATCTTGTTTTGACAGCGCTGTATGACTAACTGATTTGAATTTTTAGTGCAACCCCATATTTGCACCCCATAGGTCCAAATTGGCTTTATAATTGTATTACGGATCAACCTCTTTGATTTTAGATCAAGTTGAGAGTATCTTCCGATTAACCAATATAGTTGTTTTATTTTGGTTCTAATGTGTTTTGCTTTTTGTCTAACGTGATGCTTCCAATTTAATCTACCGTCAAGATGGATTCCAAGTTATTTTGCTGATACTGCTTGAGCAATCGGGCATCCGTTGAGTGATATAATTAAGTTTTTATTATTTCGCCTTAATGCAAAATTAACGTGGACAGATTTGGAGCTATTAAGTTGAATTTTCCAATCTTTTGTCCATTGGCATTTTGTCTTTTGGCCCTAGGCAGAGATATGTATTTTGCCATAATAACTGTGTCATCAGCAAAGGTTCCAAGAAGTGTTTCTTTTGTTGTTGGAATGTCAGCAGTGTAGAGCAGATACAGGAGAGGTCCTAAGACGCTACCTTGTGGAACTCCAGCCGAGATATTTTTAAATGCCGAGAACGCCATTTCGTGCGATACTCTAAATTTTCTTCAAAATAAATATGATTCCAGCAATTGACAATAGTTACGCGGTAACAATTTGCGCATCGTACATATGATAAATAAATTTTTTTTTCTAATAATAATATTCATGATAATTATTTCGGTTCATTGTTTAATGATAATAATATTTTCGGTTAATTTATGGGTTATTGTGGGTGTGCTTGAATCATTGTGCTACGACACGTGAAGGAACTTGATTTGACCTTTGGTGTTTATTTCTTTTGGGTGCCATGGTCTCTGTACATGACATAGAATATAATAAATGTACTTTTCTATGTACTGGTGACTATCAAATTTCATTATAATCAAAACTAATCAATTATTTTAGGTCTAAAATGTGTTGTGCAACAGGATGTACAGGAAGCAAATAATTGGCACATCGTTTCTAAAATAAACCTAAATATCTAAACATCGAGAATTTTCTGAATTTATTTAAAAAAATACCATATGTAAAATCTCAAATTTTCCGGACTAAGCACGCGTGGTCGCTAAAAACTATTGTTTTTACCCACTATGTATACAATTACATACATACAGTTTGTTTACATACATAAATTTTTAGTTTTAATGTTAACCTATTTTCCGCCTTGTTAGTAATGAATTAGTAAAAATATTGACCGTAGCATAAACCTAAAACGTGTTTAACGGAACAATGTGAAAATTATATAGGTAAATGCGACTATACAACATTAATATTTTTAACGCCAAAGTCAATCAACATTTCAGTAGTACCAATTGCATTTAAAAAATTACTCAAATCAATATATTTTGGCATAAAGATACTTAAACAAGATAGTTGAGTTGTCTTTGGATCTATTAGATTGAATGGAAACAAAAAATATACCTTGAGTTCTTCTACTTGTATATTGAAAGGAAGAAATTAAATTCAATTAAATTAAATTTTATTCCTAGATTTTTTCATGTTAATAATACCACAAATATGTAACGTAAACAGATATCTTTTACTCATATATATTTTAGACTGTTTAGTTGTGCAATACAGAATAGCAGAACAACAAATGTTCATAACCACCATAAAATTATTACAAATAATGATAAGATGTATGTATTTATGTATGTACACGTAGGATAATAGCATTTTAAGGCTATCTACTCCATTTCCAGTCACTATCGAGCCTTATTATGATATACCAAACTAATAATCGCAGATTGTTAATAGCAGTCGGAGGTTTCCATCATTATTGAATGTTTTTAGTAACAAAATAAGTTTCCAAAAGCACCCTGAAATACTTGACAGCAACTGTATCATCTTTTGTGATTTTTGTGGCATTGAAACTATTGGTAACGGTGAAAGTGGCCCTTTCCACGGAAAAACCTCTGTATATTTTATAAAGCTATATTTCAGCATTGATTTACCCCTGATTATATACATCTTATTGGTCTGTGTTCTTTGTGAAGCGACCATAAGTAATCATTTCTTATGTCGACCTTCCATTCAGTTCTGCTCTAGTTTCCCATCAACTAAGTTTTAGCTGGAACTTTTGATGTCATTATGGTTGTGTAAGAACTAGATTTTAAACTATTAAAACTCTCTTTAATAAATCTGTAGCTAGTGGCTTTCACATTTTGAGACACGCATATTTGAAACAATATGTAGCAATAACCGAACCTACCATATGTAGTTCCATTAAGTTTAGCTCTATGTGAGATATCATTTGCAAGAATGCGTTTGGGTTTTATCAGGTTCGTTCAAAATGTTTTTCTTGTCGATTGTCAAAGTTTCTTTACGGATCATTATTTATTGGACCAATATCGATTATTCGCTTTGCTACCTTATTCACCTATAAGATGTGGAAACTTTGTGACTAATGGACATGAAAGTGACATCGCCTGTAAATTTATCTCAATATTTTCCTTTTAAAGTTGACCTTAAATGAACTCAGTGAGTAACAAACAATGAAACCTAATTTATTTTAAGAACACTTTAAGTTAGAATTTGCATTGAAATATTAAAACATTAGAAATTGACTGGCAGTACGCCTTGCTTATATTGTCGCATCAACATACTCAAATAATAACTCAATGATTAATATCTATAGTCTAATCGAAGTTTTTTTAGTAATACGTCATGGATCTTTCTGACGTCGAGTCATCAACTCTGAGTTTTAGTTCAGTTTGGCTTTGGCATACAAAAAAATTTTAATCTAAATAAAATAATTGAAACAAAATGTTACCAAATATAATTCGTTTAAACATTATATTATATATATATATAAACTACAGTTAATTATACCGCCAATAATTTATAGGTAAGAGTTATAACCTCTTATCACTATTGCTTTCAAGAATTTTACATACGTCTAACAGATGGTCGCCGTCCGGTGGACTAGAATTGCTACGAGTTATAAACCGGCAAACATTATTTTAGCCCTTTGAGTATTTTGCTCAATTTTAAGTCGCTCGGTAATATATCATATCATTTTGTTTGAAAATACCGAAAACAATAGATATTCAGGGTCACAAACTGATTGCGGCTTTAATAAGCTCTTTCGAAAAGGAACGAGATAATGGAGGCACCCTATTGCCTATAATTTCCGTTAGAGTGGTAATTATGTATGATATTAAATAACATAAGTCCCTAAAATTTTATTGAAAATGTTTTTACCGGGTTGCTGCCGCGCTAAATATTAGTGTGGGTACTGTGAATAATATCGCTTACAAAATAAAGAATAACACGTTAGATTCACCCAAAAAACACCGTCTACATACAAAGTGTGTGACGAATCTTGACCATCTTGACCATACTGACTCTATTCGAGACCAAATATACGAAATGTATGAGGACAGTAAGTACACAAACTCTTTTATCGATATAAACATAATTTAATAAAATTATATTATAGAAAATTGCATGTCTGGAAAGTATACATAAAAGAGTTAGAAACATGTAGATTTTTGAGGGATGTAAGATATCCTTTCATATACTCATAGGGTTTAAATGGTGTAAAGATAACCCTCGGAGAGGTTTCATGGAACTTCCAGATATGATATTGCCTTATAAAGAACTCAATTTTCAAGGCATAAAATAAGACCAAGGAAGAATTTGTGTATCTTGACGAAACTTGATTATTTCAAAATGGTTCATTGTGGCACTCTTGGCACACAGTAACAAAAAAAGTGTAAAGACAACAAAAATTGATGGAAAAAGTCGAAAGTTACAATAGCATTCGACTAGGTATTGTTTGGCATTTTACCTATTAATAATTAATTTCAGATATATTGCCGGTCGAGAAGGATATTTCATCAAAAACCGTTTGAATATGTGGAAGGAAGCATTGTCCACCATAACACCTTCGGTTTGGATGAATTCGATAAGACATACAAAGGGAGTAATTGATCAATGGTGGAATCGTAAACATGTTTCAGACAGATTAAAAAATAATAGTTCAGTGATTGAATTGGACAATGAGTCCGAAAGTGAAAGTGAATGAAAGAAACTTTCAGGATATGGGATAATGATGTACAATGCTGGAAATTCCTAAGACAGAGTGATGAGAGTGGAGACAACTAGAGGTAAGCACATAATTAATTGAATATAACTGTAGAAAATGGTATTGTAGGTCGTGAAAGATTTGTCTGGATTAGGTTAGAACGTATCAGGAGCGAATGAATACTAACTGTTGTGTAGATATGGTAAATGCATTAGACAGAATTCAGTGATTAATTTTATGAAGAATGGTGTACACAGATAGTAGAAGAAGAAATAAAACATACAGTGATACCAAGATGACTTAACAAGTAGTAAACACACCTTCGAAGGAAACAAAAACTGAACGTAAAAAGGTAAGTAAAATAATATAAACATATTAAATACATTTCTCAGATATACAGTTGTTAATAAGGTGAATTCGGATAAATTCGGATTGCCTCCAGGGGGATAACACTACATAAAAGACGCACCTAGAAAATCTACCTCATGGAAGGTGTGGAAAAGAGTTCAATGTAAATAAAACAAATCTAACATACTAACTATTATTCCTGTGTTCTTAATTGTAGTTTTAAGTCCCTCGATAATATATGTTTAGAAGTACCATAATGTTAAAAAAAATTATATTTGATAACATTTTTGTTCAATCATTTTATATAGATTAAAATTTTCTTGTATGTCAAAGCCAAACTGAACTAAAACTCAGAGTTGATGCGGCAACCTTGCAATTTTTCGACGTTACAAATATCCATGGCTCATTACTAAAAAAACTTTCAATGGACTATATGTTTGAATTAGTTTTCATTGACGGCCTGTGATTAGTAACAAATTGAAGTTATTTAAGCTCTTTCCGAAGACAAAAACAAATAGCTAAATTCTGGTACTCTCGTTTAGGACTGTCGAAAGGATATATGAACGAAACACAATAAAGTCCTCTTTATTCAGATACGTAATCCATCACACGCATTTTTGCGGCAGTTTTTGTTTCAGCTCGCTTACTATTACAATCCGATAGCGAATATCAAACCCTTCGCCTATTGTCAGCAACAGCTGTTCGATTCCTAAATAATCAAATTACTCGAATGCGATATGGGAAATTAGTTTCAACGAAATTTTACTTTTAAAACGAATTTATTCACGGTTGAAATCGTTTCGAAACCAGTTAAAATTTTAAAATAATGGATTATCTTATATCTAGTGAATAGTTTGTTATTTTAAAGGCTATTGTTTTAATAATAAACTTCATTAAATTCAATAGGTGCATTCTGGCTTCGCGTCTTCTATGACACGTTCCCTGATTTAATACAGTCTTCCGGTTTGTTCCTCTTCCTGTTCAAGTCCGCGTCGAGTCTCTGGATAGAAACAATAGGGGTACGGGATGATGTAACTAGGTTAATATCGTATCTGGGAGATGTTACATAGGGCTTAGGTGTGGTGGCGTTTACATTCTACCTGTATACACGCAGACATTTACATACGTGGTCATCACTCTTTGTGGCCATTTTGTCCCTTACTTAGTGGCAGGAAGAGCTATATATGAAAGATACATCGTGCCTGAAAATTGTCAGGTTACCGATCGATGATCTTTTTCTCATTAGATAAATATCCATATTACTAATTGCATCCAATTTTTTTATAATACAATAATTAACATATTTTATTTAAATTAATAACTGTAGTTTTTCTATCAAGTTTTTCAGAGCGATCACATTTATTATATATAACAAGCGTTTAGAACTGTCGACTGAAAACATTCGAAAGAATCGATAGTCGTAAAACAGTCCAACTAATCGTTAGTCAAAAAGGTACTTACCTTGTGATAGACGGAAGAACGTGATGATAGACAGTGATGTACGGTTAGACTAACACAGATGACATTATCATTATTTATGAGAAACTACTTTGTTATTAATCTACGTATTTATTTTACACGGAATGAAAGTCATTTCTACAAAAAAGTCGATTTGAACTGAAATTTTAAATTCGCGCTAAAACAATCCAAATCTGCGCATGATGTAGATGTTTATGCAGCACTGGCGGTTTGTATTAATGTAATTATTTATCGCTAAGAACCCCAACCAGTATATTTTGAATATGTATACATTTTACGTTAGGCCTCAGTTATATATTGTGTTCCTAATAATTTTGTTCTTTCTCCAGTTATTAAATAATATGGAGAATTATCTTTAATATAATGTGATTGGTTTAGCCGTATAAGACATAGGGTGCAGGATGTCAGCATATGTCTCTACAAGATTCGAATAACAACTGGTCAGATGAAATTAGGTTTCTACCTGAATATTCACTACTTTTAACCACTGAAAATATATTCTCAAAATACAAAGGAAAATACTAATTAACATGAAGAATTCACAAAGTGTCATTTAAATCTCAACACGGTTATATTACGAAAAGTCATATATAAGTTATATTACCAAAGCAATATTAAATATGTGGTTTCTTGTACATCAATTAGTCCGATGGGCTATACTTCACCAGGTTAAAGGTAAGTAACACATATTTCATTGAACAATGTGAACAGCCTGGTATGTGTTTCAGAAATTAAAAAAATTTCGAACAATACGATAATATAGAGACAATATACGAATCAAGTGTTGTCACTAAAGTCAAGTAAATTAAAGGAAACTAACAGAGATCTAGTTTAAGAATTCCTAGAGGAACTTGATATGTTAAACTTATCTGAATACAGATATTGTGAAGAATTTGATGAAGCATTTAATTTGCATGATCTTACAGGTTTATACAGCTGCTATTAATATAAACTTAAAAATTGCAATTAGTGCATTTAAATGATTATAATTTAAACCTAAAAAACAACAAGTGTTATCGTTACTATCGACTATGAAAAATAAATATTTTGGTAGCCCTGTCAAATACAACGCTACCATTTGGAATGTCTATAACTTTTGTCAAAGAAACGATAAGTAAGTTTGGTTTTTATAAAAAGTTTACTTGGTTTTTACGTTTTTCTTCTCATTATTATTGAAAAATTATATGGGGTAAGTGGTGGCCGTTATTCGCTATGAAACTTTCGGCTCTTTCTAAGACATTTCTTCAATTTCATGAGAAATATTGTTTTAAAGATGTTGAATCGTTTGGGGTTTATTCACATGAACTTTCGATTTTAAAAAACCCCATGAGAAAAAGTCGGGTGCTGTTAAATCCGGAGATCTGACTGGCCATGCTATATCGCCACTTTGCGGAATTAGTCTTCGTGGAAAAACGTCATTCAATAATTGAATTGCTGAAACAGCTGTACGTGCTGTGGCCCCATCTTGCTGAAACCATATATCATCTAGTCCTTGCTATTCCATTTCAGGCACAAGGCAATTTCGAATCATGTCTTGGTACCGTTTAGCAGTAGCAATAACAGCAACACCTTGGCCCCTGGGAAGAAAATACATCGCTCATTATCAATTAGGCAAAAATTCTTCATTTTCACCAGACAACCTTAGGTTTGCATTAGTCTACTCAACTCGTTGATAAGAATCACTCGGTAGCAATTTTTAGATTAACTGAAATTTGTACGGGAACATTTTCAAATCAGTTTTCAAAATTCGCCTTAAACTGCCTGCAGAATTATGTAAATGGTATTCACGTTTCCGAATTGATGTTTTTGGAGACACTGCAACACTATCGGGCACCAGAGCCACATTTTCAGCGCTACGAGACGTCCGTTGTCTTGCAGAACGAGGCCGGTCTGCTGTCGTACCGTACTGTTGAAAATTCGCGTGTAATTGATAAATTGTGGTTTTGTGAGGTACTTGAAGATTAGGATATTTTTGACGCAATTTCCGCTGAGTGGCAATAATGGAACCACTATTTTCAATAAATATCACTATTTCTGCTCATTCTTGTGGCGCATAGTATCCATAATGAAATTTATACACCACACAATGGATAAAGCGAAATTGAGCTAAACGTCACATAACCAAGATGGCGCGCAATCAAACTGGTAACGGGACTTTTGCCCCACCTATTACATTTGCATTTGCATCTTCAAATTAGCACCATAACATTTTTCAGTAGGTTTGTCATTGATACAATTTTGATTTGTCGTAGCAAAAATAAGACACTTCATTGCATTAATACTATTCTACTAATTCCCAAGTGCCTTTTTTTACTTCATGTTATTCGATATTCAATATTATTTCTGTTACAGTAGAGTCACTATCAACGATTTCATGTAATTCTTCTTTCCGTTGGTTGCACAAATTTTTTTTTTAATTTAACTGTTAAATACAAAATAAATTATCGAAATAACAGGTCAATTGAAAAGTCCCCACCTTAACACATAGATGGCGCTACTAGAATTAGAAATTTGACAGGTGTCGGATCATTTGTTTGTGAAGTATAGTATTTTGAATAAAGCAACTTTTGTTATTCTGAAAAAATGCTCTCATTTACGCACTTTAAGTTTGGAATCAATTAAAAGCATTCGACAATCGACTATATTCATAGAATAACACATATTGTTGAACTTTATTTCACTTAAACTTTTACGCTTTACAATTATTTTAGATGTAACTGAAGCTTTGCACAAGTAAGTTTGGCATCAAGAGTCAATCTAAAATGAAAGTAAGCGAAGCAATATCAATATTCTAAAATATCTGCAAACTTTACAGTTTGAAGCAGGAGTACTTCAAAATAAATCAAGCTAAAATTAAGTATTATGGACCTATAACGGATACATGGATTTACAACTGATGCTGTTACTATGTATTAAATCACATTGGGTACATTTTTATCAAACTTCAAGTTGAATCCTTACTAGAGAAGCTTCACTGTTCAGTATGTGTCATTTCGTCGAAGTGTAAACAGAAATGTTTTCAATGCATTGAAAAGGTCTGAATTTGTAACAAATACCTCACATTTGCGAGAAATTTTACTATTTACTTCAATTTGAAGAACATCATTGAGTCACTGAATGCGGTTTCGTGTGAATACAAATTTCGATGGATTAAAAGTGTTGATTTTGACACCAGAAATAAAGAGCGCTCGGGATAGTTAATAAAATTTAAATATGCGTATGCGTAAGATCTTACTTGATGATGATCTACCTAAAGCGCAAGGGAATATGTTTTTATAAAATCTTTATCGGATATGCTTAGTAGAATCTTATTTATAAATTAATTCATTACTACATTTCATTTGTACTTGGATTAATTCATAAGCAAGACGAGTGCGATAAAATACATCCATATGTATTCCTCAATTATACAATTATAATAACTATAGCTATAATAAAGGCAGCTATAGTTTACACTAAATGTATACACTTTATATAAGTTCATTTGGTTTGGTTAGCTTCAATCTCCTGACATCCTGCGCGCTCTCCAGAAGTTGTATTGCTTCCACGTTAGTATGATTTGGTAATCTTCCATTCCATTTTCAGGTGATCTTGAGGTTCTTCGTTGGTTAGGTAGCGATAAGCTTTGGTAATTAATCGAAGATTATTGTTTTGACAGCGTTGGATGACTAGTGGATTTGAATTTTTAGTACAACCCCATATTTGCACCACATAGGTCCAAATTGGCTTGATAATTGTATTATAATTCAACTTTGATTTTAGATCAAGTTGAGAGTATCTTGCGACTAACCAGCATAATTGTTTTATTTTGGTTTTAATGTGTTTTGCTTTTTGTCTCACATAATGTTTCCAATTTAATCTACCGTCGAGATAGATTCCGAGGTATTTAGCTGATTCTGCTTAAGAAATCGGGCATCCATTGAGTGACATAGTTAATTTTTTATTATTTCGCTACAATACAAAATTAACGTGGAATCTGTCAGCTATTAAGTTGAATTTTCTACTGTCAGGTAGGGATATGTCGTTTGCCATAATAATTGTGTCATCAGCAAAGGTTCCAGGTAGTGTTTCTTTTGTTGTTGGAATGTCAGCAGTATAGAGAAGATATAGGAGAGGTCCTAAGACGCTACCTTGTGGAACTCCCGCCGAAATAGTTTTAAATGTCGGGATTGCCATTTCGTGCGATACTCTAAATTTTCTTCCAAAAAGATATGACTCCAGCAATTGACAATAGTTACGCGGAAACAATTTGGTCATCTTACAGATTAATACCAAATGCCAAAGTGGCTCAAAAGCTTGTTAGGCATCCAGAAATATTGCAGCAAACCCTTTTTCAATAGCCGCAGTTACTCTGTGCACTTGATCAATTGTTGAATGGTGATTTCGAAAACCAAACTAGACATCTGGTATTATTACAAAATCCTTAACAAGTTTAGATAATATTTTCTCAAATAGTTTTGATATTGCAGGTAGCAGCGAAATAGACCTCTAAGATTCGACTTGCTCTAAATGTTTGTCAGGTGCAAGGAGAATATGCAGAATTACTGGGGAAAACACAGTAAACTAATTTCAATTACCTGAAGTACATAGGAATGACATAAAAGCTTGGATATATTGTGCCTTATAAAGTGAAACCAAGAGACATTGAAAGGTGTTCGGCGCTGTATGAAACGCTGCTTCAACGGCAAAATCGAAAAGGTTTTTATATCGCATTATTACAGGTGATGAAATGTGGCTACATTACGATAAACTAAAGTGAAAAAAATCATGGTGAGCACTTGATCATGCATTAACATCAACGGCAAAGCTGCAAATCCATGGCCCAAGTATTTCGTGAGATTAGTTTGGTGTGGTATACTATAAGCTACTAAAACCTATAGAAGCCATCAATCGGGATCATTGTAGACTACAATAGATGCTTTTAATGGCCAGAATACGAGCAAAGACACAAGGATGTTATATTTCTTCAGCATGCTGCAAAACTGGAGAAAACATATTTGTAAACATTAAGATGTGATGTACTAGTAACTTCGTTCAATCCTTCAGAGCTCGCTACTTCTGATGACTACTTGTTTCGACATATGAGTCGTGACCTGCCTAATCAGAGCTTGACTTCTTATCAACATACCGAAATAATGAGTCGATTCGTGGAAAGATGAGCCTCAAAAGATACATCCTTCTTTCAAGATTGAATCCGCAAATTGACTGAAAGATAGGGAAAAGTAGCGACTACCGATGGACAATATCTTCAATTAATAAATTGTACCGATTCACAATAAAGCTTCAAATTAAACTAAATCATAGGTCAATAATCTGGTTATGAACCTATTATGTTCCTAAATATTACGCAACTATCGGAAGCTTAACACAAATAAAACAATTGAAAAATTAAGAGATTTAGCGTAGAGAGCATACAATTAAACGACCGAATATTTTCGGTGGCGTTATAATGATTTATCGCTAATGAAACCTACCCACTCGTCGAACCCCTTGCGGCTATTGCCGAATTCAATTATCATCTTTCCAGCAAGTTGGCTGCGTAAACGCGGTCACGTGCCTTCGCCACTTGTCAAACGTCGGATGTCGTCGGTCGGGCCGACTAGCAACGAAGTAATCAAGATTTTCGGATAAGAAATGCGGATGTCGACGGTGCATTATGCAGAGTACGAACTGTGGTACGTACGTCTTACATTACAGCGGCGAATATTAGTTTGCCGGCTAGGCCGGAAATTGTTTGGAATGTTTCGGAATGACGGTTGTCGCTAAAGTCGAGATTAAAATGTGTTCGTCTATTTTCACGACGCCATACTGATATTAAGCAATGTATATCATCTTGATATCATTTGGTAACACATTATGCTCAGAAACTATCTAGTAGTATAATATTTTTTATGTAATTCGAGATTGATTGATTCAGTTAGAATGCCCAAAAACGTTAATATTTTTAGAAAAACATCAACACAAACCAAGCAATATTAACTAAAATTACAAGACCAAAACCACTCCGTAAGATCCGTATACCATGGAAATCCAAAACAATAATGTTATAATTCTCTGACAGTTATAATATTTAGACTTTAAAAACAAATAAATAAATTCAATTACAAAACTAATATTATAAATATTGAAACGAAATTAACGATCTAGGCAAACACATAAATAAAATTTGGTGAAATTTTACAAAAGTTCAAAAAAAAAACAAACCAAGAAATACTAACGAGAACTAAGTGACCAAAATCCCTCAGTGCGAGGCGCGTTCCAAGGAAATAAATAAAATTCAAATAAAAAACCAAATTTAAATTCTCAATAGAAACAAACAAACAATATAAACAAGATGCAATAAAAACATTAAAAAATATATATAAACAATATATATATAAATATATACAGATTTATAGTTACATATATTTTTTACATAGACAAGTATTTTATCCTCAAAAATTATTACGTATTATAAAACGAAAAATTTAAAATCAAATTTAAAAAAAAACGGGTGTAAAATTACTGTACTTAGAATCTATTAAGAAAATAAGGCTGGCAGTATAAAGACTCTTTATATATATATATATATATATATATATATATATATATATATATATATATATATATATATTTTGACCCACTATAATAAAATAATTTTTTGAGGGAGTTGTTACGTACGGCATGTGATTGCCTTGTCTCTATAGACTTTGGTCTACAGCGTACTGGAGCCATATTGAGTTGTCACTCATATTAACTTTTTTTAACATAATCGTAGAGACATGTATATTTTTGACTTTAAATTTTTAATAGATCCAAAACAAAAATCCAAACTGTCTCGGCTAAGTAGCGTTATGCCAAAACTTTGGCATGGATAAAATATATAAAAATTGAGGCTACTTTAATAAGCTTATTTTAAAAATTGAATGCAATTTCACTGTCTATGCGATTCAAATCTTCTTCCAGTATAATCACATTTAGCTTCCTATTTTCAACATTGTTTCAAATAAATACACTTAGGTTTTATATTCTGGCTAATATTTTATAACTATCGTCCATTTAACTACTCTATAAAAAAAACAGCATATGTTTATATGTCTACCCAAAACCCTACCTATTATAGTCCTCCCAATAAAACTTTATAGACCGATTTCGTTACATGCCCGGACGTATCAGAATTCATTGTGTCTCTTTTTAAGTAGAGTAGTGCTAATTAGTAAAATGAGAAAGAAGACTGCTCCCAGTTTAAAAGGGATTTTAGCTGTTCATATACTGAATGTTGACGCCCATATATATATATATATATATATATATATATATATATATATATATATATATATATATATATATATATATATATATATATATATATGGTCACCATATACATCAAGAAGGCTGTGGAATTGTCGAGTATCCCTTAACAATCTGTGACGTACGTGTTCTCTGAGCTTGAGAAATTCTTAGCTGGAAGAGTATTTCTCTGTCAGAAAGTCTGAACAAATCGAAATACAGAAAAGGATTTCTCAACCACCACCAAGAACTCGCGCGAGGGGCTTCAGCGATAAGGCACATTGAATCGACACGAGAATCGCAATTGTATAAAGAATTGACAAAATTAACCGAAAGAATTAAAGAACTAAGAACAGAACATCAGATTTTACAAAAGCATTAGAAATAATTTGCCATCAAATATGAAGAATAACCAAGACCAGAAACAGAAATACTTTACGAGTACATAATTAGTTAAAGAACATGAATTAAGAAATAATCGAGAAAGTCAAGACTTAATCAGAATTGAGAAGAAAGAAAAAGTATCGAGAATGGAAGTCGAGAATCAGGAACATTCTTCGACATCTTATGTCGTCAGTTGGGACGATTTAGTCAGTAGATTCCATTTCACCCAACTCATAATTATTTTCATCATTACGTATCGATTTAACATCTTTAATGGTATATATTTTATATTATTCATTTAAATAATCAAACTCGTCTTATTGCATTAAATAATTTACGCAAAGAATGGAGAAAATAAATTGTATTTCATTTGGAACATTGTCTTCTCTCCTTTATATGGCATTTCCAAAATGTTATTTTTTACCTGGAATAACTATTTTCTGAGTCATTATTGCAGAAAATATTCAGCTAGGTCACAAGCAAGCCGGAACCGATGACGAAAAGGACGGATCGCAAAGTATAATACGGCCAATAAAGTGGTGCTCATAATTCTATTTGGAGTGGCTCGCTGGACCGGCCTCGGCTATCCGATAAATTAATTTAGAGGCATTAATTTGAAAGCAATATAGGTCGGTGGCCAATTTGATTTTACCTAATTAGATCATTTAGTACGCGGTTTTTCGGTCGCGATATCATTGTTGTTTTATTACCGGTTTAAAATATTATGAAAATAATAGAAACATTATTAAATACAGTGGGCCATGGAAATGTAATTGCAGTTATCATTTATTAACCACTTTGTAGTCAGTCAGTAGGTTTATTAGCTAACGAAACCTTCGAACAGAACAATGAACTGACGTCATGGTGACGTCGAGTGTATTGTCACACAACAGGGAACTGAAAAAATGTACTCTTTGATTAGCTATTTGAGCGTATGCGGCTTTAAACAAAATGAATAATATATCAATTTAGTTTAGTTGTGTATGACCTTTTATTTATTTACTAGTCTCCTGTTTCCTAATTATCAATATTTCAGGACAATTAGTGGATTTGAGAAAATTGAAAATTAATTTGAAATTAAAAAAATTAATTTAAAATTTAATTGAAAATAAAATCGAACTTAAGACATTTAACTAAGTTATTGAAAACGCTTATAAAAATGAAAGAACGAAAGTTGATATTATATATGTATATTTCAGTATCGAAGCCTTTTGCTATTCTTTTTCTTTATCTATTTCTTTTGCAGTTGGTATCTTCACACCAAATATTCCTTGTACGAATGGATTCATCTAGGGTCGTATAATAAGTGTACATGCTAACCTATATATCATAGTTTTTAATAACCACTAGGAACAATGATATTAATATTGATATATGTATAGGGTTAGATAACTAATTATATTCTGCAATATCTGCTAAGTAATTAAGTAAGATTTGAAAATTAACCTAACCTGACAATTTTGTTGATGTTACATCTCGAATATATACTAATATTTATTCCTATTTTAATTTAGTTATATTTTTGAATGCATTTTTTATCAGTGATATATAATAGATTACGATATATTCATAAACTCAATTTGTGGTTTCCAATTCACTATAATTTTTTCATGTTTTCGATTATCAGTAAAAAATAGTGTTTTGTTATATTTTTTGCGTTTTTGGCTTCGATATAGATCAAAATTCTAATCTAAATAAAAAGAATGAAATATAAATAATGTTGTCGAACATAATTTATTTTAACATTATATTACACCTAATTGATATTATAAAATTCCTGTTCGAAGTGACTGATTATGATTCAGTGCTGATTATTTCCAACACAAGATGTTGTAAGAGGAATCAACTAAAGTTCTGAATATAATTTATATACGATAATTATAGGAAATCTTATTGTAGAGTGTGAAAGATTTATGCCCATTAGATATGTGCGTAAGTGTTATGAATATATATGTGTATTTGGTTAAAATGTACGAGGAAAGAAAAAATATATATTTTAAAACAATTTTGCAGATATATTAAATGTACAAATGGAGAATCCAATGACTAACTTTATCAAGAGAACGCACAGATAGTAGCAGAAGAAATAAAAAATACACTTATATCAAAATGAGTTGACAAGGAAACACACCATCGAAGGAAATAAGAACTAAACTTAAAAAGGTACATATGCTCTCTAATGAAAGTCAAATACATTATTTGAATATACAATTGTTAATAACATGGATTAGGCATCCGGGGGATACCACTACATAAAAAAACGCGCCTAGAACTCTACCTCATGGGCGGTGTGAGAAAAAGCAAAATAGTTTCATGTGAATTTAATAAAACAACTCTAACCTATAAATTATTGGGGCTATATAATTTACTTAGGTAGGTATTAAACTAAATTGTGTGTATGTAGTTGAATATAAAATACGTGTACTAGATTGGTTAAATAAGGTTTTTCTATATTATTATTCAGTTATTACAACGATTATTAACAGGTAAGTTGAATAGTCTCCGGTCTAAAACATAGATGGTGCTACTGGGATCAAATCTATATATTGTTTAGTTAGCCCTAACTCTCACAAGCTGCGTCCACAAATTTGGCAGTTGTCGGATCATTCGTTTGTGAATTATAGAATTTTGAGTAAAGCACCTTTTGCTATTGTGAAAAAATTGATAAAAAGGACTTTCACGTATTGATAGAATATTGTTTTTTAAGGGAAAAAATAGGGTTGAAGCAAAAATTTAGCTAGATGTCAAGTTTCCGGACACTGCCCAAAAAAATCAAATATCAAGGATTGATATGCTAACTTTAAATGTGGTGAAATGAGCACCGAAGACGGTGAACGCAGTGTACGCCCAAAAGAGGTTGTTGCCGACGAAAACATTTAAAAAATCGACAAAATGGTTTTGAACTACCGTAAATTAGCATACCGAATTAAATAGCAGACACTCTAAAGATATCAGCTGAATGTGTACATCATATAATTCACGAATATTTGTGTATGAGAATGCTCTGTGCAAAGTAGCTACTGCGCGAGCTTACTTTTGACCAAAACAACGACGAATTGATGATTCGGAGCAGTGTTTGAAGATGATCAAGCGTAATAAACCCGAGTTTTTGCGTCGATATATGACAACGGATGAAACATAACTTCGTAATTTCACTCCGATGTCCAATCGACAGTCATCCGAGTGGACTGTATACGATGAACCCGCTCCAAATCGTGGGAAAACACAATAGTCGCCTGGCAAGGTTTTGGGGTCTGTATTTTGGGATGCACATGGAATAATTTTCATTGACTACTTTAAAAAAGGAAGGATGATCAACAGCGGCTATTATATAGTGTTAGCGGCCCGTTTGAAGGACGAAGTCGTCAAAAAACGGCCGCATTTGAAGAAAAATAAGTGATGATTCACCAAGATAATGCACCGTGTCACAAGTCAGTGAAAACTATGGCAAAAATCCATAAATTGGGCTTCGAATTGCTTCCTCATCCACCGTATTCTCCAGGTCTGGCCCCCACCGACTATTTCCTGTTTTCCTGCGGGGAAGAAATTTTCGTCGAATGAAGAGGTAATCGCCCAAACTGAGGCCAATTTTGGAACAAAGGACAAATCGTATTACAAAAATGGTATCGAAATGTTGGAGGGCCGCCGTATGACCCTTGAGGGGAATTATATTGAATTAAAAAAAATCATTTTGCCAAAAAAAATATATTTTACTATGGTAGGCCGAGGATTTTTCACTTGAACTGTTATATACATAAATTTTATTTTAAAAAGTTTCTCTTTTGTGTTAAAAATCCATTGATTATTTTTTACTTTTTAGGGAGTTTCTTATTTGTTTTTTGAAGCCGGTTCAATTTTTTTTTTGTACAAATATTTTTTTATTTTAAGGGTTGAACTCCCCTTTACTATTTGTGTTATACTAAATTTCTTCCCATTCGGAGTCCACTCTGAGACTCTGTTAGCAACTTCTAAACTGCTAGTTTTAGATTTTTTATAATGCGCTCATATATCCTTATGGATGCGCACAATAGCGTAATCCATCTATAATGATGAAAGTTTCTGTTGCGATTCAATTACAATTACATTGTTTTTTAAGTTTAAGGAAAATATACATCATTTTCATTTGTAAGTATTTGTATATTATAGACAGATTTAGGGGTCTAATTTATTATGCTATTTAACTGGTTCTAGATGGCTGACATGAGAAAATATAAAATATCGTATCTGGTGTCCGGTAACTATAAAATAATAAAATGTAATGTCTCGTGAAGGCAGGCCAAAGTAGTAAAGGTACTGGCGAAATAGGAAACACATGGCTAGCAAAAAGTAGTTGTCGTTGTTGAGTGCTTCGGATAATAGGTGTTTGGGTATGAGGGGTAAGAAAAAAACAAAACCTTAAGTTAAACTTGAATAAGGAACTATATCGTTGAATTCCGTCCGCGTGAGAGGGTCAAAGCTGTTAAGAGTATTTCCCTCCTCGAAAATCTTCGACGGACGGCCATCAATGAAAATAGATGATCCATCAAGAATCCAGACAGAAGAAGAACAGTCTCAGAAAAGTCAGAATCAAAAACCTAAGAATGAAGAGTTCAGAGTCAAGAGAACAATCAAACAGCCAACAAAAAATAAAGAAAACGTTTGATATTCATCAAAGACTAACTCGCAAAAGCAGAATTTTTGTTCAATGAAGGCATTAAAAATCAAGCCAAAATTAAGCAACAGTAGTTGGGTCTGAGAACTGATTGGTGTAAAATAAGAGAATCAATCAATTTCATAATTCTCTTTAACATATGTATCGATTTTTTCTTTATACAATTTATATATTTTTTCGTTGCTTTTATATATTTGTTATTTCATTAATTGTTTAAATTTACGCTGAGAAGAGAAAATAAATTGTATTTTTCGATGTTTTCTCCCGTCAATACTCAAGAGTCTCTTTTGTCTCATTTTTTTAAGTATCGGAACAATAAATCCTATTTCCCAATCTTGTTGGATGTACTCCTGTTTCCATACTCCATTATATATTTCTACCAATAATTCGCTAGCTTTTTGACCCATTTTCTGTTAGTATTGGCAGTATTGTCTGATAATTCGTCGCATTGGCACAGAATCATATGCCTCGCCCATAATATAGTTTAACAAATAAATAGTTTCTGATTACAATTCAATAAAAACCATTTAGTTACCTAATTTAAGAAGTCAAGATTATAACTGTTAGTGGAAACTATTTATTTTCTGGAGGCGCAGCTTTAGGTCTTTTTGTAAAATATAATACCGTAATCTACATACATGAAATGTACGGCACCATTCTAAAAGGCAGGCCAGAGATTAACATTCTCCGTATTTCCTAACATTCTTGGTGGCCCTGAAATTTCGAATATTGCTTTTTTGGTTATTTTACCGGTCTGTATAAATTTCAAATCAATTTTATAATCAGGGGAATGCGGCATTTAAAGGTTTAAAAAATGTACAATGAAAAATCGGCCCAGACAAACCATTCACATTGACCGAACTATCAGAAGTCAGAGTCATTCGCGCAATAATCTAAACAAATGCAGGCATACTTCTGGATATCTTCTACAAACCTTATAAAACTATAGTAATATCCTAATACTAGTGTAGCGACCTTGAGGCATGTCGAATTTTACATCGTGGAATAACGGTCTACAAAATACCCAGAAATATAATCCCAGATGTTGAACACGGGTAGGGTGCCGGCAGCGCCAACTAGAACCCGATAACAAATAGCTGGCGGCAACCCCGAGACGTTTATTTGGGATGTTATTGAAGGGTATTCCGAGTCATTCAGTGCTCAACCCTCGTTTGGTTTAGACGTGGCACCATAGACTGCCCAAGCCTCGTCTCCAGGTAACACCGCTGCCATCCGTTTTATCATTTGCATTTTTCACATTTTTTATATAGCCAATAAATAACGGTCACAAATGTAAACCCCACTGTTTCATTTCGTTTTACCTCCATTCACCGAGCCACATCATTTACCCTAAACTATTATCATACCTATTATGTAACGTAATTTAATTTGAAATTAATAATAGGAGCTAATTTATTAGTTAGATGTTTTTATATTATTTTGGTAGTTATATATCTATTAACGCAATAGAAAAAAAAATTTCGGACAGACAATTTAACGTAACGAAATCAAATAATTTTATGTTAAATCATCTATGTTGGCACAAATCCTTGATCTAGTTTAATAATTAAACATAAACATGACAGACACGTTAACAGAATTATTTCAATAAAATTAAGTACGAAAATGTACCGTCCCTTACAATTTATATAGAGTGAGTTTACATACTTATGAATAACGTTGAATCTAATAAAGACATAAGGAATACTTTATTATCTAAAAGGGTGTTTTACTGGCAGACATATAAAATATATCTAACCTTAACCCGTATTTTATTGTTATTTCAAAATAGATTTGATATTTTAATCATTATTAAAATGTTCTTAGTTGAAAATAGTTTAGAAGGTCAATTGAAAAGTCTTCGGCCTACCAAGGTTAAACACATTTTTTTGGCATTTTTTTTAATGAAGTGTGATTCACTGGATATACTGAAACCCCAACTTTTCGATACCATTTTTGGTATGTTTGTCCTTTGCTTGAATATAGGCTTCAGTTTCGCCAATCACTTCTTCATTTGACAAAAATTTCTTCCCAGTGAGCATTTTTTGAGATCTGAGAGGAGGAGATAATCGCTGAGGGCCAGATATGGAGAATATGGTCGATGAGGAAGCAATTCGAATTCCAATTGATGGATTTTTGCCATGGTTTTCACTGATTTGTCAACGGTTGGATTGTATTGTTGAAGCAGCACTTTCTTTTTCTTCAAGTGCGGCCCTTTTTCGGCGAGTTCGTCCGTCAAATGGTCCAATAACGCTATGTAACAATCGCTGTTGATGGTCCTTCCTTTTTCAAGGTAGTTAATGGAAATTATTCCATGCGCATCCAAAAATAAACACGCCATAACCTTTCCAGCCGACTGTTGCGTTGTCCCACGCTTTGGAGCGGGTTCATCGTATGCAGTCCCCTCGGATGACTGTCTATTGGATGATAATGGAGGCTGGATAATGGATTTCATCCATTATTACATATCGACGCAAAAACTCGGGTTTATTACGCTTTATCATCTTCAAACACTGCTCCGAATCATCAACTCGTCGTTGCTTTTGGTCAAAAGTGAGCTCGCGAGACCCACTTTACACAGAGCCTTCTCATACCCAAATATTCGTGAATGATATGATATACACGTATATCTCTAGCGTGTGTGCTGTTTTCAGTACTTTGTTTAATTTCAATTTACGGTTATTCAAAATCATTTTGTGCATTTTTTAAATGTTTTCGTCGGTAACAACCTCTTTTGGATGTCCACTGCGTTCATCGTCTTCGGTGCAAATTTCACCACTTCTAAACTTAGCATACCAATCCTGGATGGTTGATTTTCCTGAGGCAGTATCCGGAAACGCGACCTCAAGCCAAGTTTTTGCTCTAACTGTATTTTTTCCCTTCATAAGGCAATATTTTATCAAAAGGCCGAATTTCTTTTTATCCATTCTGTCAAATTAATACACATATGTTTTGAGAGTTGGGGCTAACTAAAAAATATGGATTTAATTATAGTAGCGCCACCTTTGTGTCAGGTCGGGGACTTTTCAATTAACATGGTAAATGATTTTGAACGATTTTTCCTCGTTCTTTTAATTATTTTATCATTAAAATTATACTTGATATTTTTTGATTGATGAATGACCCAGCTAGCTGACAATTTTTACTGATGAAAAATTGAAATTACTACACGAAATTAGTGTCAAACAATCGTAGGATTTTAGAGGGACTGTATTTTTGTACCATTTTAAACAAGTCTGCATAAAACATTCTAGGAGCTGTTTAAGTAAGGCAAAATATAAGTTGTCGGAGTGGGAATCAAGGAAATGGTCTTTTAGACTCATTAGACAACCTAAAATTGGAAATATGACGATTGGTTTATAGTTAGAGACATTATAAGTTAGTCAAAATTAGTTTATGGCCTCATTACAAGAACTCTACGTTTCTTCTTGAGGATCTGCCATGGTCGTGATTAATTGTAGGTCAGTTAAAAGCCATAAAATGCATAATCTGATGCAAATACCTTCTGAGAGGCCTGGAGAATTTTAAACTATGTATTTGAAACAATCTATAATTTTGGAATGTGATTTTATTTATTACTTCATCAGTTCCAACTTTATGTTATTATAATAATATAGAGGTACCAATGTTACCTTGAGGATGTTGTTTTTACCAAGTTTAGGTTTCTTCGACGGATAATTCTTGTTGATCCAGTCTTCCAGATCGGTCTCTGTTATCCCGTGGACATCAAAGGAAACTGAAATTGGTAAACTCTGGTTGTTGTCTGAGCAACATGCATAATATTAAAAAAAACTTTTAATTTTTGAAGCAATTTCTAGTCTTTTTTAAGTTTCTTTGAGGTGTACGGAAATGGTCTATAGGAATGGAAAAATGGAATCTACAGGAATGGAAATACTTAAAAGCTTCTTTTTGATGAATCTGTGAAAAAAATCTCCTAAATCCTGATCAGTTTAAAATATTTATTCAGTTTTTTTTTTGATACAGATTTTGTTCACGCGCTCCATGCCAGAAAGTATTAGGTTAACACAAAACAACGAGCACTCAAATGACGCTGATGTTAAAGTCAGTACATAGTTATGCGACTAGCTAGTTCATCTAATACTCTGCAGATATATACATAGAAACAATATATCTATTACATAAATCCAATTAGTTGTTGATTGAGAATATATCGGTTATATATTTTTTATTTCATTTGATTCAAAAGATATCTCAAGAGAAAATGTATAAAGGGTTTTTATATTATTTATTATTGGAATAATTTAGAAAATTAAGACGCGTATATATAATAAATATAATAACATTCATTTTTCGAATATAATAGACATAAATATTTTGTTATGCAAACGGTATTTTACTGTCAGATATATAAAACATACCTCACTTAATACTGTATTTTATTCCTGTACAAAAATGGGTATAATATTTTAATTATACTCAGGATTATAAAGAAATTCTTAGGGGCAAATAGTTTAACTGATTTCTAACGTTTTGTTCTTCGCTCTTATAATTATAGTGGATGGATAAAATTTTATGAACACCTCATATATGAACAACACGTATTTACTTATATTATTTTATTTTGTTTTGATTTAAATCTGTTGATCCACCAATTTCTCTTAAAACAACTGCATTTTTCCGAGAATATATTCATACAATGCTTGAGTAGTTTTCAGCGCCTAATTTGTCCAATTCTTATACTAATACATATGCCAATTGCTTCACTAATTTAGAAGAAATCTACTCCTCACTATCTGCTCTAAAACCGAACATAACGGTTCAATTATGTTCAAGTCTGGCCATTGTGCTGGCCAGAGTTTGACGATGTTCTCATGGTAATCAAACTAAGCGAGCCCTTTTTATCTCTATGTATGAGCACATTATCTTGGAATATGGCAGTATTTGGCAGCAATATGCGAGTTATAATAAAAACGTCATCATTGAGGATGTCGACATATTTACAAGCAGTAATCCGAGCAGGCAGGTGAATAAGAGAACCGTTTGAATACCACGTTATATGACAGGTAGGCAGTCCGATTTGTGGACATGTTTTGGGCGTTGTCCATATGCTCGTGTATAAAAAATATTTCAATATTTCTAACAATATTTCTTTACCACTTTGACGGAATTTGTCATTTCGTGACTGTAAAACAGTGCGGAGATGATATAATGGGGACGAGGACCGACATAAAGTATATATATAAAATAATAAATTAGCTGGCTTGATTGGCGCAGTGCTTAAAGCAATAGGACGGTGCTCCTACGGTTGCGATAATCGCGGGTTCGAAACTTGCCAGGGCTATGGATCTACTTTATGTTTGTGATTGTAACTGAAAATGTATTTGTAAGCAACAGTGGAAAATCCGACAAGGAATAACCATTTGAGTCACGCCTGTAACCAGGCTGGGTAAGACCGGATGTTTTCTGGTACGGTCTCTAGGTTGGTCACTCGCGAGTCGGTAGGCAAGAGATAATGTCGATGAAGTGGTTTGAAGCCCCCTTTAAATTACAGGTCCAGTTCAGATAAACCCTCGTTGGTTAAAGGGAATCTTTAGAATATATATGAAAAACAAATACAATAAAACTAATAACACAAACAGGGAGGACTAAAAGTACAAATGGTGAATATACAATTTAAAATGGACACAAAATTAAGTTAACAATCTCAATCATGGTAAAATGGAGGCTCCATCCGGATAGCTCACATTAGCGCCCACACCGATGTGGTAATGGTTATTTGGTCAGCGACACTTATCTCAGCATAGGCTAGACGCGAAATTAGATCATCATAATGGATTTCTCGTAGAAATCCGAGCAGCCTGTCTGTATTTTCGACTGTTAAAAAACATTCCTAGAGTTGTGCATCACATACACAGAATTAATCTAGGTGAATAAAATAATATAAACGAAGATTGATCGGTCTATACCAGATTCTTCCAATCGTCCTGAATCCGCGTTTAATAATCGGTGTTTCGCAACGTACCACTTGTTTCGCCACGTATGGTACCTTTGTTCGGTACCCGCACATTATTCTTGAAGAATAGTTTTACTTAATGGGTGTTGAGTTCTGCTGCCACTTTTGCCGCGGTAGTTTTATGTGTTCTGGTCACAATCCTTCTTAAAAATTTCGTCAGGCTATTTCAGTTAACTTTGTGTTTTGCCCACTATTTCTCTTCGTCGATATTATATCATGTACAGTGTATGCTGTTATTATTCTGGATACTGTCGCTCGTCAAACTTTCGACAGTCAGCTGAATTTGTGAGAGATGCTCCCTCGTATTTCTGCAATCGTTTGTTTAATCGTATATTTGACTATAGATACACTCAAATATCACTTATAAGACTTGGCATGTAAACTGAGCAATACATATATCAAAGTCATATTGTTTACACTGATGCAATGTTCACGCGGATAGAACAATATACACTATATAGCATGTATATTAATTTGTCTCTCTACTGAATGTTGAAAATAGAGTTATGGCAATATCTCAAAAATACACGGTGTCAATTTATAAAAATGACGTGGATCTCATCGCCGCTGCTCTATCACAGCTTTGTGCGATCAGTTTGTTGGGTAAATTTTGTATTAAAAGATAACACTTAAAATTGTTTTACTACATTTTTCAGACATTAAGTACCTGCAAGAACGCTCAATTGGCTAGTTGAGATTTTGCAGCAAACTCAGAAGCGTCTTTTGACCAACATGATCGCCAATATGAAAAATTGTTCATCTCTTCAATTATTTGTTCATGATGAACTTCAAGTATATACTATAACAGATCGTTGTGTAATTTAGTTCAGCCAAAAAATGTATAAGTCCACGAAAATTTCCCGAATTCTAGGAAGTATCACTCTCACCACATCACCGAAGAGCCTATTCAAACGCCAATTCAAACAACACATTTTCATTATGTCTCTAACAGGGCAATTGAAAAGTCCACGGCCGGACACATAGATGGCGCTGCTAGAATTAAATCCTTATGTTTTTTAATTAGCCCTAACGCCCAAAAGATGCGTATATAAATTTGACAGCTGTCGGATCATTAGTTTGTGAATTATAGCATTTTGAGTGAAGCAACTCTTGCTATTGTGAAAAAAATGCATAAAAAGGAATTTCGCGTATTGATAAAATATTGCTTCTTGAAGGAAAAAAGTAGAGTTGAAGCAAAAACTTGGATTGATGCCGAGTTTCCGGACACTGCCCCAGGAAAATCAACTATCAAGGATTGGTATGCTAAGTTTAGACATGGTGAAATAAGCATCGAAGACGATGAACGTTGTGGACGTACAGAAGAGGTCGTTACCGAAGAAAATATTTAAAAAATCCGCAAAATGATTTCAAATGACCGTAAATTGAAATTGAATGAAATAGCAGACATGTATGCAGAATATACATCATATCATTCATGAACATTATGGGTATGAGAAAGCTCTGTGCAAAGTGGGTGCCGCGAGAGCTCACTTTTGACCTAAAACTTTAAGCGTAATAAACCCGAGTTTTTGCGTCGATATGTGACAATGGATGAAACATGGCTCCATCGTTTCACTCCGAAATCCAATCGACAGTCATCCGAGTGGACTGCACACGATGAACCCGCTCCAAAGCGTGGGAAAACGCAACAGTCGGCTTGCAAGGTTATGGCGTCTGTATTTTGAGATGCGCATGGAATAATTTTCATTTACTACCTTGAAAAAGGAAGGTCTATCAACAGCGTTATTGGACCGTTTGAAGGACGAAATCATTGATCGACGACGCATTTGAAAAAAAAGAAAGTGTTGCTTCACCAAGACAATGCACGGTGTCATAGGTCAGTGAAAATGATGGTAAAAATCTAAGAATTTGCCTTCGAATTGCTTCCACGTTTGCCATATTCTGCAAATCTGGTCCCCAACGATAATTTCCTGTTCTCAGATCTCAAAATAATGCTCGCTGGGAAGAAATTTTCGGCCAAGAAGAGCTGATCGACGAATCTGAGGGCTATTTTGAAGCAAAGGACAAATCGTACTACAAAAATGGTATCGAAAAGTTGGAGGGTCGCTATAATCAGTGTATCACCCTTGAAGGGAATAATGTTGAATAATAAAAAAATAATTTTGCCAAAAAAATGTGTTTTACTATGGTAGGCCGGTGACTTTTCAATTGACCTGTTATTTATCCAATACATTCTGCGTCATTGAGCTATAATATTAGTTGACCATAGTAATGCAAATTCAATACAATTACGAAGAATGCTATTAAAATTTTTGTGTCTTGTTATCTTCAAATTTAAGTGCTCTAGATCGATAATCTCTATTTCCATCTAAGTTTTATCGCCACCAAAAAGTAAGCAGGAAAGCACTACAACACTTTTTTTGTTACATCCACAAATCCATTAATTTTTTAAATAAATATTTCTATTAAATTTACGGATTTAGCTTTTACCTCTACTTGCACCAGACTATTCAATATTAATATCTGATAATGGTCTACTTTTTCCTTTAAATTTCAATTTTTTTTGATAAGGATTTCCAAATTTTTGGAAACAATTAATTTTAAAGACCACTTGATTTTCGGCCATGGGAAAATCAAGTGAAATTCCGATGAAGATAACAGATATCGCATAATGCAGCGAAATCTCCACTTAAATATGGGCCTTGTTTTAGACCGTTCAGATGGTTAGGAGTGCCGCGCGGGAGTATTCGTTAAACTGTAGACCCTGTACGTTCGGGTAAAATCGGATTTTGTAATCGGGAATAATCGTCGGATAATCACTATTTTTGACGCTGCCTGCGAGTGGGTTAGATCGGTAAGAATATTTTTAATAATAAAAGCCATATCAATTGGTTTTAAAAATGTAAGTCCAAAAGTAAGTATACTTTGATATTTGAAGGGGCTCGCAGAACATGTTTGTATGGCCCAGATAAATAATTGCGATAATGATAGCGTTGGGTCGGTAGCCTACCGACAGTAGGTTATTCCACTGGTCAGTTTTCGTCATATCAGTCATCTCAGTTATTCAAGATTTCGCGAACGCTAAGTAGGATTTGCTTTTCGGTAAATAATATAAAATATTTTAGTGAGAAATAATTATATACATAATTATTTAGTGATACATAATTATTTTTTGGGAGCTTCTTTAGTTTTTTGGGAAGTCTGCAGCACTGCACCGCTTATGCATCAGCTACTGATTTGCTGGGATACAAAAAATAATAGGAAATTTATTACGAAATGCTAGAAGTTAGTTAAATTTCAAATCATTCAATCATTTGATATTTTGATATTTTAAACAATATATTCCTTAATTTTGTTCTTCCAATTTAACTAAATTTTGTTGTATAATTCGGACTGGGTTGTATAGTTGGAACATCAAAATTAATATTTAAATGCTGTTAAAGGTTAACATAACTAATTGCTGTCTGAACACACAATAATCTTTTTTATCATGATTACTGCCTTTTGCTTTATAAGGAGACCTAAATAAATAATTACATTTGCCTGTCTGTGGTCTAACTATATTTCGTTACGTTTACGGCTTCCTAAGGCTATTAAATGTAAAGTTACATTATTTTCTTTCGTAATCATCGGGCAAATGATACTTGAGCTGAAGTTGTAACTAGATGCGTTACAAGAAATTTACAGACTTTTTTTAGGTTATAATATAAATGGGTCGTTATTATGGTGATCCATTAGCATTATTTATACTTGAGTAATGTTGATATAAATTAGTAACGAAGTCTGAATTATATATGGTATGTATTGTGAATGATTCCAATTCATATTAGCTTTCGTAAGTTTTTGCTGGGTCAATATTATTTTTGTATTATTACTTTAGGGCTTTTAACTCACGATTTCGACTCATCAAATTATCAACTATGTTCTTTAATGTTTACTTGTGAACTTTATCCACCAATTTTAATTATGACGTATGCTCATACTATGCTAGACGATTTATTTTTATCTGTAACAGGTCAATTAAAACGTCCCCGGGCTACCATAATAAAACTAATTTTATTGGCAATTTTTTTTTCAATATAATTCCCTGGTTATAGCGACCTCCCAACTTTTCGATGCCATTTTTGTGGTAAAATTTGTCCTTAGCTTCAAAATAGGCCTCAGTTTTGATGATCACCTCTTCATTCGACGAGCGAATTTCTTCCCAGCGAGCATCCTTTTGAGATCTGAGAACAGGAAAGAGTCGCTGGAGGCCAGATCTGGAGAATACGGCGGATGAGGAAGCAAACGGAAGCACAATTCATGGATTGTTGCCATCGTTTTTACTGACTTGTGATACACTGCATTGTCTTGGTGAAGAAGCTCATTCTTCTTCTCCAATTGCGGCCGTTTTTCGGCGATTTCGTTCTTCAAACGGTCCAATAACGCTATGTAATAGTCGGTGTTGGTGATCCTTCCTTTTTCAAAGTAGTCAATGAAAATTATTCCATGCGCATCCCAAAATACAGACGCCATAATCTTGCCAGCCGACAGTTGCGTTTTCCCATGTTTTGGAGCGGGTTCATCGTGTGCAGTCCACTCGGATGACTGTCGATTGGATTTGGGAGAGAAATGATGGAGCCATGTTCACCCATTGTCACATATCGACGCAAAAATTCGGGTTTATTATGCTTGATCTTCTTCAAACACTACTTCAAATGATCAACTCGTCGTTGTTTTTGGTTAAATGTGAGCTCGCGCAGCACCCACTTTGCACAGAGCTTTCTCATACCGTATAATAAAATTGATATTAAATATTCAAATTCAAAAATTCGTAAATGATATAATGTAAACGTTCAGTAGATATTTTTAGGGTGTCCTTGTTTTCGTCGTCAAGATTTTGCTTCAACTGTATTTTTTCGCTTCAAAAATGTATAATTTATCAACACCCGAATTTCCTTTATAACCATTATTTTCACAACAACAAAAATTGATTCACTCATAATGCTATATTTCACAAAATAATGATCTGACAACTGTCAAGTTTATACACGCATCTTTTCAGGGTTGGAGCTAACTAAAAAATATATGGATTTACTTTTAGTAGCTCCATCTACGTGTCAGGCCGGGGACTTTTCAATACGCTTCTTACATGTTACTTGATTACACGCTCCTTAATCTAACTTGATCTAACTCATAACTAGAATTCATTATTGATGGGGTAAGGTCTTCAAAAAATATAATAATAACCGGCTTGATGGCGCAGTGATAAAAGCGATGGGATGGTCCTCCTACTGTTGCGATAGCCGATATTTTTTCAGGGTGGGGTTTTATATCCCACGTTCCAACGAGGGAGAAAGTCCTAATTAAAATTTGTATTTGTTGAACGTAATCAGTTGTGAGCAACCAAGAGACATCTGAATCAAGTTATTAACACCAAAAATAGACATTGTTGAGACAAATATTGGGACATTTTGATCCTGTATGAAGAATTAATCCATAAAAATGTGTATTGACGAAAGGAGACTGTGAGTATGCCAAAAATATCCTTATTCCTTTATTTAAGTTACATTATTTTTTTCAAGATTTAGGATTTTATTTTGGTTTCTTCTCTTTTGTAATATCACCTGATCACCTGGTAAGTTTTAAGAATCAGAGATGGTTATAAATGGCGAGTGATGGCGTGGAAAAGTTAATAAACGAAATAACTTTCAAAAAATATTTTAATTGTAAAAGATTAGACTCTTATAAGAATCGGTTATAACACATTAAGTTGATATTAAAAAGAACTGAGAATTTACAAATGGAGCCAGAATTGAAGGCGATCGATATAGAGAAAGAATACGAGTAAAATATGTATTTGAATACATGAAAATATGAAATATGAATATGAATAAAATAATTAATGTGAGAGCTCTAATAAAATGATCTAACCCAACAGACAGCCCTAGTTCTCGTTAGTCGGTTAGCTGCAATCAACCGACATATAAATATTTTGAAAAAATGAACTTGGGTTTATGCAATCTGATACTTGAAAGCTGTTAGTGCCTTACATCGAGTGAAATGATCCCAGTTATGGGTAGCAAATTACTTTTTGAGGGTTATCGACGACATTTATATTCACACTAACTTAAAAATTAAATGCTATTTGAACTTGATTTTAGAGTGTCTTTAATACAAGATCAGAAATGTATGTAATACATAATATTAATTAAAATAATACATGTCTGTAGGTTAAAACATACTGAAATACATGCAAACTATCTCAAGAACTAATTCACACATTTTTTAAAATTTCAATAATTTTCCTTTTATAAATAAAAAATATTTTTTCTAAAACTTGAAACAATCAATAAAGTACTAATAGTTGTACATTGCTACGTCACCGAAATTATAACAAACAATCATAAGTAAGATTATTTTCAGACCTTTAACAACTTCAGAAAACTTCATTTTCATTCCTACATACTTTTATTACTTCATTTATGTATTCATGTAGTCTTTAACTTTTATATAAATTCTTCATCCTTCATCTAAAGTATATATTTCAAATTCAATAAAGATATTAGCCTAAATAAAACAATAATGTCTTTACCTGATATTTAAAAAAATGCTTGTTAATACATTATATCTAGTTTATGTTCTATGGCTTTCGTTTATCTATTGCTCTCTAGTTTGTCTTAAATCTCACGTAGGACCACCATCAGCTCACCAGCAACTGAGAAATTAAAACTCCATAAAACTATTTTATAAATGTTAGTATTCTATGAAATATTCCTTTCACACTTGATGCACAAATTAAGGTATTTATTTCGTGCAATATCTGGTTAGTACTTTGTTAAGAGGTCCATTTATTAATGAAACCCGAAATTAGTCAAAAGTTAGTATCACTAAAATTTATAGAAAAATCAAAATAACCTTTACAACTGCCTCTAGTAAAATTATATACCAAGTCTACAGAACCATATCAATTAATAACAGTCCTTAACACCTTGTCACAACCACTTTTCCTTTTTTCTTTTCTTCACCAGACATGAAATTAAATCAATAGTTGATTTCGAAAATCTAGTAAGCATTTTCTTAATCTATATTGGTGTGAAATGTTCACATATGTTGGGTTTTTCTTTCACAGCAGTCACCTTCCGATAAAGCAGGCACATTAATTTTTTCTCTGCATAAAATGTAATATGTAACTTTACGTAACCATTCTGTTCTTAATAGTTTTTATACAAACTTGCCATAACTCCTTAATAATTCCAACAATAGGGAAAAAATCGAAAGTAACACAAATCAATAAACATCTTCGTCTAATAATACACTAACCACACTCTCTCGATTTTAATATCGCTTCAAAAGCAAAAAACAAACACTCATTTAATTTTAACGAATATTATCCTTTAGTTCATTTTATAATTTTTTTTTAATCCTTTAGCCGCAGCGAGAATCGGTCCTAGTACCTTATTATCGGCAAGCTAAATTCCTAATTTTTTTGTATGCTTGATGTCGCCGGTCTGGCTATTCCTGGTTGCTTGATTTGGGCGTTTTTTGTTTTATTTGTATATATTTATTTACACAAAACTATTAGGCTCAAAAATTCTTCGTAGATATAAGCTTTAACCGTGCCAAGTATCACGCCTTCAGATGCCTCTGTATTCTTCAATGAGAGGCAAAATTCTAAGCCGATTAATATTAAGATTACAAAGTTGTGTTGTTTACATACACAGGAATAAGGATAATTTTGGCTTACTCACTGTCTCTTTTCTTCAATACACATTATATATATATATATATATATATATATATATATATATATATATATATATTATTAAAATATCTTTTTACCAACTATGGGTTTATCTGGACTGGGCCTAAAGTATAACGTGGGCGCAGAACCACAGTCCTCAGAATTAAGCCTATAAGCCTACCGACTGGCGAGTGACAACTTCAGAAATCATCCCAGATGACATCCGGTTTACCCAGCCTGGTTACTGGCGTGACTGGATCATTTTCCTTGTCGGATTTTACACTCTTGCCTAGGACAATCACAAGCATAAATTTACGACCATGGTCCCAGCAGGATTCGAATCCGCGACTATCGCAGCAGTAGGAGAACCGTCCCATCGCCTTTACCACTGCGCCAATTAGTCGGCTATTATTATTTCTTTTAGAAACCTTACCCATCAACGGAATTACAAAGGTTTCGAGTAACATTCAAGTATTTTTCTTCTAGCACACCTTGTTTACAACTAGGTTGTTTCGTTACTTAGATGATTATTAAGTCGTTAGTACTAACACCAAACATGGCTTTAAATTAATCTGCTGCTTCAGTTACTTTAGTTGTTGACAGAAGGGAGCTGGACTAATGGTTTGGCCTGACTCGAGCCGCACATGATGAATAGTTCTTTTCCAATCTCAACACTGGCATTGTCTTCACTGGCATTATATTAACTTACAAATATTTGTCATGGTCCAATATTAACTGGAATATGTGCATTTGTTTTGATCTCCTGTAGTTGTTGTGTCTTCAGATATAGGAGACAAATATTCCGATTTAGTCCTGATATTCTTTACAATTATTATTTTCAGGACTGCGTATGTATACAGGATTTAGATCAAGTTAGATTAAGAAGCGTGTAATCAAGTAACATGTAAGAAGTGAATTGACTGGCGTCAGTTGCTTAATTGTCAAAAATGTTGCCAAAATTGTCAATATATATATATATATATATATATATATATATATATATATATATATATATATATTCATATTTCAGACTTTTTATATTGACTATCGTTTGTTATATCTTATTTTTGAGGAATCAATGTCGTGAGAAGACAATATTTTTACACAGTTTCCCATTTTCAAACTACATTCGATGATTTTGATGCATGTCTTTTTGGAACTATTCACTCTGTTTCCAACTCACCAATATTAATTTCAATACAGAATTCGTTCAGATAATACCGTTCGCCTTTCATTCGGCAGATATATCCAAACCATTGCAGTCTGCGTCCCTGAATATGTTCCTCAATTATGCTCTGATTGTCGCATCTTAATTGAATGACTTAAAGAAAAAGGAAATTTGCCTTAAAGATCGATCAAGGCCACAAACTGATATATGTGAGACTGTAACAGAGTTACAATCTCGCAACCATACATTGAATTGAATACAAAGAATTGACAATATAAGCATTCCAGCATACGGATTTGAGTCCTGATTGTAATAGTTCTTCTCTTCAACACGTACCACCTCTACCAAGGAACCATAAGCTGTACTTTGTACTTTGGCAGATTTAGCTTATTAGATCGGTCTATGAGTTTCTACCATCAAGTTGAATGCAGTCTTTCCAAAAACTTGTCGCATAATTTTTTCCAGTACTGCTTTGAAAAGCAAAGGTAACAGAATTATCGAAAGACGCCTAAGAAATTTAATAAAGTTTAGGGGAATAAAATATACTAACTTCCAAAGCTTCGCAGAGTAAAGCCTACCATGTCTATTAATTTTTCGATATTTCTTGATATCGATTAGTTTCGATTTTATACAACTTGTAGGCATTCGCTTGGTATCTAGGGTTTGTTTTATAACTAGCTAGTAGATTTTAACAACGCACTAGGCAATTGTTTCAAAAATATATTTTCCTATAAACTCAATCAACACAAATTTCAATATCTGGATTATCTAAATATTCGAATGCCTGGAATTATGAATTTAGTCCCCAACTAGCCAATCAAACTAGCCAAGTAAAGGCACTTGTGGCGATCGCTACGACCCTTTAGGCCACCAGAAATTCATCAACAACAACTACAAAGTTTGGCAACGCCGGTGAATTGGTACCATGCGGTTCCAGGGTATAAAAGACTATCACGACGACGTCTCGTTCTCTTTTCTTTTCTCCATCCCCTTGTAATAGTACCCCTTCCACGGCACTACAAATACTTCCTCTACCTAACTTAATATCCTTTCAATTCTCCCGTCGATCACATGTATAATTTAATACTAAAATAAACAGTATTTCCTCAACCAATGTTTTCAGTTCTCGTGCAAATTCCTTCCAGAAATAGTAGTGAGTGTTTTGACAAATAATCGCAGCGGCAGCCACACATTTCGACCGACTGACCGACCCGACGAACATTCCTACACACTACGCTTTTCAGAGCCCTCTATTGAGTAATTTTCTTTACTATTATATGGGTCAGGTAACATTTTGACAAATATTGAAATGATTAAAAAGATGATCCTGCCACACTAACTATATATAGCAGACTGAGCTCCACCTGACTCATTCGCACTGGATCTTATGAAGAACCCAAAATTTGATTAATTTTTAGAGCACTAGAAATTCTCGGAATTTTCCCACTTTATTGAAAATTTGTTCTAAAAAATCCACTTACATTGATGTATTTATATTTATATTTACATGCGTGTTTGGTAAAGCGATTAAAATTGTTCTAGTCTTAGAGCCCTATCGTAATTAGCGGTTTCTAAAGAAAATCGCGCTGATCTCGTGATAAATCATAATGTTGCGTGCGGGAGATTGCAAACTTTTCGTCGAAGGAAATTTAGCAGCTCGTATACATTTCGTGGTCGGTATTGTTGTTCGTTAATGTCAATCCCGACCAAAGAGAAAAAAACATCGGAAACCGCACGGAACCGCGGAGGTTGGACACACTTAAAACTTTCCTTCCCGGCTTTTTCGTCTCGCCAATTATGTCGAATTGTGTCGGATAACTTCTAATTTTATTGGGAAAGTTTTTGTCGACCAATCGACGTATTTTTATAAATGATTTAGTACGCTTTTTACAAATTTTGTACCTTGGTGCCTTATATATATTCTTTCAAAAAAGTACCAAAAGTTGGTCAATAAAACACAAATTATTATCAAGATTTTTTTATGGTCTTCGATATAGGTCTAGTTCAAAATAGGAATTCAATTGTTAACACACACGTTCTATGTCTTCTGTAACAAACGAATGCAATAAACTGGTCAGTTCAGTATTGAAAAAATAAATAAATCTAAGGCTAAAATAATGTCAGATCAATAATTATGTGGATGAGAGGCTGATGTAACGCAAAATCGAACACGTTTCTGTCCACAGAAACATTAAAAATATAAAACATAATACATTAAGTAAGAAATATTTGTGTAATGTGCTTAGTAATACCTTGTTTTATAGTACGTGAGAGATCAGTGAAGGGTGTATCATGTTTTGATAAGTTACGATATTTTTTTTATGGAAAGATTCCAGTATATTGATATTACCGCCATTAAAATGCAATAATAGTACTTTTTTTATAAATATATTTTAAAGTCTCATTTTTAGTAACGAGGGTGTAGCTGGACTAGACCTACAGTTTAACGTGGGCTCCAAATCACGATTCTCGGCATTAAGCCTACCGACATCATCATCATCCCAAAGATATCTGGTCTTACCCAGCCTGATTACTGGCACTGCTGGGATGATGTTCCTTGTCGGATTTTACACTCTTGCCTAGGACAGTCATAAATATTAAACACAAACAAAAATGCCCCCAAGATTCGAACCCGCGAGTATCGCAATAGCCGGTGGACCCTCCTGTCCCTTCATCACTGCGCCAAACAAGCCGGCAATAATACTATTAAATATTAGTCGAAGTTTTTATTTGTCAAAGTATCAGGAGCCTATTAGTAATTGTTGTTTCGAACACCATATCTATAAGAGATTCACTTGAAATGATGATCCTCTTGGTATTACTGAAGGACAACCTTATTTGGTGAGGTCCTCTATCCAGAGTAAAGTGAGTAAGTCTATAATCGGGCCTCTCTTCCTGTGTCGCACAAAAATAATATCTCTATTACTTCTAGGGGAGTCAAATACATTTTAGAAGTAAATAACCCATTTTTAAATTTACAACATTCTGTTTACAGGTGTAGACTAATTAAAAAAAGTTTCCTACAATAGAAAACATTCCGGAATGTTTAGAATTGGTGAAGAAGAAGGTGAAGAATTCTTCCAATATTCTTCAGAAATTCCGTCTGACTGACCTTTACCGAAATATTATATAAAACATACGAAAATCAGAGATTTCTTCATTTGAGTATAGCGTGCTAAGTTGTACATTTATTTAATGTGTATATTATTCACTAGAATATTATGACAAGAAATTATCTAATAATAATAATATTTATGGTTATTGATAAGACAATTTTAGATGGGATGATTCGCATAAAATTAAAAGCCACCTAAAATTGCTTGAATTTTTCGCCCCTTTCGATTCTTATATGTTTACTTAGATGAGTGTGGCAAGAAAGCGTTAACCGAATATTGCAGATAATAATTATGTAATTTTATGCATCAAGAAGTGAAATTATAGCTATAAAGAATATTAAGTGTTATAAAATAGTTTCATAATATTAATTGCTTCTCAATACAAAGAAGAAAGCAGTTGATTAACGCAAATCATAGAAGACAAGTAACAAATGAGCTACCTGCATAGGCCATGTTTTGGTTTAATTTTTAATGTTGTCCAAGGTATCACATTAATAATAGCTTGAAATGAATAAATTTACAGACAGGATAATATATAATAATAATATATAACAGCTAGATCTTTAAAGCCGGAATACACAAGTAAAAAAAATGCAATTATTTTAACATTTTATCAAATAAGCTTGATATAATTATTGCTCTTCAATATATATTTTAGGTGCGAAAGATAAAGATTATACGGATGAATACAGAATGAAAATTCGCAAAAATATTGAAACTATCTACATAAATGCAATTTAAAACTTAAAAATGAAACTCTTTGGACAAATTGCAGAAACTATAATTTATTCAGAGCATTAATAGTATATAATTTGGTATATATTTTAAACCGATAATAAATCTGAGGTTTTTTAACGATTAATGCAACAAAATACGTATCTATATGACATTTTATTCTTTAAACGCTTTATTATTATAATTACTTTATTATTTACGTTCTAGGCATAAGTTTTAAAAAGTCAATTGTTTATTTAATAATTGTAAAACCACTCCTTTAAAATACATTTCAAATTTGTAAAAAATTATATGCCTAATTTTGTGTGTTATTAGTTTAAATACATTTAAAAATCAAAGAATAATTTCAAATTATTTTATTTATATATATCCTAAAAAAAGTCATATAGGCGTGTATAGAGTTTTGGTAGAATATATTAATTAATACAATGAAATATGCAACCATATTATATAGACTAGTGTACTGTCTTAATCTTTTATCAATTGTTCATCAATCAATAAATTAATAGATCTTTCAATTTCCCTCATCTAACACAACTTTACAACCTGTGAAAAAAGTGTCTATTTTTGTTTGAAACACCAGGAAAATTTGCATTACAAGTTTACAAGGTACCACTCGCAGTTATCTTCATACAATGGAGCGTAGAGCTTATACCACCCGTCCTAGATTTTAATTCATCATTAATAAGTATCGGCCATTTGATTCTACGTATCTTGACCATCTTTCAGGTAATTTATGGTTGCTATCCCAAAAAGAACTGTTTGTCCTTTGAGCAAAATCATTCATCGAACAATTATCTAATATTTTCTAAATTGGCGAAGTGCTGCTATGTAAAAACACTGTCCCATTGATGTAAAAAGTTGATCAATTCTATACATGCTTTGAATTGAATTTGAATTATTTGTTATCGGTAGCGGTCACTATTAACTGTTTCGCCAGGTTTCAATAGTTTGTAATACACCATGCCACTCTGGTCCCACCAAACACAGAGAATTATCATACGACCAAAACGATTTGGATTCAAAGAGGAGCGGCCGGCTTCACCAGGTGAAAACCAAGATTTGTTTGCGCTTAGGGTTTCCAAAAGAAATCCACTTTTTATCATCCGTCACTCTTCGATGCCGTAATGCCGCAATGACGTAATGATGTATTATCGGAAATACCTGCATTTCATAGACATTTTTTTCGATTTTCCATCTCTGCCATTCAGTCGATGTGGTACCCATCTTCTCATCTTTTGAATTGTTCCCATTGTTCATAATCGGTCGCCTATTGTTTCTTGGGCCACATTTAAACTTTCTGCCAGTTTTTTGAGTTTAGGTTGGGTTTTCATTAAATAACACTCTCAGTTTCGCAACTTCAAACTTTTTCGGTTTATCGGAACATTATTTACCTTGCATTTCAAAGTCGCCACTTTTAGATTTTTTAAACCATGCCTCTGATGCTCTTTATGTTATAGCATGCTCAACGCAAATTTCTACCAGCAAACCATGACTTTCAGTGGCTCTTTGTTTTGGTTAAATACGAAAAGTAATGAGTGCTGCAAATTCACGTCTGCAGACACGTGTTACTTTTGCCAAATATGCTGTCAGTAGAATAAAACGACATGTGTGTTAAATCACAAAATTGCATATGCGGCGACCGCCACGACCCTTTAGGCCACCACCAATTCACCATCAACAACTACAAAGGTTAGCAACGCCGGTGGATTGGTACCATGCAGTTCTGGAGTATAAAAGGCCATCATGACGACGTCTCGCTCTCTTTTCTTATCACCGTCCCCCTGTAACAGTACCACTTCCACAGCGCTACCGTACTTCCTTCACCTTAACCTCATATCCTGTCAATTCTCCCATCGACCACATGTATTAATCGTAAGTTAAAATAAACAACTTTGATTCAACCAGTGTTTTTAGTTCCCGTGCAAATTCCTTCCAAAAATAGTAGTGAGTGTTCTGACAAATAATCGCAGCGGCAGCCACACATTTCGACCGACCGACCGCCTCGACGAACAATTCCTACAATTGGTGACCCCGACGTAATCAAAGTGCCTAACAGGTAAATCAACTCAACATAAGCCACTCGACAGGTGCTTGACACGTGCATGGAAGGATAGCACGAGGAACGGAACTCATCAACATCACGTGGTCGACGACATCCCACGAGACTAGCCTGATGGACGAAAACCACAGAAGCCCATCATGTATACCAGCAACACATGAGCACCCTCGCATCACGAAACGGGACACGTAACACATTTACAGGTACCCTCAAACAAAGCTAAACGCCTCAAGACGAACGACGTCCTGCTACAGCTCCGATGGCAGCTGATCCCGTAAAACTCCTCGCTCAGGTTGGGATCCCCATCTCACCAGCAGTCCCCGGGCGTTTGTTTGCGTGATTGCGGGTGCATTCCGGAACTTGCACCACATATAGGTAGGTTCCACGGCTGTTCCACTAGGAGGGGAGTTATGTGACGACCGCCACGACCCTTTAGGCCACCATCAATTCACCATCAACAACTACAAAGGTTGGCAACGCCGGTGGATTGGTACCATGCAGTTCTGGAGTGTAAAAGGCCATCACGACGACGTCTCGCTCTCTTTTCTTATCACCGTCCCCCTGTAACAGTACCACTTCCACAGAGCTACCGTACTTCCTTCACCTTAACCTCATATCCTGTCAATTCTCCCATCCACCACATGTTTTAATCGTAAGTTAAAATAAACAACTTTGATTCAACCAGTGTTTTTAGTTCCCGTGCAAATTCCTTCCAAAAATAGTAGTGAATGTTCTGACAAATAATCGCAGCGGCAGCCACACATTCGACCGACCGACCGACCCGACGAACATTCCTACACATTGTGGCGACCGCCACGACCCTTTAGGCCACCACCAATTCACCATCAACAACTACAAAGGTTGGCAACGCCGGTGGATTGGTACCATGCAGTTCCAGGGTATAAAAGACCATCAGGACGACGTCTCGCTCTCTTTTCTTATCACCGTCCCCCTGTAACAGTACCACTTCCACAGCGCTACCGTACTTCCTTCACCTTAACCTAATATCCTGTCAATCCTCCCATCGACCACATGTATCAATCGCAAGTTGAAATAAACAACTTTGATTCAACCAGTGTTTTTAGTTCCCGTGCAAATTCCTTCCAAAAATAGTAGTGAGTGTTCTGATAGATAACCGCAGCGGCAGCCACACGTTTCGACCGACCGACCGACCCGACGAACATTCCTATAACATATGTAAGTCCAGCGACATCTGTTATAAAAACCGGTAACTACATCTCCGTTCACATATTTTCATTACCGTAGTATATACGACTCGCTCACTCATATATCCACTGCACCTATAGTTTTCAAATAAAAAGCGTTATATGTATATTAAATTATCTTATCAACTTCCTTCATCTCAAAAATAATAAATTTATTATATCAATTCTTAATTTATATGTATTATAGTCTTGGAATTAAGCATTTCATTGATAAGCTAAAAGTAGATTATGTTTGCCCATCAGCTTGTGTTGTATAAAATTGTAAATGTGAATGGAATTTACTAGAAATAATAAACGCAAACTAGAACAAAGGCAATCTAAGACACCGTCATTACTCAAACCCGTTACACCTTGATTCCGATTTAAAAGAAAACTTCATTATCATGGTGTTGAACAAACGGAACTATTTAACGGGTATCGTATATCGCATTTCTAAGCCAGAATATAGGACGTAGAGCATTCGCAAGCCAAAATCTGATACGTCACGCTGGAAAATTAGATGTAATCTGTTAACTGTCGGCTGTTTAATATGATAATATTTTATTTACCGAATCCCGATGATTATTCGGAAGTGGAAATTTCGCCGGCGATTTGTCTTGGTTTATTGTGGCTGGCGCAGGTTTAGACTTGACAACGTTGTGCCGGTGCTAATAACGATAAAATTGCCAGTTATTAATCTGGCTGATTCTATCGAATGATTTATTAAGGTCGGAAATCAGACGATGTTTATGCATGACTGTTTATCAGGGAGATCTTTCCAGACGTATACAATTTTTTATTTAGTATTATTTAACATTCTCTAGTTGTTGTAGTAATCGGCATTCATGGAAATTATTTACGAAAGTTATGACGCCTGTAAGATTAAAATTTTCAGTTTTTAAATCGAGTTTACTTAGTTTTTACTTTTATGGTACAACAAATATTTATGGTACTACAATATCCATCTCGTAATTCGATATATAAACTGTTTTTAAAATTTTGGGTCTTTTGTAACTACTGGATTTTAACGTGTTACGTGTCGGATTTTTAGCTTCATTTATTGCGGGATTTGTCTTTTTCTGGATATCCAGCAATAGGAACAACTGCCTTCAATGCCTACATGTTTGATGTTTTATTACGCCTGTTATTACCCCTTATGATGTCTTAACCTGTACCAAGGGCTTTAAATTTTAGGCTTACTTCCATAAAAATGGATTATTCCTGGGAATTTTTTTAATGGAAATTGTAACACCACTAAAAGATTTTTACGCTTTATAGTGAGAATAGGTACGAATGAAGCGAAACTGTGTTTACGTTACGCGTTTATTTACGTTATTGAGGGTAGTCAGGGCCTTGAAGAGAATATTTTTACGTTAAGTTAGTGTAAGCGCATCGCGAATTTTGTTAATAATTTCAATAACATTATTCTGCGTTCTCCAGAAGTCCAGTTATGAATAAGTGAATGTGTCTTTTCATTTGTAAGTTTTATTTTGTGGTTATTCAACTAAAGATTTAATTTAATTTGAATATTTTCTATTATTTCTTTCTTAATTGCGTACTGTAAATACTGTTGTGATTATTTGTACTTTCTAATAATTAGGGGAGTATTTTTATTGTTAATACTTGGAGAGTGGTTCAGTATTTTAATCACTAGTCTTCCCTACATAGGCCCTGATATCGTGTCGTTGGAAGACCTATCCCAGAGTCTTCAGAGAAAGTGTCTGAAAATCATATTTTTGACCATTTATTATGCAGGTATTTTGGATACTGAAACAAAACTCTGATCAACAGAATGTATAAAAATATCTTCAGGCACACTAATCGTTCACCGTGATAAGGGAAGTGTAGTTCTTCCCAAAAGTTTAGTAATGAAACATTTCGGTTGTTTCTGCGACCTTACAAACTGTGGGCTGTACTTTATTCTTAGTTAACAGTTTCTTTCAACATGCACGATAAAAAATCTAATTTTTTTAGATATAAATTTATCATCTCTCAGTAATGAATATCTTCCTTATTGTTATTTAAATTAATTGTTTAGAAGCCTCATCTATATACATAGAAATCTAATAGATTATCAAGAATAATAATTCTTAAACAACCCATTGTAATCCAGCAAATAAAATTACATATTATTCCGTTTTTATTAAAAATATTTACACCTATATTTGTAACACATATTTAACATCTCGTCTCGTTGTAAAAACCAAGGGTTTCCTATTTCTTTGAAAACAGCCTTTATTTACGTTATTACGGGTAGTTAGGGCCTTGAAGAGAATTTTTTTACGTTAAGTTAGTGTAAGCGCATCGCGAATTTTGTTAATAATTTTTCGATATATTTTTTAAAAAACGCAAAATAAATCATAAGTCGTTACGAATATTTATGGTACTACGATTCCATCTCGTAGATTCGATATATCGAAGAAACTGTTTTTAAAATTTTGGGTCTTTTGTAACTACTGGATTTTAACGTGTAACGTGTAACAGGTGGATTTGTAGCTTCTTTTTTATTGTGGGATTTGACTTTTTCCTGATATCCAGCAATAGGAACAACTGCCTTCAATGCCTACATGTTTGATGCTTTATTACGCCTGTTATTACCTCTTATGATGTCTTAACATGCACGAAGGGCTTTAAACCTTCATGAGTGTTAATTTTTTAAGACGCGGCTCTCAGAACCACTTCTTTTTTTATTCTGTTGATTTTATTGTATTTTGTGCGGCCCAATCTGAGTTCATTGCAGGCGATTCGTCAAGTGTCAGTACTTTGGTCTTTTCTTTATTAACCCTGAAGTTAAATGGTTTTGCGGTGCGAACTCAACATCCATCAGTGAAGATCAAGTCGGCCAAGGAGCGTGTACCATCACATTGAAGGCAATGTTTGGTTTTAAAAATGTTTCGGATACTATATCCGTATACTTCCATTACTATGTTGGGAATCAGTGGAAACGTTTACATAGATTTTACAAATCCTTCGCCCATATAGTCTATTCAAATCAACATTGAACTCACGTCATCAATATATGCCTGTCGAAAGTTATAAATTCATTATACAATATTTTCGTTCTCATATTAGTTTATTTAAGAGTTTGACTGTTTGACAAGTTCGAACATGCAACCGAATGAGAATGCAAAAGTCGTCCGTCTGTCAAATGTCTGTCACAAATAATATCACAAAAAATAAAAAACAATATAACATGAAATTCACCAAAAAACTGTCTTTAGGCGAAATCGGTAAAGAATCTAGATCAGCCTAATGTTAGTGGTATTAGAGATCAAATATACGAAATGTATAAATATAGTAAGTAGGTTTTTTAATCGAACCATAATTTAATACAATTATTTCGGTGAAAATTATCCCAAAACGTCCATAAATAGCTGAAAAATATGCAGCTATTTGAGCGATGTAGAATATACCTTCATGCACTGTTATTTAATATAGAATTTAAGTGTGTTAAATATATCGCATGAAGGGCTTTAATAGAACTTCCAGGAAATTGGAATTTAAAATGGAATTTTGAAATGAAGGAAGAATTACTATATCAATTTGTATGTTTAGATGAGACATGAATATTTCAGAATAGTACATTGGGTCACTTGTCATTGCAAGATGATAATAGATATAGTCTCATAATTATAGTGTAAACATCAAATGTTGATGGAAAATGGTAAACGTTGGAATATCTCTCAATTAGGTTTTGTTAGTCAAAACATTTATTAATAATTCATTGCAGACATATGGTCCTTCATGCTGGAAACACGAATGGTTTTATTCCTGGTGCAGAATTAGTGTTTTCCTCTAAATCAAAGGTCTGACTACCATGGAGAAAAGAACCATAATTTTTTTGCAGTAGTTTGAGAATCAGCTTTTAAAGATCTTGGTGGAGCGATCAGTTATAGTTACAAATAATTCACTATATCATAGTACACTGAAGGAGAAGATCCCAACAAGTTTATCCAAAAAGGCTGCAATTAAGGAATGGCTTAAAGTGCATAAAATAAGTTTTGAAGAAACCATGATAAACAATAAACTATTTCAAATTGTTACTCCGTAAATGAAATATTGAATTGCATCCTTTGTAACTTACTTTTTTAGAGATAAGCCTGATATGAAAAAAGACACATGTTATGTTGCTGAATGTTATGGCCACACAGTACGTCTTCATCCCTATCACTGCATATTTAATCCAATTGGATTGATATGTGTTATTGCAATGAATTATTACAATAGACATGCAGGTCCAGAAGGATATTCAAACCAGAACTGTTTGAATTTATAGAAAGAATCCTTGTCGACAATAACACCTTCAGCTTGGATGAGCTCGATCAGATACATTGAAGAAGAAATTGACAAATATTGGAATCGTAAGTTTTTGATTGACACTTGAGTAGTGATTCTGATATTGACAGTGACTAAATAAAACTTTATAAATGTTCGTTTATGATCCAATGCTGACATTTACCAAGACAGAGTGATGAAAGAGGAAACAACTAAATGTCAGTATCTAATTAATATACTTTAACTGTAGGAAATTGTGTTATAGAGGGTGAATGCTCTATGAAGTTTAGTTAAAATGTGTGAGAAAAGATATTTTAAATATATTGAGAATGCAGTGATTAAAGTTTTATAATATTTATGGGATCATGTTCATCCTCCAAAGCTGCCCAGCAAGAGAGCTGTACGCAGTCGAAAGCAAAGCGTAAAGCAACAAATATTACAGTTGCATAAGCATAAGTAAGTAAAGTAAGCATAAGAGTAAAGCTACTCATATGAGCAATACAACGTCTCGCGTTATTTAATTAATTTTGCAATCATACATCAAGATGTATTCATCCTATTATCTATTTCTTGTGAGCTATATATTAAGCGGCTTAGCGCAAATTGCCTCCTTTTTGAGAAAAATGGGGCCACCTAGAAGCGTTAAATTTGGCACAGTTAATTCTTATATCGAGGCTGAATTTTTGGGCCTAATTTTTGTATTAAATGCGCTAGAAACAAATATATTCCAATAAAACGCCCAAATCAAGCAACCAAGAATAGCTGTAAGATCGGTGACAGAAAATATATAAACAAACCCATCGGGTAGCCGTGGGGACCAAGAGTTTAGTTAGCCGATAATAACGTACTAGGATGGAATCTGGCTGGAGCTAAAGGTCGTTAAAAATTTACAAAGAAATGGAGTTGTAGTAATAGATAAGGCTGGAGACATAGCATAACAACATTGTATTGGAGGTAATTCTAAAGATTTTTAAACATTTTCTGTAAATTTTATAGATATTAATTTCTCATCCATTAAGGTTTCATTATTAAATACCTTTAGTAACAAAACGAAGCGTAATTAAATATTGCAGGTAATGAATACTTTAATTGGTGCGTCAAGAGTTAAAATAAATGTTTAATTTCTCATTGATTTGTGAGTTTTTAGTACCTCATGTGGGGAAAAAAGGCAAAGTAGGAAGCAGTAGACTACCGAAAACCATAGAAAACAAATTAAAGGAAAGCTGTCTCTAATGGTGAGATTCCAGAATAATACATAAAATGATAATTTGAAAGAAAAATATTACTGACAGGAAATATTTGATAGCTGTTAATTTTAAGATTGAATAGCATAATAAGTAAGTAAAGAACGATGTAATTTTATCTAAAAATGTAATCAAATAAGCCTGGATTTTTATTCAACTTACTGTAATTTAATATATATTTTAGGCGAAAAATATATATGATATATGAGTACATAATTTGATAAATGGGACATATGGAAGAAATAGAAGAAATTATGAATTGCTAATAGTAATATGGTAAATATTTGAAACCGTTGATAGATATTAAAATGTTTAACAATTATTGCAATAAAGCGTATGACAAATTTTTATATATTTTATAGAGATAAGTTTTGAGAAGAAGATATTTTTTTTCAAATATTTTGTGGTCTCCTTATTACCAACGAGGGTTTACCAGTAAACAGTAAAAATCATCGTGGTCCAGATATTCGGCTATTTTCGGTTCTATTCGTATATTGGTCGGCGCAATATACTCCCGGGATGCCGAAACACTAAAAGTCCATTTTGCCAAATTTACCGTTAGGCTATTTGCTTAATGCATGTAATTAATTAGAGATAAATAATTTATTTAACAAAATTTTCTAAAAGTAATTTTTTATTTTGTTATGAAACAAAAAATAATAATAGAGTAGATATAATTTGTACTATTTAGTAGAATATAGAGTTCTTGCCTCTAGATTACTAGATTAACACTGCAGAGTATTGCAAGCTAATGTTTTCTCAAACGAAATGGCGATAAACCGTATTGTTCTGATTTAATTTGGATATTTATTTGGTTAGCTCTCAAAGCGCGGAAAATGGATTTCTATAAAGTTATTTTTTGACGTTCCTTTTTACTTAAAAAGAACGCATTTTAATTTAACGCTTCAGCGTTTTAACAAAATTTATAGATATGGCGCCAAAGGTAGGTTTAGTTTCAGTTGTTACAAATAGGATAAAGTAAATGACTTAAATTTTACAGTGAAAGTAAATTAATTTATGAAGTTTGTAATAACACATACTTAGCAGCTAGAGAAAAAAACCTATGCGAAAATTTTACCATGAGCTTGCTGCACAACTGAAGCCGATGCCAAAAATGATCAAAAAGGACAAAAAGGATCATCATCCCTCTCTGTGTCCTCAACTTAATGATTTTAATATTCATACATATTGAATTTCGGCAGTATCTTTGTCGGATTAATAATATAGATGTTAAACAATCTGATCTATATTTTTAGAATTTGTAAGGCTTTGAAAATTGGCCACAGGGCGACAGAAAACAAATATTATTGCTTAAAGAATTTTTCTGAGAAAAGTAAGATTCATGAAGTCAAGAAACTTAGTATACAACTGTAAAAGGAGTAATTGTCAAGAGAGTAATTTCCACAAAAGTATCGTTGTAATTGTTTTCTTACGAATTAATTTTAGATAGACTGCCATAAGGCAAGAAGAGTTATGGCCAAAAAATTAATTTGGGTTTGTCGATATAAGTTTTTTTTGTTGATAATGTTATACTACTCAATATTGAAGCAAGTACAAGTAGCCAATACGAATCACGGAATAATATTCTACAAATTTTTAATTTGCAAATTGAATTTTTACAAAGTAATAGAGTACTATATATCTAAGTAATTTCAATTAACCGTACAGTTTATACGAATTGCAGAAGTGCAGGGAAAGATTGCATACCATTAATTCTGAAAAGGTAGCTATTTGGGAAAATATTTTACTTGTTACAGCTGTATGATTTGTTGATGACGAAAAGTAATCTGCCAAAATATTTAAGAAGAGAAAAGCAAATCAAATAAGAACTAAAAAAATATTTGAAATATATATATACTTAAAAAAACACAAAATATTAACATCACAAAGTTATTAACCATGCCTTTATTTGTAAAAATGTTCTATTGCAAGTTTTATTGTATTGTAATTAATTAATAAACACTGTGAGAAGTATAAAGGGATGTATCTAGAAGGAAGTTGTTATATATTTATATATAATACATTTGTATTAACCAAATTTGTTGTAGTTTACTAAATGGTTTATGGCATAGATTCACTGTTTGATATCCTTTAATTTGTAATTAAAATTTTAATATTAAACTCTATTTTTATTTTTACTTTCTTCAAAATGTCTCGTAAATTAATATCATGTTTTTGCTGTTTTTTAAAATTCATTTTTACTATATATATATATATATATATATATATATATATATATATATATATATATATATATATATATATATATATATATATATATATATATATATATATACCTGTATGATATAAAGGTTAATATACAGCTTATAAACATTACCATTTAATTTAAAAAATAATACAAATTATATTTTAGGTCTTGAAGACTAATACTGTGCCGGTATCAGAAGTTTGGTTATAATTAAGACACATTTACCCACGACGACCCAAGCAACACTGAGAATATTCAAATATTTCTAACCGTGGGGACGCGCGCGTGTCTGCGTAGTATATACAAACCGGACCACGATGATTTTTAATGTATCCTGTGCTTGTCTAGGCTGTATCTACTGATTAATGTGGGCTCCGACCGGTTGTCGGCATTAAGCCTACCGACTAACGAGTGACCAACATAGAAACCATCGCAGAAGATTTCCGGTCTTACCCAGCCTGGTTACTAGAGTGACTGGGATCATTTTCCTTGTTGGATTTTACGCTCTTGCCTAAGACAATCACAAATATATATTTACGACCAAGCCTAGGCAGGATCTAAATCCGATACTTCAGTAGGTGAACCGTCCTGTCACCTTTACCACTCTGCCAACCAAGCCCGCAAGTCAATAATTGCTTTAATGTTTATAAATATAAATATTACTTTAATGTAATATTTATATTTATAAACATGTAATTTTAAGTTTTAATGAATCTACAAATATGTATTACTTCATATGATATTCCATTTTTATAACAGTTTTATAACATAAAAGTGAATAAAAATCACATATAAACATTTGTTGCTGTAATTAATGTTAAATATAAGATATATTTATGATTTTGATGGAAAATATTGTCAAAACAAGTTCAAGTAAATCAGTAATATTTAGATATATTTTTGAAGCTATCCATTTTACACTATTATGAGATTAACTTTATAAATTGTGGTCGAATTTCGACCACAGGACGATCACTAGTAAATGAAATAAAGCATGCCTGACTGATAACTATAGAATTCAAACATATTTTAATTCGTGAGTGATATCACACATGATATATACGAAGTGAATTTACCCCACGATTTTTACGATGTGAAGTTCGATTATTTACATTTAGAAAAACAAATTATCGAAACGACATTCACAGACTAAGTATGAAATATATTTCGGTGCAGCACCAGTATCGGTTTATTTCGCAGGAATTCGTAAATGCTGATTTATTTTCAATCGGGAATATGCAACAGTATGGCTTTTATTAGATTGAAAACGGAACTGTATATACATTTTTTCCAGTATGTTCTGTGCATTATATCCAGTTTGGAGAGTCCATAAACTACTGGATTAAAAATATGTTGGCGACTATATTATCAATGAGAACTTCTAAATCACTATTAGTAATAATATCATAATGTAAAAAACAGGAATGATGCCATATCAAATATTTGAATAAATGTAAAAGATGTACAAATTTACTTCCATAAAAGCGGATTATGCCTGGGAATTTTTTTATGGAAATTGTAACACCACTAAAAGATTTTTATGCTTTATGGTGAGAATAGTTACGAATGAACCGAAACTGTGAGCTGTACTTCATTATTTGTTAAGAGTTACTTTCAACATGCACGATAAAAAATCTTATTTTTTATATATAACTTTATCATCTCTCAGTAATGAACATCTTCCTTATTGTTATTTAAAATAATTGTTTAGAAGTCTCATCTATATACATAGAAATCTAATAGATTATCAAGAGTAATAATTCTTAAACAACCCATTATAATCCAACAAATAAAATTACATAATACTTCGTTTTCATTAAATACATTTAGACCTATATTTGTAACACATATTTATCATCTCGTCTCGTTGTAAAAACCAAGGGTTTTCTATTTCTTTGAAAACAGCGTTTATTTACGTTATTAAGGGTAGTCAGGGCCTTGAAGCAAATCTTTTTACGTTAAGTTAGTGTAAGCGCATCGCGAATTTTGTTAATAATTTCAATAAAATTATTCTACGTTCTCCAGAAGTCCAGTTATGTTAAGTGAATGTGTCTTTTCATTTGTAAGTTTTATTTTGTGGTTATTCATCTAAAGACTTAATTTAATTTGTATATTTTCTATTATTTCTTTCTTAATTACGTACTGTAAATACTATTGTGATTATTTGTACTTTCTAATATTTAGGGGAGTATTTTTATTGTTGATACTTGGACATTAGTTGAGTATTTTAATCACTAGTCTTCCCTACATAGGCCCTGATATCGTGTTGTTGGAAGACGTATGCCAGAGTCTTCAGAGAGTGTCTGAAAATCATATTTTTGACCATATATTAGGCAGGTATTTTGAGTACTGAAACAAAACTCGGATCAACAGAATATATAAAAACATCTTCCACACACTAATCGTTGACCATGATAATGGAAGTGTAGTTCTTCAGAAAAGTTTAGTAATGAAACATTTCGGTTGTTTCTGCGATCTTACCAACTGTGGGCTGTACTTTATTCTTAGTTAACACTTACTTTTAACATGCACGATAAAAATCTAATTTTTTTAGATATAACTTTATCATCTCTCAGTAATGAACAACTTCCTTATTGTTACTTAAATTAATTGTTTAGAAGCCTCATCTATATACATAGAAATCTAATAGATTATCAAGATTAATAATTTTAAACAACCCATTGTAATCCAACAAATAAAATTACATAATACTTCGTTTTCATTAAATATATTTACGCCTATATTTGTAACATATATTTAACTTCTCGTCTCGTTGTAAAAGCCAAGTGTTTTCCATTTCATTGAAAACGGGGTTTATTTTTTAGAATTTTTTGACGTTAAGTTAGTGCAAGCGCATCGCGAACTTTATTAATAATTTCAATAACATTATTCTGCGTGTCCGGTTATGAATAAGTGAATGTGTCTTTTCATTTGTAAGTTATATTTTGTGGTAATTCATCTAAAGATTTAATTTAATTTGTATATTTTCTAGTATTTGTTTCTTAATTACGTACTGTAAATACTGTTGTGATTATTTGTACTTTCTAATGTTCAGGGGAGTATTTTTATTGTTAATACCTGGACAGTAGTTCAGTATTTTAATCACTAGTCTTCCCTAGATAGGCCCTGATATCGTGTCGTTGGAAGACCTATCCCAGACTCTTCAAAGCAAGTGTTTGAAAATCATATTTTTGACCATTCATTATGCAGGTATTTCGGATACTGAAACAAAACTGGGATCAACAGAATATATAAAAACATCTTCAGGCACACTAATCATTCACCGTGATAATGGAAGTGTAGTTCTTCCCAAAAGTTTGGTAATGAAACATTTTGGTTGTTTCTGCGTCCTTACACACTGCAGTTATTTTAAACTATACAAAGTTTTAAAGTTTAAAAGTATTACTATTGTATTATTAAGGGCAGGCTACTTCAGGCTATTTTATAATAAAAAGTTTAATAATTAATTAGTATATAATAAATTAATAAAGTTAATTTCAAAGAACAGTTCGTTTTATTTCATAAACCAACGTTAAAATTCCTTTACCTGTTCATTAAAAATATTACCATTATATTACTAAAGGCTATTTTATAATTAAAAGTCGGATAATTAATAATTACATAATGAATTGATAAAGCTGATAATAAATATAGTAAATTTCCTTTCGAAAACAATTTTAAAATCTCTCCCCTCTCCATAAAATATCTTACTCTGGAAATATAGTTTCTCCCCAGTAATGAATATCTACCCCGATGATATATAAAACAATGTAGAAATAATTGATTGGTTATCTTGCAGATATTTACAAATGAGTCCACAAAGAATTACGAATTATATTAAAATATTTCTGTCGTGCTATTTTTCTTAAAAAGCGCGTATCTCTTAACTTAGAATGACCCATAGGCATATTATTTTTAATTAAAGAAAGTTTTGACAGCAATACATTAGTAAATAAAGCAGTTGCAATTATAAAATCATAATATATGGTTAATATTAAAAGGGTTGAGTTATTTAGGCTGTTACTACTATTATGTATACTGTACTACTACTACTGTATATATACTGTATATATACGAAGCAGCCAATTTTAGGTTTACATAGATTCGACAGTAACTAAGTCCGCAGTTCTTGGCTTATAAAATATTCTCAGAACTAGTTTTGTTGCGCATATATTTGTTTTAAATTATAGTTTATTAGTTATATTTGTTTATTATTGTTTAAACCAATTTAAATATCGTAATATATTTTAAAATGAAAAAGGTTTGCAATCTAAGTTTATTATTCAAACATTTTACAACCAATAACGTTTTAACATACGTTAATTAAAAATCACTTTAGAAAATGTTAATTTACATTACTCAATGTAGTCATGTAAAAAGTTTTTATAAAGGTTTTTTGTAAACATTCAACAAGCTAAATAAAATAGCTATTGTAATAATCATATCTTTTATATTTAGATTATTATTTACCTCATCACTTTAATGGCAGGTTCATAAGAAGCGGAACGGACTTGAATCAAATAATAATGAGATTATAACATGTGTGTGGCAAGTGTTTAATTTTTCGACTGTTACAAACCCACTGACTCGCCAGTGAGTGTTATATATGAGTCGCCAGACTGACTCATATATAAAATAAATAATAGTCTGTATTATAATAATTTCAGAAAAGAAGCAGGAATAATTATTTTGCATCTCTAACGCTAATAACATTGTTTTAAAAAACTTGATGACTTGACGTTCAATATAATATTACAAACTTAGTTACTCAAATCGGCGTTCCTTAATGATAGCGATATATTCATTGATTCAGACATTGAGGCTAGGCAACAATCTTCTTCTTTGTGATATAGTTCGCACAGCAGAGCCATATGACTTTAGAAGTAACGAAGAGTTGACATATTAGAGTTAGAGAGTTGTATCAAGTGCAGATCTTCAAGAACTTGTTATCAGATCTGCAACTGAAGTAATGAATAATCGCCCAAGCTGCAGAAGCTTTTGCTTCTCTAAGATGGCGCGCATAGAAGAGAGGAATTATTAATATCAATACCAGGTTTTACTCTTTTCCAACGCTTTTCTTGCCAATCCTTCCGTATGTCTCCGTGATTTGGATACTCTTATCTGATATTTGCAAACTTGAGGTCCTTCAAGCGCTATTTTTAAGGCAAATTCAACATGTTTCTCTCCGAAATTTTATTACTCGGTTTGTTATTATTATATTATTTAATAAGCGTCAATGACTGAGTAGTTGACAAATAAATACAGAGATGTCAGATATTATAATGTTTTAAACTTGCCGATAGAATGAAAAATTAACAAATTATGTGGCCAAATTGATGTTTTAAATGAAAGGTACAGAGGAGAGCTTCAAAATGGATATGGAACAGGATCATGAAACCCGATCTGAAAAGTATGAGACTGATATTATCCGAGACCAGAACACCTGCGGCCGACTACCGTGAAGCTCAAAGTCCAGCGTCAACAACAAGAGCGCATTGTTTCAGAAGTAGGCACCAGGGGTGTGCAATTCCAATGGTAAGTAGTGGGACAAAGTTTTGCTTAGTTCAATCATTGGCGGCGCTGACAACGTGAATTTGATTGGTTAGTTTAAAATAATTATGTAGAAATCTGTAATGAAAATACTTTGCATTGATTGGTCTGCCATTTCGCCTGATTATTTTGTGACGTTACATTTATTGGCCAATAGTATTTAAATGAAAATCAAATTTAATTTTTAAAATTAATTAATTAAAATAAAATCCTATACAAATATACATAAGTGTAAATAATATAAATATATATAAACAAAAAGCAAAAAAAAATTATAAATTCTATTCTAGGCAAAATTAAAATATCTATAATTCTTCTATAACGACTTCCCATATTTGTTTAGTGCCACAAATTTTATGGGATCTATTAAATTTCTAACTTATCTTGATATATTGAAGGTAAACTTTAAATCCTTCCCTGTTGATATTGCATTAACTCCATTAAACGAAAAATTCAATCACACCTCATAATAACTTAAAATTTGGTCTTGAAAATCATTATGGATTGGATAGGTGAAAGACTAAATATTTATGTGTTTTTTAAAGATATTTAGATTTTAGAGTATTAAACCTGTGGAACTACTTAATATAGAATGTAGACAAATATGGCATGTTGTCGCTTTTTCAGAAGTTTTGTTAAATAGCCTGAAATAAGACAAAAATACAATATTAGACTCTTGTTTTTCTCAAAGCAAAGTTCTCTGGAACTGAAAATATAGACTCAACTGGTGATTTAACAACCTCAAGTGGTACTAGATCTCCCGTTAAAAAAGAATATTAGTTATCTAACATGTTCATCTTCTTTACAATATTCTCCGGAAGAATGATGTGAAAAAATATAAGTGATGATGTGCCCTTTTAAAGATTTCTCGAACATACTAGGTGGAGGATGCTGTTTCTACCTCCACGACCTCTAATAGATCCAACAAAATTATTTAAGCAATCTTGGTTTTGTTAAACAAATGTAGTTATTTGTAAATTTGGACAAAATAAATTTCTTTATGGTAATAAATCCCGTAAAAGTAGCAATTAAATTTTTAATTGATGGCACCATAACAAATATATTCTTACCAAGGCAATCAACTTTAAACATACAATACATCTACTATAAAATTATTGAAGACTGATTATTCTCAAAAGTTAAAGTATTACAAATATTTTAGGGATATTTTACAATTAAATAGTCTTTATTACTACTAGTTATCCATTTATCTTAATTATTGCCTTCATGTAAGACTTCTTTATGTAGAGACATCACACTGACAGTATACGAACAACTTGGTAGATTAATTGAATTTTATTACTACTAACATTTTCATAAATAAGTTTTGATTTACTCTAAATAAACAATATATAAACAGACATGTAGTAGATAGATAATTTTACATGTACCTGATAAAAACAATGTTGGATATGCATTTACCTAATACCTATTCGTGAAAGAACAGTAATTCTAAATTGTTCACTAAAATGTCCGTGACAGACACCATGACGTATATATATTTGCATTGTGGTTTATCCAGGTAACTTAATACTATTTACTTGATAAACCCATTTTTGGAAAGGAGCGACATCATTCTTTGGGAAACGATGTCTAATTTCCGTAGTAGATTTTTACCCCGGTACACTAAATCTTTTACTACACTGACGCATTATCATCAAAATTTATATTATTACTCCATAGTAATTAATGTAAAACAGAAAATATGCCAACGTAAAACGAAAATTACTTGATCTAAACAAAAACCAAAACCTACAAACAACAAACTAAAAATGGACGCCCATAGAAAATGCTGACTTCACACAATTTGATCGACCAATCACGCTCCATGTTAGTGGCGCCACTAGCAATTTAAACTAGCCAATCATAATTTGCAATCGCAGCGCTACCGTTGATTGAACTAAACAAAACATTTCCTCACGGTCGCCTATACCGTGAAATTTCTATTTTTTCTTTCGTATTTTATATAATAAACCAAAAAAAAAAACTTCATGATTAACTACACGATTATCTACACCTAGTTCATGTAATATTTCGATAGATTCGCCGGTATGTAATCCTATATGGCATACCAAAATTAAAGCAATTAACCGGAAGAATGTCCAGGGTTGGAGAATTTTAACCGACCTTTTATTCAATAGACTTTCAGATAGCTCCATGAAAAGTTGTTCATTTTTAGATAAAATCGATAGCATGCAATGGAATTTTTAATTAAAGATTTGAGGTGGAGCAATTTATTCAAGTTGTCGGCCATTTATCATTGCGTATACCCGCATAAGTTTCATAGAGAGGAGATGAGCTCGGGTTATACAAAATTATGTTTTTAATTAAATAAAATCAAACCGAACCAAACTAATATAAATTCATCTATAGTCTGCTCAATATCACAGTGAATATGGTGTTAATTTTATGTTACTAATTTTATTTTATCCCTCTTTACATCATTTACATAATATGTTTCCCAGCAGTGTATGAAAAGATCTTCTACATCCCTCGAATAACTGCATATTTTTTGGACAACTTTACATTAACAGTTACCTCTGAATTAACTGTATTAAATTGTGTTTATATTGGAAAAACTGCTTGCTGTTTTTATACTAGCTAACATTAAGGAGCTTAGAATTATATGATTATTTATCTATTAATATATTTTAGTCACAATGAAGCTGCAATATGCTAAAAAATATTTCAATAAGAACCGCAGCAACTTAGTATTTAACAGTATCAATATTTATCTCAATCAAAGTTAGACAGTTTAGAATAGGCATATATATAGACATTCGTTGTTGACATGACATCTATACATGAATGTGTCCTAGTCATATATTTTGCTTTTATCTATCTAGATTGTTATTTGTTATTTTTACTTGCTATTATTTATTTGCTTATTATGTAAATTTTATTTATATATACATCTCTTATGTTCATTCTCGTTATTTGTCTAGATTATCTGGTTTTAAACACAAAAACACAATTATATTATCCGGAAAAGACGATAAATCATCGAAAGCTACGAAATAAATAAGGAACAAATTTATAAGAAGTTGAACTGAACTGAACTGATACTTAATTGAATGGTGAAAAAACTGATTACCGAGAAAAAAGCAATCAAGACATAACAACGTCATAAAAATAGAAATTGAGTATTAATTAAAAAAAGATACAGATTTTCATGAAACACAAATTGGACCTAGAATTACAAGTAATTATACAAGAATGCCAAGAAATAGGGTCAAAAGGCATGTCTAGTAGAATCAGGAGATTATTCCTGACACGTCATATGGTCCAATAATATGCAAGAGACGTAAAGAAGAGAATTAAATAATCAATCATGACTATTGGTACGAAGAGGAATCAGCAGAGAAATTGTGGAAAGAAGTAGAGATTATTAGTGAAAATTTAGTATGGACTGGAGGATGGCTAGTGAAAAAGATTAATCTGGATCATTTAAGGTAAGTAATAGATAAGCCGTTATAAAAATCACACAACAGATTGCCAAAGGTAATAGTTATACAAGATCATATATTTAGTATAACACAAACAGAGGAAAAAAATTAACCCAAAAAAAAACAAATCCTAAGGTTTATTTATTTAGAAAGCAATTATAGGAGTAAGAAGAGAAATTTTATGGATAACTTTAGAACAAGGAGGCATAAAGTAACTGTAATATTATAGTTATAATTCACAAGTAAATAGGGAACAAATATCAATGTCTTTGGTACAGTGTCGTATGAAATAAAAAATGTTTGAAATCCAATCAGGACTAAAACAAGGCGGAAGTTGGCGACTAACCCTATTTAAGATATCACTAGATAAAATAATATAGAAATTTCAAATAGACAAAATAAGATTATATAAAAGATATCATAATATGGAAAATATCGAAATGCTCCTACCAAGCTTTTACACAATAATAATAAATAGCAGAATAAATAAATTTCGTGATTAGGAATATTAATCATTATAACAACTAAGAGGCCGGAAGACGATCAAAGCGGCAAAATAAATAAGTGTGGAACAAGTTCATAAGAAATTGAACTATGTAATGGAGAAAAAACCGAATACCGAGTACAAAATAATCAAGACGTAACAAATGTGTCGTATGAAAAAGATAATTCATACTAGGAATAGAGAAAAAAGAAATACATTGTGTTTGTACACGGATTCGTCATAAGAAATAGAAATTGATAATTAATTAAAAAGAGATACAGTTTTTCATGAAACATGAATTGTCTAGTCATGTCTAGTAAAATCAGAGGATTATCCTATATTACTATCCAGGATATTATGACATGTTATTTGGTCCAATAATATGCAAGAGACGTAAAGAAGAGAATTAAATAATCAATCATATAAATCAAATGTAGTCTCAAATCATATAAATCAATCATATAAATCAAATCTTAGTACCAATGCACTAAGAGGAATCAGGAGAGAATTGTGGAAAAAAGGAGAGATTATTAGTGAATAATTAGTATGGACTGAAGGATGGAAAGTGGAACAGATTAATCTGAGTCATCTAAGATAAGTTGTAGATAAGTCGCTATAAAAATCAAAAAACAGATTCCCCAAGTAACCGTTATACAAAATTGTATATTTAGTATAAAACAAACACAGCAAAAAGATCAACGCCAAAAAAATAAACCCTAATATTTATTTATTTAGAAAGAAGTTACAGGAGTAAGGTGAGAAACTTTATGGATGTTACATTTACATTTATGGATGTTGAAACTTGTTAAAACAAGGAGGCATAAGTAAGTGTAACATTATACGAGTTATAATTGGCAAGTAAATAGAGGATAAATACCAATGTCGACAGTACTAACCATATGACCAAAGAAACCATGGAAATGCTCCTACCAAGCTTTTGCAGATGATAGTTGTTATTATAATTAATAATGCTCATCATATCATAATAGCAACAAAAAGGCCTGAAGACCTCCAGAAAATCTTATTGTGATGGAACATCATACTAAAAGAATATAGAATGATAATGATAATGATAATGATAAAAGCAAAACGAATGTTATTGGTGATGGGAAAAACATAGGTAGTAAATAGACCAAACAAATGCGTTCAATTATCTGGGTACAGAAATAAAAAATTAATGGCACAAAGGAGATGGAAACGGAATTCCATAATTGGGGAGTCATGACACATACTTCGCTGTAAACAGAAAATTCATTAATATCAAGAAAATATTAATGAAAACTACGATGGAAATATACAAACCAACCCCATCATTTGTTTCTGAGACTTATTCAGGAGTATTCAGAAGGTATTTTCAGAGAGATAAAAGTAATATGCCAGTAGCAGAAACGAAATAATTCAATAGAGTTACGGATGCAACAAAGATGGATAGAATGAGAAATGAATAAATAATTTTTTTAGAAAGATTTTCCATGAATCAAGACGTAACAGTAAGGTGTCGAATGAGAAAGATAATTCATACTAGGAATAGAGAAAAAGGAAATTCATTGTGTTTTTAAAGAGATTCGCCATAAAAACAGAAATTAAAAAACAGAAATTAATTAAAGAAATATATAGAAACTTTCATGAAACATAAATTGGATTTAGTTTTATAAGTAATTGTATAAGAATGCAGGCAATTTTGGTGAAAAGCCATGTCTAGAAACAGAAGATTACTTGTGACAGGTTATTTGGTAAGAAGAGAATTAATTATGACTATTAATTATCAATCATGACTATTGGCAGGAAAAACAAGAAAATATTAATGAAAATTAGACAGAATTGTACAAAGCCATTTAAGGATCAACCCAACATTTGTTCCTGAGACTTATTCAGAGGTATTCAGAAGGTATTTTCAGAGAGATAAAAGTAATATGCCAGTAGTAGCAACGAAATAATTTAAAACAGTTAGGGGTGTAACAAATATGGATAACAAATATACATAAACAAGAAAACATCTCAATTTAAATCAATGTAGGGCACATAAATAGTAGAGAGATCTATTGGTAGGGACACTACAGTGCATAGAGGAAACAAGAATAGTAATGACAATATGGAAACCAAGAACGAAGAGGAAAAATCGCAGGGTGACCTAAGCGAACCTGATATATCAGATAAATGCTTCATAAGTGAGGGAAACCTAGGCCGAAGCAGGGAAGACCGCGCAGAGACAAAAAATGGAAGGAATGTATCTAAATGGCTAGAAGTATAGATTTGGCATAAAAGTTAAGTTTAACAAATTTAGATTTCAAAAATTTATTCTAGAAATCAGAGTATGAGTGTTTACATTTTGTGGAAATAATCAAAAAGTTACTGAATATTTAGGACCTTTTTGGTAATTATATACTTCCTATAGAAACAATTTGACTTACGTACAAAGGATTTCGGTTTAATGTTTTTCGATTAATTTTTTGTCGAAAACATGTCTTTCTAGTTGGAATAGACTTAAAAGAAATGAAATATATAAGCACGTGCTAAATATTTTTATTTTGTTTACTGTTTTTTGTAGTACATTTTTAGTTATAATAATCCGTTTAAATCTGAACTATTTTACATGGTCGATAAAAGGAGCAAATTTCAGGGTAGTGAAAATCTTACTGACAGTCATGTTATTACCGGCTTAAAAACAAATTGATCCGGAAATCGTTAGAATGATATAAGTTTTCTTTACTTTTCATGTCATGATTACGTTAAGTGAAAAGTAAATAATATCTTGCACACCTGGTCAGTATAGCTTCCCAACAATTCCTTTCATTTGTTTCAGGACATACAGACATTCCGGTGAACGAACACTGTCCACACTGCAGAATTGTTGTGGTTATTTGATAAATTGTTTGACAGTATCAAACCAATTAACGATCAATGTATCGGCTATTATATTTAATCCCCAGATTATGCACAACACTTAGTAACTTAGTAATAGGTATTCTTAGAAATATTTTATATAAACAAGTGCCTATGTTTCTTAACACAATCGACTGTATTGAGCATTCTCAACGAGATATAATTAGAAAGATAATAGTTAAGTATTCTTTGTTTTGGCAGTTGATAAAAGTAGAGAAAACCGCAAAAGTCAAGAATGAAACACTTTTTATTGTAACATTCAAATATAATTCAGTTTATGTATATTATAGACCTACAATAAATATATCTCAACAAAAGATGCAAATATAGATAGTCTTCAACATATTATATATTATGCTGTGTTGTGTATTTGGCTCAGTTAAATGCATGGTAAGAAAAAATATTTCATATCCAAAGTATAAATTGCTTTAGAAGCAAAATTTTTGTTTTATAAAAAACTTTATATATATCAAAGTATAAATTGCCTTTGTAGTTTTTTTTGTACCAACATATTAATTGAAAAGTCCCCGGCCTGACCACATTTTTTAGTTAGCTCTGACAGTGAAAAGATGCGTGTATAAATATGATAGCTGTGGGATCATTAGTTTGTGAATTATAACATGATGAGTGAAGCAACTTTTGTTATTGTGAATTTTGCGTGTTGATAAAATATTGGTTTTTGAAAGGAAAAAATACAGCTGAAGCAAAAAATTGGCTTAATGCTGAGTTTCCGGACACTACCCCAAGAAATTCAACCATAAAGGATTGATATGCTAAGTTTAGATGTGGTGAAATAAGCACCGAAGACAGTGAACGCAGTGAACTTCCAAAAAGTTATTACCGACGAAAATATTTAAAAAATCCACAAAATGATTTTGAATGACCGTAAATTTAAACTGAGTTAAATAGCAGACACTCTACAGATATCAACTGAAGGTGTACATCATATGATTCGCGAATATTTGGGTATGAGAAAGCTTTGCGTAAAGTGGGTGCCACTCGAGCTCACCTTGTAATAAACCCGAGTTTTTGCGTGGATATGTGACTATAGATGAAACATGGCTATATCATTTTACTTTGAAGTCCACTCGACAGTCATCCGAGTGGACTGCACACGATGAACCCTCTCCAAAGCGTGAGAGAACGCAACAGTCAGCTGGCAAGGTTATGGCGTCTGTATTTTGGGATGCGCATGGAATAATTTTCATAGACTACCTTGAAAAAGGGAGAACCATCAATTGCGACTATTACATAGCGTTATTGGAATCACGAAATCGCCGAAAACGGCCGCATTTGAAGAAAAAGAAAGTGCTACTTCACCAAGACAATTCACCTTGTCAAGAATCCATGAATTATAAGAGATCAGATCTTATAAGAATGCTCGCTGGCAAGAAATTTTCGTCGAATGAAGATGTGATTGACGAAACCGACGCCTATTTTGAAGCAAAGGACAAATCGTACTACAAAAATGGTATCGAAAAGTTGGAGGGTCGCTATAATCAGTGTATCACCCTTGAAGGGAATTATGTTGATTGAAAAAAACTAATTTTGCTAAAAAAATTTGTTTTAATATGGTAGGCCGGGGACTCTTCATTAAAAATTGAAAGTTCTATAAATTTCAATTTAAAATAATATTACTAGTGTAATAAAAAGTTATAAAATTTCTGAGTTTCGAAAATTCTATATTATACAGTATGTTTTCATGTATTTTTCAAATATTTACTTGTGTTAGACATGCTGAAATGAAATATAATTTTTACTTCTATTTTATTTTAATTTTTAATCCCATTTTGACTATAATTACTATTATTATATTTTATATTTCCTGGTTCTCATATTGGCACTATCGCACCCTTTTATCCGGAAAAAATGATACAACATTTTCACGACTAATGTTTGGAATCTTCCCTTCTATACTATTTGTGTTTTGTCACTACCTCGTACAGTTCACATCCGTCCTTTAATAAACATTCCTCTCAACATACCTTTTAATATTTACGTGTTTATTGTATCACTCTTATTATTTTAATGCCTCGTGATCATTTACTTCGTTGTAATTAATTAAATAAGAGTTAATATATGTTTTAAGCCCGCTGGATTATTTTCTTTAAATTTAAAATATCTTATAATATAACAAGTAAAAAATAAAAATAATAAATTATTCAACATAACCAATTAAACCCAAGTGTTATGGTATTCTCTCCTCAACAAGTATTAAATTTATAAAACAAATAAAACACTCTAAATTCCACAAAATATATATATACGTAATTTGAGAAACTTTTAATAAAATATTTTCTATAGACGACATGAAGTTGCAACCGGTAATGAAATTCCGTACAACAATAAAATCCTTGTCTTTATGACTGCAACACTTGTTCTGAGGCAGATCGGTTTTAGCCTGACCTAACCCAAATCGATTTTAAGAAAATAGATTTAGATATTGGGCAGGAACATTTCCCTTTTATTTTATCACTAGCAATTTCAGTCAATTTTTTTCTATCGAATGAAACTGGCGGATTTATTGCTCTTTAATTTCGCATTTTGCTATTATTTCAATAATCACGACCGTTATAGAACGATATACCATATATAGTCTATCCGAACTTTTTTGTACATACGTTATTAAGATGTTTAATGTATTGCCTGTCGCAATTTGTAAATTATTTTTAGAATCAGACAATATTTTCCTTCTCATTTTATTCTAGTTAAAACGAGACATAATGCTGTCTGATAAGATCGAATGTAACCGATCTAAGCTGTCAAAGTCGTCCGGCTGTCAAACGTATGAAAGTTTCTTCGTAATAAGGGTTTATAAACTGGAAAACCTTACTTTAACGCTTTGCTTGTTTTGATAATTTTAAAATCGCTGCTTATTATTACCCTTATTGAAAATTCTGAAGCCAAACAGTGCAGATTGCGTCTCTACTCAGTTACTTTAAACAGGAACGAGATCTTGCCAGTAATATTCGCTAGAGATAAGCATATTTACTCCTAAATACTAATTTGCTAAAATTTTATTGAAAATATTGTTTAGCGTGTTGCAGCTGCACAATATTAGTATGAACACGGTCACTGAGATATTTCTAAAATTAAAAAATATGATTTTGAACTCACCAAAATAAAACCGTTCTCATACGAAGCGGGTAACAAATCAAGATCAGCTTGATTATAGCGCTATCAGAGATTAAATATATAAAATGTATAAGAATAGTGAGTAATTTTTCAATACAAAGATAATTTAATATAATTATTTCAAAGGAAATTGTTAGTCTGAAAAATATCGAAGAAGTCAAACGGATCTCCAGATATTGCTTTTAAAAGAAGACTTATTATTTCAATTTATGTATTTAGATGAGACATGGATATTTCAGAATGGGACCAATATACCCAATGGTCACTCATGGCAACGTGATAATAAAAAGAGAGTTATGACAACAAAGTATTAATAGAAAAATGTATGTTGTTATGTACTTAATACAAAAAGCGTTTTATTAGTCCTAACATTTATTAATGATTCATTGCAGAAATATTGTACTTCAAGCTGGAAATAGGATTGGTTAATAACAGCTTCGTTTTGTATGAACTCGATCAAACATTTTGAAGAAAAAATTGACAAATGATGGAAGTGCTCACCAATGAAACTTTCTGAATATGATATGGTTCAATGGGAATTTCTAAGACAGGGTGATGAGAATGAAAACAAGTAATGGTGAGTGTATAATTAATATATGATAAGTATAAAAAATCTTATTGTAGAGTGTAAAATATTTATGTGCCCAGATAAGTGTGTAATTGTTCAAGATATACATGAGCAATGTGTGTGTAAAATATAGTAGGAGAGGAAGTATAGTAACTCTTTCGCATATATGGCAAATGCCTTAAGGAGCACATCTTAATGCAGTGATAACAAACAGAACAGACAAAGAGGAAATACAGTGATATCAAAATAATCTTTACAAGGAAACTCTCTAATGAAAGTAAAATGTATTACTTGGATGTACAATTAGGGGATACAACTACAAACGCGCCTAGAACTATTATAAATGTGTACTTAATTGTAGTTTTAAGTCATTTGATATATATATATATATATATATATATATATATATATATATATATATATATATATATATATTTATATATATATATATATATATATATATATATATATATATATATATATATATATATATATATATAGTATTTAATATATGCATTAGATTTACCATAATGTTAAAATATTATATATTTGATAACAGTATTTTTGTTTAATTATTTTATGTAGATCAGAGTTTTCCAGTATGTCGTTTGTTTGTATTGTGTTTTTTGTTTTTTTTTGTTTATATTGTTTATTTGTATATTTATATTGTATATTTGTTTATATTGTGTGTTTTGTATTCAAGCCGAATTTCGGCACAGTCAAAGTTAATATCTAGGAAGAATTTTTGGGTAATATACTCTAAAAATAAATAAATTCAAATACTAATATTATAAACTAAATATGCCAAAATGAAGCAACTAGGAATAGCCGTCAGATCGGTGACCCAAAATATATAAACAAATATTTTAGACTCCTATACGGTAGATTATTCGTCGTTCTGTTGTATGTAAATCACGTGTAATCTTTAAAATCACATTCAGTGAATATAATACCGCAAAATGAGAGCTGGAAATATTTAATCGGAAGACAAATCCCTAAATTTTACATTTGAATCGATAATAAAACGGAACGTAGGTACCGGCCGATATATTATTGAAAGAACTTATAATTTTAAACCGTTTTATAAAAAATTTTGCACTATTTTCGGTTAATGCGCTATTGCTGTAACTGTTTAAGAGTTATGACAAATTTGGATAAATATGACTAAGAACTGTATATTGACGTAAAGTTAGATATTACATTTTTTAAGAGAGAACAATTTAATTTGGCCGCTTTTTAAACAGGTATATATAGATGTGAAGAAACAATCCGACATATGCGATTCCACTCTAACATAGATTAACAAAATTCGAGAATAATTAAAATCACCTGTCCTCTTGTTTACAAGATATTTAGAATTTCGGTATCAGCTTTTTTGATTTAGTTTGATGGATGGTGAACAGAGAAATACTAAAAAAAATTGTTCTTTCTTAAGGACTGATAATTAAGTGAGTAATTAGTACGGTTCTGGAAACATAGTAAAATATTGTACTAGAGGTAACATAATTCTAAAGGTTATTAAGATTTTTGTGTAAATAGTGGTTATATTAACTTCTGATTCATTAGTTATTTGAATATGTTATACCGACATTTATTATTTTAGTTAATGTTATATATGAAAAACGCACCTGATCTTATACTGAAAATATTGCGAAAAGAAGTTTTACTAACATATTCTTTTTAAATAAATCCCTTTAATCTGGTATAACAGAAACATAATTAATTTAATAAATTGCAATCGAATTTCATCCACAGGGCAATCATTAGTAATACATATTCAGAGCTATACTATAATAGACAATCCGTCAGTTATTAGTACTTTGGCCTTTTCTTCATTATTTATCAAGTCATATAGCTCTGCAGTGTAAACTGGATCATGCAGAACGTAGGAAGTTTCAATATTTGTGTCAATAAAATTAACGCCATTATCAAGAAGTTTGTAGCATCACTATCATCAAGGGTAAAAATGTTAAGCGGGCACATTGAAAATTGTATGGTGTCTGTGGTGATGAGAACTTAAGTGAATGCATGGATCAGAAATGATTTTGAATAACAGTCTGTCAATGTTTCAAAATAACTTTTCCGTGTGATTGTTCGTGACGTTCCATAAAGCAAAACTGAAGAATATATCTGAAAGAGGAACTCTAGACAAACACAAAATATATATGAACAATATTCGACAAAGAGGCCTTTTCAATCAGATAATAATTAAATGACGTAATCGTATTTTAAAAACGATCTATTTATCAAGTTTACCCAAGTAATTTGGGCTTGTTCTGCATTCCTTTAACTATAAACTAACTGTATTTTGTGTTTGCATAGTAAATATTAGCAATGTGGTTGAGCTGTTGGATTTTATAAATTTACATTAAACTATTGGCAATTGATTTTGCGCCTATATAATTTAAATGAACTCAACTGAATGAATTATCAATATTAATATTATTTTTACAGTATTAATATATATTTTCTGTGGTATAAATATTTTGACTAAATTGTTGTTTAGTTGATTAGTAATTAATTCTTGAAAGTTGTATATTATAACTGATATTGTCCTGTTAAACTGAAGTAAATTAACTCTAAAAATCATCACAAAACCCTGAGAGAAAAAGCTAGGAAGTAAGAGAGCTCTTGAATTTTGTATCATCTTAACGCATTCAAACATAACTGCATCTCAAAATACTACTGCTATGTAAAAAACACCTAAAAGCACCATCGAAGAACCCTCGTATTCACCTGATATTGTTCATGTCGATTTATTTTTAGTTTTCTGTCTATAACTGAAATGAAAATATGAATAAAAATTATAATATATTTGCGATAATATCAACAAAAATGTAAATAGTTAAATAGTTAGCAATGTGGTTGAGCTGGTGGATTTTATAAATTTAAATTAAACTATTGGCAATTAATTTTGCGCCTATATAATTTAAATGAACTCAACTGAATGAATTATCAATATTAATATTATTTTTACAGTATTAATATATATTTTTTGTGGTATAAATATTTTGACTAAATTGCTGTTTAGTTGATTAGTAATTAATTCTTGAAAGTTGAATATTATAACTGATATTGTCCTGTTAAACTGAAGTAAATTAACTATAAAAATCATCACAAAACCCTGAGGGAAAAAGCTAGGAAGTAAGAGAGCTCTTGAATTTTGTATCATCTTAACGCATTCAAACATAACTGCATCTCAAAATACTACTGCTATGTAAAAACATCTAAAAACACCATCGAAGAACCCTCGTATTCACCTGATATTGTTCATGTCGATTTATTTTTAGTTTTCTGTCTATAACTGAAATGAAAATATGAATAAAAATTATAATATATTTGCGATAATATCAACAAAAATGTAAATAGTTAAATAGTTATATATATATATATATATATATATATATATATATATAAAGTGAGATATGTACGTAAAAATATATAAGACATATGTAGTTGTACCCAAATTGTACCCAAATATTTAGTTACTTACTAAGCTACTAGATGAAGCTGTAAGAGAGTAATACGGACATACAAAGTACATTTAGAGCACTGGTATAAACTAAATCAAATTCAATGCAAGTGCATCAACAAAATGTGAATATACATAACTAAATATTTCAATATTTTTATTTTTATTTGAGTTACGTTTTAAATCAATTCCATTAATTGCCCTAAAACGTTGATAATTGGTATCGATTATTTATCAATAATATACAATATACTTAATTAAATTTTCTTGTCATCGAAACACCAACATGTGAACAATAAAACCGCCAAAGATAACCAAACAAATAAATTGTGTTATTAATTTTATTTAAGTACAGTCAACTAGTCAATAATGTACTTCTACTTCTTGTCCATTCTCTGTATTTTTTGCTCAATTTACAATTTAATACGGTTCATATTATGATACGTAAATAAAATGAGAATCATGTAAATAAAAAACTCAATAATTCTATGTAAATTTTAATTGTGATGAATTCTAATTCTCGCTATTAATCTTGAATGATAATGAATAAATCGGGTAATCGCATTCAAGACATATTAAGAGAGACTGGTTTAGCATAACGCCAGGCTCTCGACGCGTGTTTGCAACAGGGCAATGAAATTCGGTATAGCAATAAAATCGTTGTCTTTATGACGGTAACATTTGTTCTGGGGCAGGTCGGCTACACTTCGACCTAACCTAAACCGATTTTAATGTAATAGTACATGACTGGAGGTATTCCCCCGGGTCTCAATTTGATTCATGTGCACACTGGAGATAATAAATGAGCAGACTAAAGAATAAAAGAAAGGCTTGTAGCATTAATAAAGATAAATCGCCGTATTTAGTTTAAAATATATACGAGTTTTCCATTCAAATTCTTCTATTTTTTTGGCGTAGTGTATTTTTTTGTTGGAACTTTTTAGAATTGTTATTTATTTATTATTAATATTTTACTATTCCATACCTATTAATTTGTTTATGTTACTCAGAAATAACTTATCCATATATTAATCGGCTTAGTGAAAAATGTTTCTCCATTCTTGAGGAAAATGAGGACACTGTTGCGGAGTGAAATTTGACACTGTTAAAAATAAGTAAATTCTGTATTATTACTATTCATTAAAATGTGTCCAACTTTTTGAAAATACTTACCCCTGGCTTTTCCCTTTAAAAGTTGTTCTCTTTTTATTGCTAAAATTACCGAGTCGAGGGGATCTCGGGTTATTATAGTTATGACATGGAGTACATGTTAAGGTAATATCCATATTGTTAAATTTTAATAGAACTTATTTTTCCACTAGTAAGTTTTCAATCACTGATCCTATACGTGTTTATAATACTTATATTAATCGTTTATTTCTTATGGTTAAAATACATGAACTTGGAAAAGGAAACATTGTTGATTTTGTCTGGTTGTCACTTTCAGATTCGTTCATTGTATAAAATTTTGGGCATTTCAATATTGGTTTTGTTCGTTTCAGCTTTTTGAAAGGTGTTAATAGTTTTATCCGATCATATTTTGAATTGCAATTAATTATTACTCGTACAGTCATCGTCCGTATATTGATATTCTCATGGATGCAAGATCATCATGGGGTGTTATTCTGGTTCAAAAGTTGAAATTGTCAACCATTGGGTTCAAGTTGTATTTATTATGCTATTTGTGGATTGCGTGTCGCATCTTGAATACTGCTAATGGTGGATTCGGAGTAAGTGTCCCTTCTGACGGCTCAGCAAGACGTGTGTTGCTGGGGTTGGCGTCGTATTTGTTGATGGAGCATGTGAGCTTAATTTATTTCAGAAGTTACAAGTTTGTGGACTAGTACAAGTTGGTCCCAGAGTTGGGAAATGGGAAAAAAGAATTAAGGTGATGTTGCACACATCACCACAGCAAATGAGTTTGATACTTGTGGAATTAATCTTATGAATCAAATGTGGTATAAGGAACTCAAGTTGCTTAAGTGTTATAATTGTATATTTATCTGTTTGGGAACAATGGTTTCACACATTAATTTCCAGTTTATGTATTGAAATATGTTGATAATTTATTGGTCGATTAATGAAGCCTAGTCATATTTAAATTTAAATTTTGCTTGAATTTAATTGAAATGATCTATGGTTTAAACGAAAAAAAATATATAGTAATAAGTGAAAATTCGCTGTTGTAAAATTGGAAGTTACCTAACTTGTGAGTTTCTATAATATATTTAGGAAACACTTGGAATGTTGAGAAATTATATAAATAATTATATTAAATGCCATACTGTCAGATTGAATCAGTTTTAATTTCAAAGCTGTTGGACCCTATATCAAGCCCTAATAAATCTATATGTTTAAAGCCAATTTATGTTGTAATTTGACATACTTTTTAGTGTATTGTAACTTTGTAAAAAGGAAATTGTTATAAATTTTAAATTGGACTTTCTATATACCAACATTGAAATATTTAAATATTTAAATATACTACAGATAAAGGCAAAATGGTACAGAGAAAAGAATTATGCTAAAATTGGAGAATAACACAGGATAAAATATATTTCCTTACAGTTTAGTGTAGGGATAAGTAAAAGCAGTAAAGTTATTCGTGATTTATAAATATAAACACAGATGGATAATAACAGATGGATATTATTTTATTTCGAAAGACATCCTTTCAAGGTGGGGGATGTTCCGTCCTAATATGTAAAGACGCTTATTGTTATTTATGTTTAACACGTCGATGGGCAATATTTCTTTCTTCGATAGTTAAAATAGTTCAAATATACTAGTAGAAAAGTTAGGTTAAGTTAGTATATAAGAGGGAAAACAATAAGCGTTGTAATATAGAACAATAATGTAGCGTTTAAGGTAACACATGTATTCTGTACAAATTAAAATAAGTTAATAAAGTCCATAAATAGTTCAAAACATAGTTTATTATTTGGTGAACCAAAATCGCGAGTTAATCGCCCCATGACCTAGTAAATAATGTCTATTTGATTAAAAAAATTATAAATAGTTTTAACATTTATTGTGTTAAGTTGATATTTTATATACTAAATGGTTTTCATTAGCTTTGATATACTAATTTCTCCTTCTTGGATATTATTCGCTCTATGGTTATACTTGTTTGTTGTTACTTTATTATATTACTTAAAATTTATTTAAAATATGCCTTAAAAATAACGAAATTCTATATTATCTAATGACCCTATATTATTACTATTCATGTGACCAAATGCATCTAGAAATAGCTGTTAGTTCGGTGACACAAAGAATATATATACAAATATTTTACGTTCTATACTTATTGGACCTGGTCGATGTGCTGCCAGTTCAAACTCTTACGTCATAGAATGAACTCATACCGAAATATTCGTGAATGATATGATGTACACGTTCAGTTGATATCTTTAGAGTGTCTGCTATTTCATTCGATTTCAACTTATAGACATTAAAATTCTTTCTTCGGTAACAGCCTCTTTTGGGCGTCCACTGCGTTCACCGTCTTCGGTGCCTTGATGGTTGGTTTTCCTGGGACAGTGTCCGAAAACTCGGCATCAAGCCAAGTTTTTTGTATTTTTTCCCTTTTTATTTTATACGCAAACCTTTTTATCCATTTTTCCCAATAGTAAAAGTTGCTTCACTCAAAATGCTATAATTCACAAACTAATGATCCCATACCGATACAAATTTATATACGCATCTTTTGAGGGTTAGGGCTAACTAAAAATATATATGGTTTTAATTCTAGTAGCCCCATCTATATGTCCGGCCTGGGACTTTTCAATTGACCTGTTATTCCGAGAAGAGTATTGAACATGTAAACTGGTGGTAAAAGTAGATTTCAGAGAATTTTTTTTTGCATTTTTCACCGAAATGGGAGAATGATCATTAGATAGGCTTTTCCCTCACTAGAAATATTTTCTAATCCGGTGGCGGGAATAACAGTTAAGCCAGTCCAGTTTCTACAGTACAAAGTACCATAGGGAGGAACAATGGGGGATAAAATTCTTGTATCCGTCTAATTCAACACACCCTTCACATAATTAAACGCGACTTTATGTACAATCTCAATGTTCAGTCATAATAATAGACAAATTACACAGATTTCAAACAAAAATCATACACTCTTCGTAAAAACTGAGTATTTAAATAATCGGTCAAAGGAGCGCAAAATTGGTGCCACTTTGACAGTGTGAAGGTTTTCGTTTTTAATAGTTATACCTCATATAGAGATTGCATTGTCCTAATGTAATTTCAAACAGACATTGTAAGCGTAAAGAGACCCACAAATAAAAGGTCTGCGAGCCAAACCATCATTATTTTTTGAATCACTTAGTTAGTTTGAATATTCAGTAAGTTTTTGAATAGTCAGCTAAGTCATCTTGTACCAATATTCCAATACCTATGCCAATTTAACCGCGCATAAATAATAGCAACCGTCTGCATAATTGGCGAATAGTTATTTAATTTATTGATTATATTAGTGCTTATTGTACTGATCTTAATTCTTGGTTATTATATTGTTTATTAAATAAAGTTTTGTTTCATTTTAAAGACCATCTTTGATAAATTTTCCTAATTTTAATATTTGTGTTTTTTCTTTATAAACAGAAAAACAAATACGCGCAAAAGATGATATTGATGAAGATGACTATTTGCGCGAATTTTGTTTAGTTTAATGTTAAATTTTAATGACAGCCCGTAATATCAAACGGTCAGAGAATATGTTAATTTGTTTAATTCGCGATCTGTTGCATGCAGAATCAATAAACCGTTCCAGAACCGAACGATCGTCGAAATTTTAATGCCGGAATATTCACGAAAGATGGAAACAAAACAAGCGAGCAATCCTCCCCGGCCACCGCCGCCCTCAGACGACAACAACATCCGTACCGGACCGGTCGGAAACTTCGGCTGATCCCGTGGCGAAGGAAAAAAACACCGAACAACAACCGAAACGAAAAAAAAATAAAATAAACGAAAATCGGAAAAACTGAGACCGAAAAGGAAAAAGAGATCAAAACGGTAAAAAGCGGCGGACTTTACCGCAACAGTTTATACCTCTCCAACTTTATGAAACGGGATCGACTTTTCCCTCATCGCTTTCAACCCGGCCTCACCGGGACCCAGATTTACAATTCAAATCCTGATAAACGGAAATTCTTATGATAGGACGATTAATATTTATTACCGACTTAATGAACACCATCGTCTCTCTGTTTGTAATAAATTTGTTATTACACGGATATTATCTCCCGACAGTGGCCCATTTTCTGCGCTAATAAATTTGATTAAGAGCGGTGTAAGTAGCTGGAAAAATGGTGTTTTGCATGGACAACGATATTGTTCTCTTTTTACTGTTTCTTTCGCCATTCTGTTTGGGTTTGTTTCGCGAATAATCAACGCGATGGAAAATAATACTCTAAGATCGAATATCTATATGAAATAAAAGAGAGTTTCTTTTTAATGAGGGAGTTACAACATAACAGCTCAATTGAAAAGTCCCCGGCCTGATACATAGATGGCGCTACTAGAATTAAATTCATATGTTCCTATTAGCCCTAACCCTCAAAAGATGCGTGTATAAATTTGACAAATGTCAGATCATTAGTTTGTGAATTATAGTATTTTGAGTGAAGCAACTTTTGTTATTGTGAAAAAATTGATAAAAGGAATTTCGCGTATTGATAAAATACTGCTTTTTGAAGGGAAAAAATACAGTTGAAGCAAAAACTTGGCTTGATGGCGAGCTTCCGGACACTGCCCCAGGAAAATCAATCATCAAGGATTGGTATGCTAAGTTTAGACATGGTGAAATGAACACCAAAGACGGTGAACGCAGTGGACGCCCAAAAGAGGTTGTTACCTACAAAAACACTAAAAAAATCCACAAAGAGATTTTAAATGACCATAAATTAAAATTGAATGAAATAGCAGACACTCAAAAGATATCAACTGAATGTGTACGTCATATCATTCACGAATATTTGGGTATCAAAAAGCTCTGTGCAAAGAGGGTGCCGCGCGATCTCACTTTTGACCAAAAACAATGACGAGTTGAGACAACGATATTGTTCTCTTTTTACTGTTTCTTTCGCCATTCTGTTTGGGTTTGTTTCGCGAATAATCAACGTGATGGAAAATAATACTCTAATATCGAATATCTATATGAAATAAAAGAGAGTTTCTTTTTAATGATGCTTAATTGTTCTGAAAATTAGAATTAAATTCTGCCGAAAACTTATCGAAAATTGATGTCAATAATATATCAAATAATAATTATCTATTCTATCACCCTCAAACTATATATTACACTATTGCGCCCCTATAGAATTACTTTGGTTAAAAAGATACTTTAGTAAATCTATCCTCAGTCACAAAATATACAGAATATAGAAGACGATCTTAAATGGGCTTAATACATTTGTTTAATAAAGAATATTTCACATTCATTAATATCTAATCATAAATTTAGTGCGCGAGATGTTTATTTACTTTTATTATAAATAATGTCAAGGAGAAGACGTTGTGTCCTCGAAGCCAATCAAATGTGCGATGAGGTACCGCTCGTGGTAACAACACTGATGACCAGAAATGACAATAATGATAATAGTCGTGTTGGTATGTTACAATTTCGTTCGAGAGTGACTGGAGATGGACTGCATAGGTTAAGAATGTAACGAATTCGTGCACAAAAAACGCAACAACAGAGATCCCGATACAATGAAATTGAAAAATCCTCACACGCAGTATTTTTGTATTAATAACATCTTACATTCGATATGCTTAGTACAATCTTAATTTACAAATTAATTTATTACTACTATTCTGTTGTAGTTTCTTTAAGACACAATCAAAGCGAGTACGGAATTAATACATCAGTAGGTATTTTCTAATTTAAAATAAAACTGAACTACTTAAGCTAAAAGTTAAGAATATAATTATACACTAAAATAGTTCGTGCGGTTTGGTTCGCAATAATCTTCTGAATTCCTGCGCGTTGTCCAGTAGCTGTATTGCTTCCACGTTGATGTGATTTAGCAACTTTGTCTCATGTTTTAGGGCGAAATCTTGAATCACTCCGTGTATCCATTTCATTTCGAGGTCATGATGCATTTTTTTGTTGCTTGCGTAGCGATAAGCTTTTGTAATTAATCGGAGAACATTTTTCAGTGCGCTGGATTACTTTGGTTTGATGATTTAGTGCAACCACATATTTGCACCCCATAAATCAATCTGTTTCATTTTACATCAATTCTTTCGACTAACCAGTACAGTTACTTGACATTGAGTCTAATTTGCTCTGCTTTTTGTGCCACATGATGTTTCCGGTTTAACCTACCATCGAGATATATTCCAAGGTATTTATCGGTTTCTGCTTGAGGGATCGGGCACCCATCAAGTGAGCTAATAAGTTGTATATTGTTCTCTCTAGTTCATTTGTAAATATTTTTGACCGCTACTTGTACTTGTTCTATAGCCTTAGACAGAGATACATCTTTTGCCATTATAACTCTGTCGTCAGCAAATTTTCCATATTGTTTCTTTTGTCGTCCCAAGACACTATCTTGTAGAATTCCAGCCAAAATAAGTTTAAGTCTTGAGATTTCTCCTTCATGTGAGACTCTATATTTTCTTTTGAAAAGATATGAATTCAGCAGTCGATAGTAATTCCGCGGTAGTAATTTGCTCATTTTGTAGATAAATCCCAAATTCTGTACCCGGTCAAAACCTTGTGAGACATTCAGGAATATTGCAGTCTACAATATTGTCAGTATATCTTTTCTTCGAATGCCTTTAAAACAATCGCTGTTACTCTGTGTGCTTGGTCGATTGTCGAATGGTGATTTTAAAATCGAAATTGGAAATTTGATATTTCTATAAATAGTTTAATGCGTTTTAACAGCAATTTCTAAAATTATTTTGATATCGTAGGTAGCAGTGAAATAGGCCTGTAAGATTCAAATTTTTCTGCAGGTTTGTCAGGCTTTTTAAGTATAATTATTCAAGCAACCTTAAGACATTCCGGAATATGGTTCATTATCAAACAGAAATGACATCCCATTTGTCTATTGTCCAATTATTGTATATTGTCTAAGAATTGTAAAAGTTTATTTGTCAGAACAACGATTTAGCTAAAATATTCAAAAGAACATATCATCGGATGCCACCCCACAGCTCCATAATATCGTAATAAAACCTAACAAAACACAGATGAACAGGATTTTTAATTCTCCGACAATCGACAATGTGACTAAAATTGTTGTCTATATTTATCAACTATGTCTATATATAAATGACGAGAAACAGAAGCCAAATAATCCGTTTATGTGATTGTAAACTTTGCACACACTCGCGTAATTATTTTGTTGCTAGTAACGGAGTACAAAAGAAGTACATGATAAGAGAAGCTTAAAACTGACATGGATTTATCGACGCAGTATCGATTTTCAGAAAATTTCAACAAATTTTGAATCTTACTAATTAGTGTTCAGTTTAAAAAGTTATTAATACACTTTTTTCCTCTCTAATTCAATCTCTGATTCTTTTATATGAATTTGTTTTTCGGACTGGGGATGTAGATCTCTTGAGCCTCACGTGCTGTTGTCCTCCTATTCCACTCAGCACCAATGACAGTCCGTCAATATATTGCGCAAGCGTCCTCCGCACACCGAGACTCAGACACACATACATATTGATCATGTTTTGAGTACTATTGTACGTATTCCAAAAAGCCTCTCTCTGGACCCTGTCCATTATTTTAATGTTGCTGTTGTTTGCTATGCCACATAGTTGAATTTCGTATTTACAGATTGGCTTGATGGTTGATTTGTAAACCATAATTTTACTCGCATTGCTTAAATAGCAGTGGACCTGTTAACCAATTCACACCACGGAGTCCGTCATCGAGTTGTTTGGGCTTGATCGAGATGTGCGTCTAACAAGTTAACATACGGTCTATTTAAAAGTCCAAGTATTTTGCACGTTTCTCTTGAGGAATGTTTTCGGTATGTAATTCTATGGACGGGCATATTTCTCTTATCAGAGGAGTATAAGTAAGAAAAGTGCACTTGGTATAGTTTCTTCCTGGGGTTGTTCTCCACTAGAAGGCATTGGTTTAAGAACGAAGCAGTTTGTGGTCCAAAATTCACTGAGAGGATGGCAGCGCCGTCAGCATAAGTCGCAGTCATTTTATCCTCCCTGTCCTGTGAGATACTCGAGCATATTTAATGCAAATCAGAATATTCGTCATTATACCGTCATGCTTTGTCAGAGGTAAAAATGATCTAACTGTATAGTGTTTAAAACTAAATTATATATCAGTCATTAATTTTATCCGCTCGAATTATTTATTTATTTATTTATTTATATATTATAGCCCATCAGCCTACAGCACTATTTAGGGTCTATTTACAGATATACAATATGCAACACATTTACAGTGTCAGTTATCAGTTAAAGTATACAATATTATTACAAGTATGTTGCAAGATGACAAGTAAAATATGTAAAAGCATACAGATGCATGAATATATAAATCTTACAGTATAATGGACGCACAACCTATGACAGTGATAAGGATACAAGATACAAAAAATTCAAATGAACACGCATGATATTACCTAGATGCACATTATTATATTTCTAGTAGTAGTCCTGTTACGGTTAGAATATTAATCATCTTTTCCAGTTTCTCCAGCCTAAGACACTTATCCATAGTCTCTCCCAGGTTGACCAACCGTCTTTGTGAGTTGTATCTTCGACATTCCATTAGTATGTATTTAATAGATAGTGAGGAACCACATTCGAAGCACAGTGGTGGCCGTCTTCCCTCAATGAGAAACTCACGGGTCAATTTGCGGTGAGTTGAGATGGGAGAATAATCTTAAGTTGCGCCTGCTGAAGTTAGTGGTGTTAAGGTCCTAATAATACACTTTTTTCACCTCCCAAAGCTTGTTGTTTTCTGTTAAATAAATAAATTAAGCACAAAGACATGTTTTGACGAAATTACTAAAGTTAATGAAAATGTACTAACAAAAAATTACGAAAATTACGTAATAATTAAAAAAGTAATATTCAATAACTAGAAATGTTAATTTCATTCTCAGTCAAAGCATCATTCATAATCTTCTATAACCTAATATTCTTCTAATATTAATGTACTATGTAGATAAGATTGATTAAATATGGACGATCAATGTTATTGCTGAGGCAGGTCTAAATGAAGCTTTGTCCTTCGATTTCGTAACAATTTTTGGTTTTTGTTATACGAAAATGGCTAAGTTCTATTATATGTTAAAAAAGTATATTTATAGATATATATGCTTTTTAGCAATAAAAAGAGAACAACTTTTAAGGGGAAAACCGAGGAGTAAGTTATTTTCAAATATTTATATACATGCATTTTTATACATTTGCAATACAAGCAGGGGTCCAACATGTATATATTAAATTTTTCTGATACTCTATCGACAATTAGAATTTCGGGTTTATTGCTAGGTTTTGAATATGATTCAAAGGAGCAACGACTTAGTTACGACGTAAATTATATGTTTTGAATATATAGCAGTTCCAGATTACCAAATTTGAATTCACGCCTAATAAGTGTTGACTGAACAAAATATTTTAATATTTATATTTTTGTTAGTGTGTTATTAATAAAACTTAATATATTAACAACTTTTATTCTATAAATAAAGTAGTAATTTTAAATTCTTTTCCGTAACAGTTAACCTAAATAAATTAATTTTGCGGCAGACCGTCCTTAATATATTATTATTAAAAATTACATTATTGTTATTGTTAGAAAACGGCAATATTCTTAGTTTCATTGTAGAACCTTATTTTATAATAATCCCATTATGAATCATTAATGTAATTCTATTATATGATTGTAAGTAGTTACCACTGGCATTTTATAAAACTTTTTTAAGCAATTAAGATGTTTTACATTATATGTGTATAGTTCATATTTCTATTATACAAATATGCAAATAATAATAACAAATAAATACAAATAACAAATTATGACATTTTAATTTTCACCAATTAGGAAAAATGAAGAAAGAAAAAACAGGAAAAAAATATAATAACTATACATTATAGGCACTTACTCTTTGTCTTAATAAATATGATTGAAATGCGTTAAAAGAATTAGTTGCCAAAAGGAATGTATCGACAAACTTGTTTGTTTAAACAAATGCGATTTAACAGGGCTTTCGCAGCATTAATTCTTAGAATTTATAATAACATTAATTTATAACATAAAATATGATATGTTTAGTAATAAAATATATACTCCAAAAGTATATTCTCCGAATCAGTAAAAAAATGAGGATTAAATCCCAAGCTCCGATTTCGGATCTCACCTTGTAAATCAGACCTCGGGTTGTACATAGTTTATCAAAACCGGATCTCATCTTGTATTACAAAGATATATAGACTTGGTTTAATTTATGAGAGTAGAACATAGCGACAAAATGAGACACCACATCCTTATAATCATTTTTAGAATTGTAGTTTAAATATTCGTTTTAGCCTGAAGAATTCTTAATTATACCGATGAATATTGAATTATAAGTTGCTAAGATTTCCCAAAATCATTAAAGAAGCTAGTCAATTATATATGTCTAGACTTTGTATAATTGGAAAGGCCGTTAAATTCTAAGTAGAAAGTTAATCATATTTGATGATATTTTTCTTTTAACTCAAGCATAATAAAAAAATATACCAAATGAAAATAACATTAAAAACTGTTCAGTTTTTCCAAGATTTAATATGAAGTTTTATACATGAAACCTTATAAGTAATAACTTATTGATATATAAATAAAAACTTAATATACTTTTGTTGCGACCTAGAAAAAGTCAAATATTTTATTAAAGGCCATGATTGATTGACACGGTTTTTCAGATAGAAAAAATGTCCGGGCATTTGGTTTAAAATGGTAATTTTATTACAAATAAAATCAAGTCAACAAGTTGACCGTATATTATATATTTTATTATGATAAAAATATTAGGTATGCTATTTAATTATAAATTACCTTTAATAAAAAGTTATTTTTTTTGGTAAAGGCTAGAGAAGACTTTAAAACAATAAATATACATACCAGCTTAGTTAGCGCAGTAGACAAGGCAACAGGGCGGTTCCTACTGAGGCACGGATGTACTATATGTTTGTGGATGTAACTGTAAATGTCTTTATAAGCAACAGTGGAATGAATAACTATTCCAGTCATGCCAGTAACCAGGTTGGATAAAACAGGATGTTTTCTGGGATGGTTTCTACGTTAGTCACTGGCCAGTCGGCAGGCTTAATGCCGAAGACCGTAGTTCAGACCTCACGTTAAACAGTAGGACCGGTTTAGATAAGCCCTTGTTGCTGAAGAGGATAATTGCTTTTTCAATCATTTTAAAAATAAGTGGCCAGCTAGTGTCTCATTATATTGCAAAAAAATCAAAATGCAGTTGAATTAAGTTTGATTATAATAACAATAAGATATTGTTATTATTGCTGCTCGGCAAACACATTTCGGCAAGTAAAGTACAATAGAAAAAACTACTAAAATAACACAAAAATAGCCGTAGAAAAATTAATAAGTACAATAAATACATACCGGCTTAGTTAGCGCAGTAGACAAGGCAAAAGGACGGTCCTCCCACTGTTGCGATAGTCGCGGGTTCGATTCCTACTGAGGCACGGATGCACTATATGTTTGTGAATGTAATTGTAAATGTCTTTCTAAGCAACAGTGGAATGAATAACCATTCCAGTAATGCCAGTAACCAAGCTGGATGAAACCGGAGGTTTTCTAGGATGCTTTCTACGTCAGTCACTGGCCAGTCGGCAGGTTTAATGCCGAGGACCGTAGTTCGGAGCTTACGTTAAACAGTAGGTTCGGGTTAGATAAGCCCTTGTTGCTGAAAAGGATACTTGCTTTTTCAATCATTTTGAAAATAAGTGGCCAGCTAGTGTCTCACTATATTGCAAAAAAATGAAAATGCAGTTGAATTAAGTTTGATTATAATAACAACAAGAAAACACATTTCGGCAAGTAAAGTACAGTAGAACAAACTACTAAAATAACACAAAAGTAGCCGTAGAAAGATTTGTATGAATAAACTACTTTAGAGAACAAGTTAAAGACTTAGAACCCAACCAGAAAAAATAATCAAGATGTTATCTTTGGACCATAAATAACTACCGATTATGTCTCTATAAATAAGTACACTGTCACCGAATATCTGCAATGTTGCTTATTTATTCAAAAAAAAATGAAAAAAAGATTTTAAGAAAGCAAAACGATCGAATTAGAAACAATATTAAGGGAAAACGAAACACAATAAATCAAATGAGTTGCCAAAGGGAAACATAGGAAAAAGAAAATATTCAACTATCGAACCAATCTAGCACAGAATAAGCGACTATTATACGTAGAGACCCACCATTAAGACTGATAAAAATGGAGATGCTTATGCTTATTACCACCGATGAAGAATTTTATAACATCTCCATCCTTAGAGCTAGAACTTAATTATTTGCCTAGAAATCCTAGAAAGCAATGGAAAAGAATTATTTTTTACCAAAAATGTAAGTAATTGCTCTATTTATTCATCCAATAGTTGCATTTTGCTGATCGATTCTGGTCCTGTTACTAGTTCACTTAAATAGTTGTACATCTTGAAGCCGTTTTTATTTTATTTATCGGAAAACTTAACAGTCCACCACTAGAATATGATTAATTAACGGCACTGAATCGAAAACCGAAGTGAAAAGGCTCTTAGTTTCATCTGATAACGCTCATCTCTATCTCACACCATTTTTAATATATAATGACGGCTGTATAAGCCAAATTCGGAAAATGACTGGAAGATCGGATTGCTCGAATGACTAATATTTCACTGCGGATTCCTTCCGTTGCAAAACAGATGGTTGAAGTTTATAGACGGCAAAGTATCATGTTTTGCCCAAAATCTATTTTGTGATTTTACATAATAGTTACATTTAATTTGTAACAATACCATAACTGGTGATATCAAAGTATATAGTATAAATGTAATTAATTTCACTATTAGTAAAATTAACCTGATTAATTATTGATAGAGTAATATTTAAATGTTATGTTTTATGTTAGAGTAATATGCAAATATCAATAATGTAGCAGTGAAATTCCTGGTGTTATTTATATCGATAGGGAATATAAATATTGAGTCAACTGAAATTTCAATATGAAGTATGATATATTTCTTCAAATTTATACCAACCCTCATAGAAACATTCTATCAAGGGGAAACTTTTTTGATTTTCTTTAATAGGGGTCTTAAATTATTTAAATGAGCTGTAAATCTGTAAATACTGGATATATAATTAAAAATGTGGCTATTTATTGATATAAAATAAGAACCCATTTATATAATTTTGGCGAAGAGCAATACAGAATACATACTATTTTTAGATCATATATTAATCATATAATATGTTATATAAATATTACAATTTGTTATTATAGTTCATTTTTCAAAATTATTGTAATTATTTCAAATATTTTTTACTGTTACCCATTTAAATCTATTGAAGCTACATACAGAATAATGTATTTGTAAATATAAAGTATTTGAAATATAATTAAATATTGAAATGTATTACGTTATATAATTAAGAAAATGAGATAATTGAAATGGATTTGATTTTAATTAAGATCAATTTACGTTATGTTGAATAAAATTAAATTACCTTGCGTAAGATTCTTAAATAATATTTTACCATAACAAAAGTTATAATGGGTTTTTTAATTATTTTTATAAAGTCATTGAAATTCTGTAAACAGAAGACATTTTTTCCTAATATTTATTAATAATACACTTAGTATTATACATATGGTCATAACCAACAATAAACATCTTAAAATCATATTAATATTTGTAGTGACTACAACAATTGGATAAACAAGTTTTTTTTTATTACTCTTCGTGAGTCCACAATCTGCCCTATTGGCAATAAGCATTTCTTCTGTTTATATTATATATACATGGCATGTAGAAAATCACTTCATTAAGCAATAATGCTTATTCTAAACTCTACATATGTCCAGTAATCAGATGAGGTGGTGTTAAACGTTTTAGTCTACGCACTTCACTATCACGTCGCATATTTAGCTGGTTAGCGAGTACATTGGGATGCACTGACACTCTTTCGAAGTACTTCACACAAACACGTTGGATTACACTCGTTATAGGTTCTAGAGGAATATCGCGTTGTATCACTTTATTTGAAATATAGTACGGAGCATCAACAATGGCACGCAACACCTTATTTTGGAACCATTGAATGATGGATATATTAGATTTGCTAGCGGTACCCCATAGTTGAATTCCATATGTCCAAATGGGCTTGAGTATAGACTCATACAGCAATACCTTGTTATCTAATGATAACTTGGATTTGCGCCCAATGAGCCAATACATTTGATATAATTTTAGTCCTAGTTGTTTCCGTTTAGAGAGTATGTGCTTCTTCCAGGTTAGGCGTCGATCTAAATGCATACCAAGATATTTAACATGCTCTGCTTGGGGGAGTTGACGATGATTGATATTTACTGGTGGACATGTTCTTCTACGCAGGGTAAACGTTATATGCGTGGATTTTGATTCATTGGCTTTAATGCGCCATGTCTTCAACCATAATTGTATTTGCTCCAGGTGGGTTTGTAGGTTTATTTATGCTGTGACTGGATCTTCATGGGATGCTAAGATTGCTGTATCGTCTGCATATGTTGCCACAGTAGTTATTTTTGTGGTGGGCAGATCAGCCGTATACAGAAGATACAGTACTGGACCCAGTACACTACCTTGCGGAACTCCTGAATATATGGGATTTAATTCGGTATGTTCATCGCCTTGATTTACAATAAAATGTCTATCAGTGAGATACGATTTTAGTAGCTGATAGTCCGGATGAGGGAGAAGTTTCTTTAGTTTAACCTGCAAGCCCGTATGCCATACTTTGTCAAAAGCCTGAGATATGTCTAGGAAAGCAGCCGAACAATATCTTTTGGCATTTAGGTCACCGTTTATTTGGTTTACAAGTCTATGCACTTGTTCTATAGTCCCATGCTTATTGCGAAAGCCAAACTGATGTTCTGGAATAATTTTTCTTTTTTCTATTATATAGTTTAGTTTCTTTATGTATAATTTCTCGAAAACTTTCGAGATTATTGGTAATAAACTTATAGGTCGGTAGGAGGTCACATCTTCTGGTATTTTTCCTGGTTTAAGTATCATTAATATTTTAGCTACTTTCCAGATACTAGGGAAGTAATTAATTCGTAGCATAGCATTAAATATATATGTTAATAGTTTTATAGCCTTTTCTGATAGTTCTTTTTTTGAAATTTTGCCAGTAATTAAGTCATAACCAGGAGCTTTTTTAATATTAATCTCTCTCATTATTGTATGTTTAACTTTTTTGACCGTTAATTTCTCGTGCGGTAAATCCATTTGAAATGGCGAATCTAGAAAGCTAGTAATTTTATTTTCGTCATCTTTATGTAGCTGAGACTGGAAAGGTTTAAAAACATTTTTTAAGTGTTTTGAGAAAATGTCGGCCTTCTCTTTATTGCTTCTCGCCCAGTTATTTTCGCTTGTTTTAATAGGTGGGTTATGCTGCTGGGATCTCCTAAGCTATTTTGTTGCTTTCCACAACGAATAGTCTGTAGCCTCAGTTGATGTCAAGTTTTCTAGGTATTCTTGAATGCCTTGGTTTTGTTCAATTTGGTTTAGATCTCTCAGCTCTTTTGTGGCCCTATTAAATTTTCTTTTATTCTCTTCAGTCCTTTGCTGTTGCCAATTTCGTCGTAACTTTCTTTTTTCTGCTATCTTTTTCTGTATTGTACATGATATATGTGTATTTTTTCTTGGAAATTGAAAATTCTTGGGATTCCTTCCGTTGCAAAATTGATGGTTGAAGTTTATAGACGGCAAAGTATCATGTTTTGCCCAAAATCTATTTTGTGATTTTACATAATAGTTACATTTAATTTGTAACAATACGATAACTAGTGATATCAAAGTATATAGTCTAAATGTAATTAATTTCACTATTAGTAAAAGTAACCTGATTAATTATTGATAGAGTAATATTTAAATGTTATGTTTTATATTAGAGTAATATGCAAATATCAATAATGTAGCAGTGAAATTCCTGGTGTTATTTATATCGATATGAAGTATGATATATTTCTTCAAATTTATACCAACCCTCATAGAAACATTCTATCAAGGGGAAACTTATTTGATTTTTTTTAATAAGGGTCTTAAATTATTTAAATGAGCTGTAAATCTGTAAATACTGGATATATAATTAAAAATGTGGCTATTTATTGATATAAAATAAGAACCCATTTATCTAATTTTGGGGAAGAGCAATACAGAATACATACTATTTTTAGATTATATATTAATAATATAATATGTTATATTAATAATATAATATGTTATATAAATATTACAATTTGTTATTATAGTTAATTTTTCAAAATTATTGTAATTATTGGAAATATTTTTTACTATTACCTATTTAAATCTATTCGAGCTACATACAGAATAATGTATTTGTAAATATAAAGTATTTGAAATATAATTAAATATTGAAATATATTACGTTATATAATTAAGAAAATGAGATAATTGAAATGGATTTGATTTTAATTAAGATCAATTTACGTTATGTTAAATAAAACTAAATTACCTTGCGTAAGATTCTTAAATAATATTTTACCATAACAAAAGTTATAATTTGTTTTTTAATTATTTTTATAAAGTCATTGAAATTGACATTTTTTCCTAATATTTATTAATAATACACTTAGTATTATACATATGGTCATAACCAACAATAAACAGTTTAAAATCATATTAATATTTGTAGCGACTACAACAATTGGATAAACAAGTGAATACAACTCTATTTTATGGTAGGTGCAAATTATGATGTGAATTAAGTAATAACATAGATACATTTAATATGTAGCCATTCAATGGGCGTTTTCACATCTGCCGGCACCGACAGGACACGGCAGCGTATTTGATTTTTATCGTTTTTATTAAAATTGTCCCATATAGAAGACTTTGAATAAGACACTCTTAAATTCTACTAATTCATACATTTACGTACATAATAGTTACGGAAGTTTATAATTTAAAAGTAACTGCTTCCACTATAATTAAAATTATCATAATTCATTATTAATATGCGAATTTTTAAATAGTATATTATATATTGGCGTAACAGGGAAATATCAATAGTCACAGTGTTGTTATTTATAGCTGCAGAGAATATTTATATTAATTGAACTGACATTTCAGTATGAAGTATCAAATACGTCTAAAATTCATTGTACCAGATTAAATCCGCTACTATTATTATAATTATCAAGTAATTAATTATGAAACCACTCATAATTAATTATACACATTATAAATATAAAATCATATACATTTACACCTAATTTCATATAACCATTCTATGAGGTAGAATTTTATTTGAAGAAATATCTTGCAGTATTTACTAAATCTGTATATCTCTAAATATTGAAAATATAATTAAAAATTAGGATATTCATTGCTATAATAAAAAAACAGATTTATCTAATTTAACAACGACCGATAATATTTTTGTTTCATTATTTAAAAAATATAAAGAATACATACTATTTTTAGAGTATGCTTTAATAAAAATATATATAATTATTTATTATAATTATGTTTAGAAAACTATTGCAATCATTTGGAGCAATGTTAAATTTATTCAAGCCGGTTACTAAACGACTCAGTTCATATAATTTAGATACCAAAATTCGTAAAGAATAACAATATTTAAGTTATGTTGTTTAAAAACAAATTACCGTGTATATTATACTTAGGTAGTATTTCATCAAGCCAAAAGTTATAATTTTTTCTTAATTCTGTTTATAAGTATTGTAAACTGAGAAATTGTCTCTTAATATTAATTAATACCACAAGAAACAAAACGAATAAAAAAAATAATTAAGATAAAACTTTGCGAACCATAATGTATTATCAACATTAATTATTACAATTTTATAAAATCATGAAATACAGAAGGTCATAACTTACAATAAACAACTTAAAAAGATATTGATATTTACAGTGAAACAAGTGAATGCAACTATATCCTATAGTAGCTGTGAATGATGAACTGAATGAAATAATAGTAATATTTAATACGTAATAGTACAATAACTGGGGATATCGAAATTTATAGTTTCAAATTAATTGCTTTTGTTATTAATAAAATTATCATATGTAATTATTAATATGCTAATATTTAAATATTATGTTATATAATGGAGTAACATGTATATATCAATAATGTCGGAATAAAATTCGTACTGTTATTTATATCTAAAGGGAATATAAATATTAATTGAACTGACATTTAAATACGAAGTAAGAAACACGTATAAAATACATGACATCAGATCATATCAGTTAATATTTTTATTTATTATTATAATTATTATTTATTATATATAATTATATTATTATATTAAATATATACATATATAGTAAATATATCTCTAATTATCGGAAATATAATTAAAAATTAGATTACAAGAAACAAATTACATTTACTTTATATTGTGTACATTCTGCCGCTCTTTCAAAATATGTAATGCTTAACTAATTAAATTTTTATAGTGTCATAAAATAATTACAGTTAGAACATATTATATCCTATAAAGAGCAAAGTTGGTATAACTAATTACTGTAAATGCAACCAGTATATACAACTATTATCTATAAATATCTCGTTTATAGATAAAACATTTATTTTTAAAGAATATATTTGAAGAAGTGATAGCAGATTGTTCACTAGTTTCTATAATATTATTGAATCAGAATAACTTTCTTCAATATTTCAAATATAGAAAATATAACCAGAAAAATAGAGCCTTATTTAATATTATTATGATCAAACAGAAAACCGGTGTTATCTTGTCGAAACTGATTTTGTTTTACACGAGACTGATTTTGGTATAAAAGTAAGTAAAATCTAATAGGGTTTTTTGTATTGTCTATATTCCGCCATATTTTTATAATATGCTAATAAGTGATAGCAGATTGTTCACTAGTTCCTATAATATTATTGAATTAGAATAACTTTCTTCAATATTTCAAATATAGAAAATATAACCAGAAAAATAGAGCCTTATTTAATATTATTATGATCAAACAGAAAACCCGTGTTATCTTGTCGAAATTGAATTTGTTTTACACGAGACTGATTTTGGTATAAAAGTAAGTAAAATCTAATAGGGTTTTTTGTATTGTCTATATTCCGCCATATATAATATATATAATATGCTATGCATAACATAATTCACCATATTTCTATTGTGTTAAAAAATATTTAGTCATAATATATTACATTCTATAAATAACTTAAATTAATATTTATATTTGTAATGAAACAAATAAATTCAACTGTTTTTTATATATCACCTGTTTTTTAATTATCCCATAGTAGCTGTGAATGATGAAGTGAATGAAATAATAGTTATATTTAATACGTAACAATACAATAACTGGCGATATCGAAGTTTATAGTTTCATAAAACTAATTGGTTTCGTTATTAATAAAATTATCCTATTTAATTATTAATATGCTAATATTAAAATATATGTTATATATTCGAGTAACATGTATATATCAATAATGTCGCAATAAAATTCGTACTGTTATTTATATCTAAAGGGAATATAAATATTAATTGAACAGACATTTCAATACGAAGAATGAAACACGTATAAAATATATGACATCATATCATATCAGCTACTATTTTTATAATTATTCATTATTAATTATTATTAATTATACATAATGTTATATATATATATATATATATATATATATATATATATATATATAATAATTAATTAAGAAGATACTTAATTATGATTATGCTTAGTATAAATATAAAAACGATGTTCTCTGCAAATTTGTATCAACCTTCATACAAATATGCTATCAATGTATTTTTATTTTTTGAATAAATATCTTACATTATTGAGTGCATATATATCTCTAATTATTGGAAATATAATTAAAAATTAGATTACAACAAACAAATTACGTTTACTTTATATTGTGTATATTCTGCCGCTCTTTCAAAATATGTATTGCTTAACTAATTAAATTTTTATAGTGTCATAAAATAATTACAGTTATAACATATTATATCTTATAAAGAGCTTAAGTTGGTATAACTAGTTACTGTAAATGCAACCAGTATATACAACTATTATCTATAAATATCTCGTTTATAGATAAAATATTTATTTTTAAAGTATATATTTGAATAAGTGATAACAGATTGTTCACTAGTTTCTATAATATTATTGAATCAGAATAACTTTCCTCAATATTTGAAATATAGAAAATATAGCCAGAAAAATAGAGCCTTATTTAATATTATTATGATCAAACAGAAAACCCGTGTTATCTTGTCGAAATTGATTTTGCTTTATACGAGACTGATTTTGGTATAAAAGTAAGTAAAATCTAATAGGGTTTTTTGTATTGTCTATATTCCGCCATATTTTTATAATATGTTATGCTTAACAAAATTCACCACATTTCTGTAGTGTTAAAAAATATCTAGTCATAATATATTATATTCTATAAACAACTTAAATTAATATTTATATTCATAATGAAACAAATAAATACAAAAATTTTCTATATATCTCCTGTTTCTTAATTATCCTATAGTAGCTGTGAATGACGAAGTGACTGAAATAATAGTTACATTTAGTATATAACAATACAATAACTGACGATATCGAAGTTTATAGTTTCATCAAACTAATTGCTTTCGTTATTAATAAAATTATCCTATTTAATTATTAATATGCTAATATTAAAATATATGTTATATATTCGAGTAACATGTATATATCAATAATGTCGCAATAAAATTCGTACTGTTATTTATATCTAAAGGGAATATAAATATTAATTGAACAGACATTTCAATACGAAGAATGAAACACGTATAAAATATATGACATCATATCAGCTACTATTTTTATAATTATTCATTATTAATTATTATTAACTATACATAATTGTATATATATATATATATATATATATTATAATATATATATATATAATTATTATAATATATATATATATATATATATATATATATATATATATATATATATATATATATATATATATATATATATTATAATTAATTAAGAAGATACTTAATTATGATTATGCTTAGTATAAATATAAAAACGATGTTCTCTGCAAATTTGTATCAACCTTCATACAAATATGTTATCAATGTATTTTTATTTTTTGAATAAATATCTTGCATGATAGTACATATATATCTCTAATTATTGGAAATATAATTAAAAATTAGATTACAACAAACAAATTACGTTTACTTTATATTGTGTATATTCTGCCGCTCTTTCAAAATATGTAATGCTTAACTAATTAAATTTTTATAGTGTCATAAAATAATTACAGTTATAACATATTATATCTTATAAAGAGCTTAAGTTGGTATAACTAGTTACTGTAAGTGCAACCAGTATATACAACTATTATCTATAAATATCTCGTTTATAGATAAAACATTTATTTTTAAAGAATATATTTGAAGAAGTGATAGCAGACTGTTCACTAGTTTCTATAATATTATTGAATCAGAATAACTCTCTTCAATATTTCAAATATAGAATATATATCCAGAAAAATAGAGCCTTATTTAATATTATTATGATTAAACCGAAAACCCCTGTTATCTTGTCTAAATTGATTTTGCTTTATACGAGACTGATTCTGGTATAAATGTAAGTAAAATCTAATAGGGTTTTTTGTATGGTGTATATTCCGCCATATATTTATAATATGTTATGCTGAACATAATTCACCATATTTCTGTAGTGTTAAAAATATCTAGTAATAATATATTATATTCTATAAACAACTTAAATTAATATTTATATTCATAATGAAACAAATAAATACAAAAATTTTCTATATATCTCCTGTTTCTTAATTATCCTATAGTAGCTGTGAATGATGAAGTGGATGAAATAATAGTTACATTTAATACGTAACAATACAATAACTGGCGATATCGAAGTTTATAGTTTCATAAAACTAATTGGTTTCGTTATTAATAAAATTATCCTATTTAAATATTAATATGCTAATATTACAATATATGTTATATATTCGAGTAACATGTATATATCAATAATGTCGCAATAAAATTCGTACTGTTATTTATATCTAAAGGGAATATAAATATTAATTGAACAGACATTTCAATACGAAGAATGAAACACGTATAAAATATATGACATCATATCATATCAGCTACTATTTTTATAATTATTCATATATATATATATATATATATATATATATATATATATATATATATATATATATATATATATTATAATTAATTAAGAAGATACTTAATTATGATTATGCTTAGTATAAATATAAAAACGATGTTCTCTGCAAATTTGTATCAACCTTCATACAAATATGTTATCAATGTATTTTTATTTTTTGAATAAATATCTTGCATTATTGAGTGCATATATATCTCTAATTATTGGAAATATAATTAAAAATTAGATTACAACAAACAAATTACGTTTACTTTATATTGTGTATATTCTGCCGCTCTTTCAAAATATGTAATGCTTAACTAATTAAATTGTTATAGTGTCATAAAACAATTACAGTTATAGCATATTATATCTTATAAAGAGCTTAATTTGGTATAACTAGATTCTCGAAATGGAACCGGTAAATATAACTGTGTCTATAAATATTTCGTTTATAGATAAAATATTTATTTTTAAAGTATATATTTGAATAAGTGATAGCAGATTGTTCACTAGTTTCTATAATATTATTGAATTAGAATAACTTTCTTCAATATTTCAAATATAGAAAATATAACCAAAAAAGATAGAGCATTTATTTAATACTGTTATGATCAAACAGAAAACCCGAGTTATCTTATCGAAATTGATTTTGCTTCATACAAGACCGATTTTGGTATAAAAATAAATAAAATCTAATAATGTTTATTTGTATTGTCTATATTCCGCCACATTTTCATAATATGCTATGTTTAACATAATATTTACCACATTTTTATAATGTTAAAAAATATCTATAGTCTATTCAAAGCTTTTTTAGTAATACATTATGTATATTTGTCACACGAAATATTGCAATGTTGCTGCATTAACTCTGTCTTATATATTTTTATATTATAGCATATATTATATATCTAAAACCTTAATCTATTATATATCTAAAAACTACAGTTAATTATAAAGCCACAATAATTTATAGGCAAGGGTTAAAATCTCTTATCATTATTGCTTTCAAGAATTGTTCGAACATCTGAAAGCCGGTCGCCGTCTGGTTGTAAAAAGTATTAGTTATAATTACTACACTTATAAACCGGCAAACATTATTTAGTCGTTGCGTATATATCATATCATATTACTTTGTTTGAAAATGCCGAAAACAATAGATATTCAGGGCCACAATTTGATTGCGGCTTTAATCGGTTATTTCGAAAAGGAACGAGATAATGGAAGCCCCCTTTTGCTGGTAAATTCCGTTACAGAGGTAATTGTTATCATATTAAATAATATAATTCCCTACAGTTTTATTGAAAATATTTTTAGTGGGCTGTTACTGGGCTAAATATTACTGTGAGTACTGTGAGTAACATTGCTTGGGCCAAGGAAACCCGTCTACGTCACGTAATTTGACCATTTGGTAATGGCTCTATTCGAGACCAAATAAAAACTATATTATCGATATAAACATAATTTAATGAAATTATTTTAGAGAAAATTGTCCGTCTGAAAAGTATACATAAAATAATTAGGGACGTGCAGCTTTTTGGTGGATGTAAGACGTCCTTTTATACACTCTTACAGGGCATAAGGTATAAATGGTGTAAAGATAATCCTCGGAGAGGTTTGATAGAACTTCCGGACATTACCTTAAAAAGAATTAAATTTTTAAAGGCATAAAATAATACACTATTTGCATTTGTGTATCTTAATGAAACTTGGATATTTCAAAATAGTTTACTGTAGCACTCTTGGTAAGATGGTAACAAAAAAAGTGTAAAGACAGCTAAAATTTTTGAAAAAATGTAAAAGTTACAATAGCATTCGATTAGGTTTTATTGATCATTATATTTATTAATAATTAATTGCAGATATATTGCTGGTCGAGAAGGATATTCCATCAAAAACTGTTTGGATATGTGGAAGAAACCATTGTCAACCATAACACCTTGTGTTTGGATGGACTCGATTAAACATACAAAGGAAGTAATTGATAAATGGTGGAATTGTGAACATGTTTTAGACAGATTACAAATAAACAGTTTAGTGATTGAATTGGACAATGAGTCGGAAAATGAAAGTGACTGAAGGAAACTTTCAGGATATGTGATAATGCTGTGCAATGCTAGAAATTCCTGAGACAGAGTGATGAGAGTGGAAACAGCTAAAGGTATGCACATAATTAATTGAATATAAGTATTGTAGGGCGTGAAAGATTTGTGTGCACAGATATGATTATAATTGTCCAAATTTAAACATTAGCATTAGTTTACAACGCATGAAGGGAGAATGAATACTAACTGTTTTGTAGATATGGTAAATGCATTAGACATAATTTAGTGATTAATTTTATGAAGAATGGTGTACACTGATAGTTGCAGAAGAGATAAAATATACAGTGATACCAAGATAACTTGACAAGTAAACACACTATTACCACACCGTCGTTTACACCGTCTCTTAATTGTAGTTTTAAGTCCTTTAATAATATATCTATTAGATTTCCTATAATATTAAAATAAATTATATTTCATAATATTTTTGTGCAATTATTTTATTTAGATTAGAATTTTTTTGTATATCAAAGCCAAACTGAACTAAAACTCAGAGTTAATTCTGCAACATTGCAATATTTCGACGTCTCAAATATCCATGACGCATTACTAAAAAAACTTTGAATAGACTATAGTCATAATATATTATGTCCTATAACCAGCTTAAATTCATATTAATATTTATAATGAAACAAATAAATATCACTATATTCCATATATCTCCTGTTTTTTAGTTTTCTTTTATATTTAAATAATATAACCGTCAAAAATATAATCAAACTTAGAATTGAAAATTGAATTATCTAAATTATGTGCCATTTTCAAAATATGTAATGCTTAACAAATTAAATTAAAGGTTTATAAAATTTTTATAGTGTCATGGAATATCTATAGCCATAACAAATTATTGCTTTTGCATAGTTTGAATTGACATTATGTATAGTAGTTTAATTTCAAGATTACAACTTTATATTCGTTTATTTCGTATTTATTTTCGTTTAATATTAATTTTCCTAAGCAAATGTCATTAAGCGGTCTAGTAGTGTGCTGAAAAATAGTTTCTACATTATAAATCATTTAGAATAACTTGCTTATTACCACTACAATATTCAATATTTCAACTATATATGATGAATAAAAAATATAGAATATGTATTAATAAAATTACAGAGGAAAAGATGCATTTCATCGAAATTAATTTCACTATATATAAGTTTGTATTTGGCATACAAATATATAAAAACTAAGAAAGTATATTTTGTATTATACGCAATGTGTCTATATTATCTAACATATTAAAAATTTATTAAGTATTTATTTTGTCCTGAAATATCTGTAGTCATAAAATATTACAGTTTTTAACAAAAATATCACAGTTATTTAATATAATTTTGTTTTCCTCCTTTAATAGTAATTTTCTTTTAGTAAATTTCAGTAATCAACATAGCAGTGCATCGAAAAATAATTTCTGAAATAAAATTTTATTAGAAAAACTTTCTTTGCATACTGAATATACTAACTATGGAGAATATAGTAAACATATAGAATATTTGATTATTTGGTTTTCGTATAAAAATATGTAAAACCTATAAATGTTTATTTCTTATTATCTACATTCTATTTATATTATTTAACATACAAAACATTTACGAAACTTTTATGATATCATGATATATCTATAATCATAAGATATTATAGTTTTTACAACGTTTAATTTGATATTATAAATATTATTTTAGTGACAAAAATTTGTACAATTATTATGTAATATGCTTTTTGTGGTTTATTATTAATTTTCGTTAAGAAAATAACAGTAAAATATTTGGTAGTGCATTAAAAAATTTTATAATATAATTTAACAGTAAAAATGACAAAATCTACTTACATTATTTGTTGAAGCTGTTCGACACCAACCTTTTCTTTCATCAGAAGTAACCGATGGATTGGGCGATGTTGGATAAAACAAAACATGTTTTTCACCGGTACCGGCTTGTTGGTATATACTTTTTGTCGTTCGACCACTGCCGTTTAGCGCGAAATCTTCGTTCATTGACATCATACAGTCTCGTTAAGCAACAATTATAACCAACGTTAGTTAAAAACTTTCGAATATTTTCGATTTATTTACGAAAACATGGCAATGACAATTTTTGCTCTGAAAATCGCAAATTTTTCATTCCGAACGTTTTAAATGGAAACTGGACTCGGACCTGCTATAGAAATAAAATATTTCGAATAAGCGGTATTTGACGCGGCAATTCCGCCGGGATTTATTCAAAACTCGCCGCTTTTACATTGATCAAAAAAACATCATTTCGATTAGATCGATATTTTAATTTAGTATTTTGTTGCCGTGTACATAAAAGCCAGTTGGTGTTGAAACAAATTATCAAAACAACAATATTTTGAAAAATTTAAAAATTTATTAACAATTAGACTCCATAAATGCGGATATATCATTAATATAAAGAGTTCGTATTAATTTATCTCAGTTCTAATTATTCTGGATCAAAGTTCCGCATCTGTTCGGGAGTTCGACGAGAGATCGCGAAATGTTTTCGCAAATATTAAACCGAGAACTCCAGCAGCAAACCACTACGCTTCGCGACGGTAACTGAAAAGCGTTCTCACGTGGTTCGCAGACGGGCATTTGTTTTCCTTTATGACGCAAGCGTCGGCGATGGCCAGTGGGAAAGCGTCTTTTTCAATTTTATCGTTTTTGTAAATCTCGCAGATTGTGGCGGACGAACTTTAACGAATCGGATAAAGATAGAGCCGTGTAACGTGGTAAATTATTACGTTAATTTTATTAAATATTGATTTGACGAGACAATGTTATTTATTTTAATTGCTTTATCGTGTAACGAGGTTTTATTTTATAGATGCATTAACACTGTGTGACATTTTTTTTGTTCTATAACATTAAATAAAACGGCTATTTTGTCAAATTATACCTACGGTACACGAAAACCTAAACGGATTTTTTTAACGATAAATTGAAGATTTTATAAATTATAAAAATGTATATTATTAATTTTATAAAAAAATAGAAATATGTATTTACAAATAGAGAGGGAATCAAAATAGCTCAGGTTTAAGTGGTCAATAGAAAAAATGAGACATATATTTTGAATGAAAATGTCGAAATATTAATTGTTCCTCTTGTGATCAGTAGAATCCTCTTGCATTACAAATCAGCACTAATTTGATAACATTTTACCATTCCATCTTCCTTGATAACGCTCTTCTATCTGTTTTGTATCACTCACCTGGTCACTTACCATTTCAAGTTTAGGGGGATAAAATCGAAATGAAAATGCAAGAAATTTTTAAATACATTCAACATGCCATCGTTTTAAATTTTTGTAACAAGTCACTTGATACATAACAAGATTGCCTAGAAATCCATTAATTATTTTCATTATATAAAATCAAGTTGTTATCTTTTTCGCGGTAAGATCTTCATTCAATTCATAATTTTGTATAAGTTTTCTTATTTAGGGGGAAACAAAAATGGCTTCTTTTAATTTATCATCACTTAGTTTAGAGAAAGCAGTTTTCAAATACCAAAATCCTCTGCCATTTTTATCCATGACCTTGCCAAAATTTGTCATTAAAATGTAACGGTGGAATCATATTTTCTTATGGAATAAGGGGTTCATATTTAACGTTTGATTTATAAGAAAAATAAACAGTTATTTTCAGCCAAGCTTTAAGTTCATGGCGGTTTTTGGGTCCTACAAACATCGAAAACAATAATATTTCATGAAACCTCTGACAGAGCCACGTCACTGTTTTTAGGCTACACTATGAATGGTTCCTTGTGTTTAAGACCACGTTATACCAATGCAGCGCTTCCTTATAGCCCTAATTTATGATTTGTTTTGATGCTTTGAGTATCGCCGCTAAGTGTGGAATAGTATTTTGTATTAATGATAATTAATAATTAATAATTTTTCGTTTACAATAGCACAAATTTCATATTACCACAAACTTTCCACTTGTATTGCTTTTTTTTTGATTAATTCTAAAATTAGTTTCATGTTTTCATAGTTTTATTTTAAAATCACTGAATATGCAGCAGATATGAAAGGCTAGCAGCTGCCATTGTGGACTAATACAGCTTTTAAGCGTAAATAATATTCACACTATTACCATGGCACGTGACGTGTTAGATAACCACATCAATATACACTGTTTCTAACAATTGAATAACACTTATGTTAGAAAATTGTGTCTCACAATGTCTTATGTCAACCTATTCGTCAGCGTATTCGTCAACTTATTTCATTAAAAAATAAGCAACCAAAAACTTAATCTTCTATATTTTATTTCCTACGCCATCTCTCCAGTAACACAGAAATACCATTACACAAAATGCTGGGCAGCTTTGAGAAGATATTGCTTCCTATTTAATTTTAACCTGAATCCTGATGATTACTTTTTATGGAATTGACCTTTCTGGCCTTAAACATATACTGAACATCTATTACTTTTTCTGATTAATCCTCGATTTTGCTGCTAATTAGATAGGAGCCTTTTGTATCGAATCCAAATAAATCCATAGATCCAATGAGTATCAATATTAAATTTCGAGCTATCTTTGACCCATGACGTTTGAAAAAGGTATCATATATCAATAAATCTCTTATTTTTCTTTTATTAGAATCTACATCTTAGAAATGAATTATATGAAATATATTTCAATAAAGATATGCGAACCATAGCTTAAACAATTGTGAAAAACCACAAGGAATATAATTTTAAGTATGTTTTAAAATATGTTCATTAATATTCTGTAATTGACATAAAGGTAAATAAATATGAAAAAACCATAATGAACCATTTACCGAAGATTAAGATTATCGGAAATGACACTTAGATTCCAAATTCCTACTTTCGAAACATCAACAGAGCTTTTAGTTCATTTTCTTTCATTACAATATACTTATTGGAACTAAATAATATGACAAAAATGTCAATATAGAGATTCAAGGCAATGCGAATCATTGCTTAAGCAATTATGAATAAACTCAATTAATTTTAGTTACATTTTCAATTATAATTATATAAAAAAAATTATTTATATTTCAAAGTACATTTATAAATCCACTCTAATAAACGAAAGCATTTAATATATCAAAAAAAATACATCGAACTATTGACCGATAAAATTTTAAGAAAATAATCTTAATTTAATCTTCTGGAGATGTTTTCTATTTTCCCAGCTCAACTCGTGGAATTTAGACACTAACCTTCATATAATTAATTTCACCTTCATCAAATTTGAATTATCCCAGTTCTCTTTTCAGCACACTCCTATTATATTAGCTATTAATTCGCCTTAAAGAAATCAGTTCACTCCAATATTCGACTGCTTATAGATTATATCACACTTTTCTACTTCTCTCAGTAACAGTTTTACTATAAATATACTGCAGAATTGCTCGACTTCACCTTCTTACGATCCCTCAAATGGAGTATGGTTGTAAATTGTACGTTTGTGATTGTTCATAATTATGTTTCTCCCTAAAGCAAGAGTGCAAAATCCTACATCAGTCCAGTCACGCCGGTAACCAGGCTGGGTAAGACCGGATAGTTTCTGGAGTTATCTCTAAATTAGTCACTCACTAGTCGATAGGCTTGTTGTCCAGGACATAAGTTTGAAGCCTACCTCAAGCAGTAGGAAAAGTACTAAAAACTCCGCTACCATTCCTTATATAATTGTTTTATTCTTACTAAAGCTTAAGTCTCCATCCATCTCAGTATAAAATATATTTTAAACTTTAAAATCCAAGGCGCTTTTGGTGGTTAATATCAAAATCAACATAAAAAGGAAACGACCGATTTGTCTATAACGTCCATAAGACACCTCGATACCAACAATTTTACAAATAGATCGTTGTGATTCGAAAGCAATTTTACTCACTTGAATTGGTATAAAATATATACCAAAAGTCTTTTAGTTAGTTGTCGCCCTAAATTGTAAAAGACTCTCTATAGTAGAAGAGTACGAAAATAAATTTATTTTTAATATCATTCTAAACACAAAGAAAAAGTCTTAAAATCTCAATAACATTCCTAATATAAGTTTTATTAACGTATAAGCCACTTGATCATTCTTAGAGAAATTGGATTAAAATAATATTTAATTTTTATAAGTGTTGTTTTGTTGTTCTGTGGTTTTGTTATTTTTATCTTAATAGTCTTTACACCAACCCAAAAAGACAAGAGAGTAGATTTTAATTTAGTGTATTTTAAGTATTTGTCAGGCAACGGTATATCCACCACAATAAAATCTTAATGTTTCGGATTACCTATAATTTATAGCCAGTTCTGATGATCCCAAGTCTAAATATTCTTGAGAATTCCTAGATTCTGCTAGAATTGATATCTGCTTCGCTGCTCCACCAATAATTTTGGTTTCATTATGTCGGCAAACTTTGTAAATCGACCCTGCTTTCCCCAACATAATATAAAATAATACAGGTTCAGATTATTAAACTTAATTTTATTTTGTTAAAACATTCCTATTAGATATAAGTAATATGAAAAGTAGGAATTTAGAGAAAATGGAAATAATAGCTTAAATGTTTATGACGTACCGTAATTGATATCGGTTATTATATAGGCTTTGGCCTATATCTGCAGTAAAAACCTAAATATTATTAAAAATGTATTTATAAAATATCAAACTCTTGAGTCAGTTATTCAAAAGGCCTAGAAATGAATAATAATGTGAAAACTAAAATATAAATGCACCTTATACAACCCAACTTACCTAATCAATGAATATCAATCAATATTACCGTAAACTCAAATATTTTGAAAATTAATCATCACCGTCATCATCAATTCACAGTCGATGCCCAGCAAGAGTGGATATTTCTCAGTCAATACGTTATTGTTGGAGCCTCAGGTTATTATTAACTACGTTTCGCTACACTTGGCGATCTGTCGTAACTGTTCTAACATCGGTCAACGTTGGTCTGCAATGTTTTAAACCACTCTGGATGATTTTGATCCATAACAATATCAGAACTGTATATAATATAAGCTTATATTAAATATTACAAGGTGCTTGTACTATAATATGAGTAGTTTTAACGAGAGTGTTCCTTGTAACTTCACTAAATTAGATTAAATAGTTTTACTCTCTATAACCTTCAGAATAAATCATTATATTCTAGAAGCTGGGTAAACTCAACACTGATTTTCTGATTTGTTGCTAAAGCAAAAGCTAATTAGTACAACAACCAGAATATTTTTTTTACTTCAGCTTGAGTTCTTCATGTTTTTTAACAAGTGACTCGACAAAAAACAACAAAAACCCTGAAAAGGTGATACCTCTTTAGAGTTTTGAACTGCAGCAAGTTATAATAAAAGCAAATAGCTTATTAGTGTTGATTTTCGAGACGGCTAAAATGAATAACAATAACTAAGATTAAAGTTCATATATATAATATTAAATTCAGAGGAAAATACTGCAAAATTTTAGTTAGAGGCGTATGTTCATTCGTTTCTTATTTTGCATCTAAATTATCTAAATTACAGCAGACCTATAAAATCATCTGTTCCATTATTTTATTTGGGTATAATTCCTTATTTCGTTTAGTTCGTTTTTATTATTTTTTGTGTATAAAGCATATCGAATAGCAAAACCTAATTATAGTTGTATTACTATCCTGAATGTATTGTCTAATTCTATTTAATATTTGAAGAGCCAATGCATATTCAATGAATTAGAATTAATTATTTATTAAATACGTTATTTTTATCCATACTATTTTCATATTAATTATGTTACAGCAAATCATTACGTATTTCCGTTTAATTAACTATCTTTCAAGTGACTGGATCAGATTAATATTTAAATTTTAGAGTTCCAAAATTATTTGTAATAACACGCGTGCAGGAATATACTCATCTTAATAAGAACATTGTAGATAATTCCTTATATTTTCTGATAGTTCTATATCTTCCAGTTTGGAGATATTTTACATGCCATAAGTAATATTAAAGTTCCAGTTATAAGGTATTTTCCACACTCAATGTGATTTCTAGATCATAATGTTAGATTAATTGTTCCTACACGAGCTATTTGTATATCTTCACGTCTTCCCCTTAAAAGATCAAAAATAAGCCAAACTCAACTTCTTTTTGTTTGTTGAAACATATCTAAAGTACTTCATCTATTTTATGTTCATTTAAATAGTTTAACATATACTACTGTAATAAATATCAGACTGAAATAAACGAAATATAAATAAATAGCATCGAACATATAGAAAGTTCTTCGATTTACAGTAACAGTCGTTCCAGAAATTTTTGTGTAGAGACCGTTACAGATTAATAGAGGATGCAACAAAATCTAATAAATATAGTTTAAGTGAGGAAAAAGATGTAATAATATTGGCTAGTATTCAGACACAAAACTTACATTTGCCTCTGTTGAAGAATCCCAAAATCCCAATTGTTAAGCGGTATCTTATTGCAACACTGTGACATTTTATTTATTTTTAATTCTGCGAAACAAACATTCATATATATTATAGAAGGCGAACGCCGATAGTTAAGGACTCTTAATAAAAAAAATCATTCTTTGAACTTGGACTCCTATTAAATATTTTTTCGCACTAACTGGGTATCAAGCACCCCATTTACAAAACTAAATATACCCTCTTAAGTTTCAAACTAGCTCTGACCGACGACATTTGAAAAAATCATCGACAATAGGTGTTACATTCCATATTCCAACTCTCACAAATTCAACATGGATTTTTTTTATTAACCCATCCGTGCCCTCTAAATCTTTGATGTAAAAATGTTTGTGTTTTAAAACTGCTCTTACTCTATTAAAAGCACGTAACTACGCCACACTACACAAGATCTAATGGTCTGATTATTTTGTGTCCTGTTCTGCTGATCCAAAAGATCCATTCAAAAGTTTTATTACTTCGATACTGATATAAGAACGGAGTCTGTGCTCACGTCTCCTTGCTCCTGCAATCCTCTTCAGTTCCTGGGTAACAGTCGGTATCTAAAAGGCTCGGTATATGTAATCGGTCCAGGAGTATCTGAGTATACCTAAAACGGTCCTCAGGAGTTTATTGTGGACCTCTTAGAATTAAACTATATAATATTTAATATACGAATTTAAAGAAAACGCGAATCATACCCTAAGTAATTATGAACGAACTAAATTAATTCAACTTCTCCTATATTTTTAAGTATATTCATTAACCAACTATTATAAATCATAAATATCAAAGAATTGTCGCATCGAGCAGGTAGAAAAATCTGCGATTTACTGCAGCAGCTGATACATTAATTTATGTGCAATTTAATTAATTAACTCAATTTATCATGCAATGATATTCAATCGAGTTGTAGGGAGAATAGCTATGCAATCATTGTGATCAGTTTTCATATAATAACAATTTATATTTGTCACATTAAACAGCCCCAGAAACCTAATTGTTAAGAGGCAGCAAGATACATGTTCATTCCAATTTTGTGTAAAACTTTCCTAAATATTATTGCAGGCGAATGAACTGGATTTTCTAAAATAATAAAATAAAGATATAAAATCCGTGCTAAACCTCAAAATATCAATTTCAGGCGCTTATGGCCCCCCGTACTTTTATACTTTTTGTACGTGAGCACTTATTAAATTTGTTTAGGCACTAACTGAGCATTAAGCACTACTTTTGTAAAAACAAATATAGCCATAGACTCCCTTTTATGTTTCAAACGAAGAAATTTTAAAAATTATCGAAATTATCTTTTACATTCCATATTTGTACTTTCATAACTCCACCACAAGGTTTCCTTCATCTTCTTTTGTTACAGTAGAGCTCTTAGAGTTAAATTACATGAAACATATTTAAATAAACGTATTTCAAGAAAATGGTAATCATAGCCTAAGTAATTACGAAAGACCTGAATTAATTCATTTTTATTAGAAATATTTCAAAATATATTCGTAAACCTACCATAACATACAATAAAAACCAAATATCAGAGAATTTAATCGTACAAGCTGAAAAATAGCCGGTTTTTAACAAACGGATCAAAAAATTTATTTTGAGACCCTCACGGATTTATCGAACATGTAACAATATTCAACCAATTAGACATCTACTAAATTTTTTTTGGCAACTCATTTTTCAATAAGCGCCCCGTTTGAAACCCCAAATAAGCACTCTTAGTCTGAAACGAGCTCCGACCGAGGATATTTAAATATATTATCGAAAATGGCTGTTACATTCCATATTCCTACTTTCACATTACTATATTCTTTTTTACAATATAGCTCTTAAAACTTTGTTTTTATTTATTTATTGAATTATTGCTAGTCCTTTCCAACTAACCTACAATTTTTCTTAAATACAATAACTTAAATCTAGATTCATATCTAGGAATACCCACTGTTTATGTATTAACACAACTGTGTTTCTGTTTAGTGCACTTCTCAACACTAAACTACACATGAACACATGGTTTGATTATTTTGAGTTTGTGTCCTATTCTGATGTTATCCAAGAGTTGTAATGAATTGATGGTAACTGAAGGTCCCAGGGAAGGTAGTCAGTCTTGGAGCGTCTGGGTAAACTTATAATATTTCTCATAACTGGCAAAGTGATTCCTCAATAATAATGTTAGATTCATTGCTCGTACACGAGATATTTGTATAACATCACGTCATCCCTTAAAAGATCAAAAATAAGCCAAACTCAGGCTTCTAAAGTTTTTTGTTTCCTGAAACATATCTAAAGTAAACCTAAATCCTGTAGCATCTGGGTGACTTATAATATTTCCCATGATTGTTGTGTACCACTTAGAATTAAATGATATGAAACTTATTTAAATATACGAATTAAGAGAAAATGGTAATCATACCCTCAGTAATTATGAGCAACACCGATTGTTAAATTATAAATAATATATATATATATATATATATATATATATATATATATATATATATATATATATATATATATATATATATATATATATTACATTGTAATTGACTAACCACTGTATTTGACCATAATATATAAATAACAAAAAATTGCACCAAACAAGATGAAAAATCTCTGATTGTCTCTGATTTGATAATCGAACATGTAAGAAAATACAATAAATAGACTTTTTAGAAAAATAATTAACTTTTTCCATTGATGTACAATCCAAACAGCGTAATTTTTATGCTTCAGCGCTTGCATAGTCGCTGTAATTTTAGGTTACTTAATTTGTTTGTGATCCGGTGACATAAACCTTCCTAAATATTATTGCAAGCGAATGCACCGAACCTTCTAAAATAATAAAATAAAAATTTTAAATCCATTTTTAAGTCCGGACTATCAATTTCAGGTACTGATGGCCCCAGTATTCATAAAAAATCCTATTTACCTATTTTCTAAATTTGGACACCCATTAAACTTTTCCCGGGGTTGAATTAGACCCATACATTCCCTCTTGAGTTTAAGTCCGGCTCTGACCGATAACATTTGACAAAACTATCGGAAATTCATATTATATTCCAAGTTCGTACTCTCACAACGCCTACATGGAGTTTCCTTCATTTTATTTTGTTACAATAGATCTGTTAGAATTAAATGATATGATACATATTTAAATATTCGTATGCGTAAATGCGTATCATAGCCTAGGCAATTATGACGGACCTCCCTTAAATAAAATGTAATTCAGATATTTTAAAATATATTCGTATACCTATCCTAATTGACCATAAAACAAAAAAAAGCCAAAATATCATCGAACAAGTTGAGACATTTAAGATTTGCCGCCACAGCCGATTGATTACTTTTTGTAGCGACCGTTATATATTAATCGAACATTTAACAAAATAATAAATAAATAGGGTTTATGTGAGAATAATTATATAAACTTTCTAGTCAGATTCTCGATCTCTGGTCAAAGTTAGCTGAAAAATTTATCGAAAATATCTGTTACATTCCATATTCCTACTTTCACAATTTCAGCATGGAGTTTCATTCATTTTATTGTGTTACAATATAACTCTTAAAATATTGTTTTTATTTACTTATTGCATTGTTAATAGATGTTACCGCGTAACCTACATTTTTGTTACAATTACTTAAATCTAGGTATATTTCTGGAAGTCCAACAAAATAGAGAAAATGAGAACCATAGCCTAATTAATTATGAAGGGCATCAAATAAATTAATATCAACTAAAATAGTAGAAAAAATATATGTAAGTCAACTGTAATAGATCAGAAAGACCAAATATTAAAAAAAAATATGGAACAAGTAGAAAAATCTACGATTTACCACGACAGTTGATCTAATAAATTATGTAGCGAACGTTACGGATTAATCGAACATGCAACAAAATTCAATAAATAGAGTTTTAGTGAGAATAATTATGTAATCGTTCTGGTCAGTTTCCAGATGATAAGAATTTACATATGCAATTGTTAAACAATCCGAACAGCCCTAATTGTTATGCGTTAGCGGACGCATGATCATTCCAATTTTGTGTTATTTAAATTGTTTTTAATCCTATGACACAAACTGGTCCATATATATTACTGAAAGCGAACATACTGGACTTTCGAAGATAATTATACAGTAAAATTTACTGTAAATAGCCTTATTTATTTATTTGTTTATATAGATATCTACGCAGGTGTCAGGGTAACTGTCACGTACTTAAAACGTGTATAGTTTAGCGATAATATAATCGATGTTTTGTAGAAATGGGAGGTATGGTTGTTAAATATGAATGTCTCATATGTATTGTTGGGGGAAAAGTAATTTTTTGGGTTACTGAACAGTCTGGGGAGATTTTGTATGCCACAACTAATACTAAAATTTTAATTATAATGGATTTTACATAATCAAAGCTTTTTTATTCAAATGCATTTAACTTTTTCAAAATCAATATTTTTATCCTCTCTATAGATATACATCTGTTTTACGAAAAACTACGATAACGGGATATCTAATAGTTTAATATATATTCGTATGTCTACGGTAATAAATAACAGACTGAAAAAAACAAACTATAAATAAATAGCACCGAACAAGTAGATAAGTCTCCGATTTCCCGCGACAGTCACTCGAGCGATTTGTGTAGAAACGGTTACGGATTAATAGAGCATGCAACAAAATCCAATAAATAGAATTTAAGTGAGAATAATTATACAATAATTCTGGTTAGTTTTCAGAAAATCAGAATTTACATTTGCCGCAGTTGAAGAGTCCAGAATCCTAACTGTTAAACGGCAACTTATTCCAAAATTCTGCGACACAATCGTTCCTAAATATTATAGGATGAAATTAAAATGATAAAATAGACATTTTAAATAAATTTTAAAGTCCAGACTACAAATTTCTCCCCTTTCTGAACTTGGATAACTATTAAAATGTTTTCGGAACTAACTGGGCACTAAGTATGTCATCCGCCAAAACTAAATAAAGTTATAAATTCTCTCTTAAGTTTCAAACCGGCTTAGACCGAGGTCATTTGAAAATATCATCGAAAATATCTGTTGCATTCTATAATCGTTCTTCCACAATTTCAACATTGATTTACCTTGGTTTTAGTTTTGTTAAAATGTAGCTCTTGGAATTAAAAGACGTGAAACCTATTTAAATATACGGATTTAAAGGATATGCGAATCATAGCCTAAGTAATTATGAAGGACTCTAATAAAAACAATTCTTATTGTCATTGTCAATTATCGACTGTAAACTACTATTAGACCTATCTTAGTACATTTTACTATCGACTGTTTCAGTAAAATAATTTTAGTCGCTATTTTCTGTTCTAGCCGCGACATTAAAAATAACCTGCCGAATTTATGTTTCCATAGATTTATATGTAATATAAACGGTTTTAAAATTTGTTTGTAGTATTTTTGTGAATAAAAATATATTGTACGTTAATATAGCAGCATTTTGAAATTCTGTTTTCAAGATTATTTATTAATATAATAATATAAGAAGAACAAAATTTTAACTGATATATTGAAAAATAATTTTGACTGCATTTATGACATCTTGGCAATTATTGGATATTTTTCTTGATTGACTTCGATTTTCTAAGTCTCCCATTATGACTATATATGTGATGTATTTAAAAAGGGTATGATTGTTAAATTGTTGATTGATTGAGAAGATACGATAGAAATATTTCGTGGACATTACACCTTACCTCTTTAAAATCAAGTCAAATATATAAAATATAAATGTAATTTTACTTCATTCAATTGAAATTATAATTTTAAAGCAAATAAATTATAGAAATCTATATAATATATCTCACACTATATATTATCTTTCATTTTCTATTTCAAATAAAGTTAAAAAAAATATGTACATAACCCCCTTAGTAATGGCACGGTTGAAAAAAATTAATAAGCTAATATTGGAATTAAATAGAAATAAACCAATTATTTTATTATATTATTTCATTGTTAATTTCCACATATTAAACTACGATTAAATATATATGGAATCAATTGTCTGTTATCATGAATAGAAAATAAGTTTAAGTGTAAATTTGACTGAAATATTAATTTCGACTGTTTCGTTACTATCATCTATTTCTACTATTTTTAATCGATAGTTCCCAATTTATATCAAAATATTTTAAAATATATTTGTAAGCTTACTGTAATATACCATAAAAACAAAATATAAAATAATGTAAATAGAAAAATTTTCCGATTTTCCGCGAGAGCCGATACAATTGTTTAGATAGCGCTCCCATTTGATTATTTGAAAATCCAACAGGATTTAATAAATATATTTTTCAGATAATAAGAATTTCAGTGCCAAATGTCACTACTAAACAGTCTCAGAAAGTTAACTGTTAAGCGGCAGCGGACCCGTGCTCATACCAATTTTTCTGCTATTTAATTTTTTTTAAATATATAAACCTATTGATACCCTCTTACATTTCAAAGTAGTCCTGACCGAGGACATTTGAAAAAATGATCGATAATAGTTGTTACATTCCATATTCCTATTCTCACAACTTCAACAAATGGTTTAATACTTTTGAGCCTGTGTCATTTTCTGATGTCTTCCAAGAGTGGTATTACTTAGATACTGACATGAGAATGGAGTCTGTCCTCATGTCTCTTTGCAATGATCTACATTTCCTGAGAGTCTGGATGCCCTTATAATACAAATACCTAGAACTGTTGTGTAACACTTAGAATTAAATGATATGAATCTTATTGAAATATACGGATTTAAATAAAATGCGAGTCATAGCCTAAGTAATTATGAAGCGCCTCAAATAATTCTATTTTAACTAAAATATTTTATAGGCTTTCTAAAGCTCAGAATAAAAATTTTAAGCGCTGGACTCATAAAAATCTATCACTTTCGGAACTTGCATACCTACTAATTAATTTTAGCACTAACTAGGTATTAAATGTCACATTTACTAAACCTAAAAAAACCCATTGATGCCCTCTTACGTTTCAAACTAGCTCTGACCGAAGACATTTGAAAAAATCTTTGATAATTGCTGTTAGTTTCCATATTCTTACTTTCACAAATTCAACATGGATTTTTTGTTACAATGTGTCTCAATTTTTTAATTTCTATATTACATTGTTTCTAGCAGTTGTCTTCCAACCTACAATTTGTTTTTACAATAACTTAAATCTAGGTATATATCTAGGAAGACCGTTTATCCATACATCCTACCTAAGTCTCCGTTGTAATAATGATTACGTTTTAACATTGCTGTATTCCTGTTAAATTCACTTCACTTCACTACACTTCATAAGATCAAATGGTTTGATCCTTTTGAGTCTGTGTCCTGTTCTGGTCTTATCCAAGGGTGGTATTACTTAAATACTGACATGAGAATGGAGTCTATCTTCATGTCTCTATGCAATTATCTTCATCTCCTGAGGGTTTGGGTGCAATAATAATACTAATACTCAGGACTGTTGTGCATCTATTAGAATTAAATGATATGAAACTTATCGAAATATTCGGATTTAAAGGAAATGCAAACCATAGCCAAAGTAATTATGAAGCAACTCAAATAATTCTATTTTATATGCGTTCTAAAGCTCAGACTTTGAAGGGTTGATGGCCAAGGACTCTCATAAAAAATCTATCATTTTCTGAACTTGGACATCTACTAAATGTTTTTAGCACTAACGGGGTTTTAAACGCCCCATTTGCTAAACTAAATATATCCATTGATAACCTCTTACGTTTCAAACCAACTCTGAACGTAAGCATTTAAAAAAATCTTCGATAATGTCTGCTATATTCCATATTCCTACTTTCACAACGCCAATATGATTTTTATTACAATATATTTCTCTTTTTTTTTTATTACATTTTTGCTAGTCGTTGCCGTCTAACCTATAATCTGTCTTTAAAATAACTTAAATTGAGGTCTATATCTAGATCCATATTTCCTATCTAAGTCTCCGGTAAAATAATGTTTATAGTGCAACACTGCAATTTTTTTGAACTGCACAAATATGAAATGTGTCCTGTACAGGTGTTTTCAAGGAGTGGTATTACTTAGATATTGACATGACTGTCTCCTCATATTTCCTTGCAATTATCTTGATTTCCTGAGAGTCTGAGTGAAAAATAATACTTCTCAGGCCTGTTGTGCATCTTTTAGAATTAAATGATATGAAAAATATCCAAATATACGGGTTTAAAGGAAATGCGAATCATTGCCTGAGTAATTATGAATCACCTCAAATAATTCAATTTTAAATAACATTTTTTTAAATATATTCGTAAACCAACTGTAATGATCATAAAACCCAAATATCAAAAATTGTATCGAATATGTAGAAAAAGCTCCGATTTCCCGCGACAGCCGATCTAATAATTTATGTAGCAACCGTTACGGATTAACCGAACATGCAACAAAATTCAATAAATAGAGTTTTAGTGAGAATAATTATGTAATCATTCTGGTCAGTTTCCAGATAATAAGAATTTACATTTGCCATTGTTAAACAATCCGTACAACCTAATTGTTATGCGTCAGCGGACGCACGGTCATTCCAATTTTGCGTTATTTAATTTGTTTTTAATCCTACGACACAAACTTTCCCATATATTATTGGAGGCGAACGTACCGAACGTTCGAAGATAATTATACAGTAAAATTTAATGTAAATAGCTTTATTTATTTGTTTATATAGATATCTGGGCAGATGTTAGGTTGACAGTCACGTACTTAAAACGTGTACAGTTTAGCGATAATGTAATCGAAATATTGTACAAAGGGGCAATATGTTTGTTAAATATGAATGTCTCATATATGTTATGTAGGGGAGAAACTAATTTCGGATTGTCCTATTAGATGGTTTTAATTTTCATTTTTTCTCTGAAAAATAGCCGTCCATACAATACTGTAGATATCAACATATCATCAAATATAATTGCGGTAGTATCATTCGAAAATAAATTTAACATCAATTAAACTCATAAAATCAATTTAAAAATATTCAGTAATCAGTAATCGATATTAGTAAGCTATACAACTGAATGTAGACCCAGTTATTTATAATATTAAAAAAATTTCAGCGTATCAGGAATTGGTTCATTACATCAACATCGAAGGGTTAATGGGTTCATTTAAGATTAAACACGATATGGGGCAGTGGCATCTTTTCATAGACCTTTTAGCAAGAGACCTCAAAGCAGTTCTGCTTCAAGCCGGATACTTTCATGCTTCAGTTTCTGTGGGTCATGAGTATATTATTTTAGATAGTTACTATTGAACTTATTTCCAAAAAAATTTATAATTAACAGGTTTTGCACTACATGTATATGGTTCATATTTCATTTATGATTAAAAAACATCAGAATATTGTTGACATTTTAATTTTTGCCTTTCCCAGAAAATAATGCTGTTCCTATGGGCGCTAATTTTTATCTTAAATGATATGATTGAAGTACATTGAAAAAATTAGCTGCAAAAGACTTATAATTAATTCTTAGAATACAACCAGTAAATCATATTATATAATAAAACATATAATAAGATACGACATATTAATTAATAAAATATTATATTATATGATTATGGCTTATAAGTTGATATGCAATATATAAACTCGAAAGAGACATATTTGCGTTGTCGAAATTATATAAGGAAGTGATAAAATATAATTAATATGTTTTGTAAATTACATATAACTAATACACTATGTCAATAAGCAATTATAACTCGTGTATAATTAACATAGCATACCTTAATTTTAAACTTATATTGTAATAAAATAAAAAAAGTTTATTTTTATTTAATATACAGACTTTGCCATTACCAACATATATGTGTACTTAAAAAGTTTTATTTCATAAAAGAATACCATTCTAAACCAACCTTACAAGCAACACTCACTCCAAATTATTGTATTGTTTATGTAGTAACGTAAATTGATCGTTAAATAGTTAATAGTTTGTCATCAATTATTTCTAAATATATTTAGTACATGCAAACAAAAATTATTTTTAGAATAAAATTTCTAGTAGTTATAAAGTTTCTAGCATATAGTTTCTAGAGATATCTAACTTCATATCAATCAACAGTTAAATTATATTATCTCTCTATTTAAAAGGAATCCACAAAATCTAGTCTTGTTTCAAGGTTAGTAAAAGAGGCGAATCTATATTTCGGTTTATAACGGCCGGTATATAGTTCCTATAGAAATTGCAATTTTGCGTATTTCCTTCTTGATCTATTGCTTGTTTTTAAATAGCGTTAAAATGATAATGCGAATATTTGCGAATATATATAATTTCTGATTAGTCTACGAATTTAAAGGCTTTTTACATATCATTGCTCAAGAGTGATGTGATATAGAATTAAACACATGCATCAGCTTGAGGGACAAATTTGCTTTTAATATGCTTATTAAGCTTTAGCAAATAATAAATTGTTTTCCCAACTGTTTATGAACTTTATTCACTTATTTTAATTATACATATCTTGCTAGATGACTTATTATATTACATTTTACGTGCGCTAATTTTTACAAAATTTCTTAATTCCCTTTCTTAATCTCCCTTTGTGTACATATGTCCACCGTTACATCTGATTATACCCAGGGCGTCTGAACAGACCTTTGAACATCTCAATAAATTGAAATTTATGTTGATGTTATGAAAAAAAAATCACATCAAAAAATTACACTTACCATGGAATTTCTAATATATAAAAACAATTAGCTATTATATGATTATATGTAATTGATAAATAAGATGTCTAAAAGTAATTAAATAAAAGCCTACACACATTTAAACTATAAGTTTAATATACAAAATTTTTCAAGAGCCACTCAATCATTTAAGCGCTGCTCTAATATTTCAATACCACTTTTATAGAACGATATTTCGTTTGCCTAAAAATAGACCTCAGTTTCAGGATAACCTGTTCATTCGAGCAAAATTTCGTACCGGTGAGCAATTTTTTGAGCTCTACGAATAGCCAGTAGTCGCTGGGAGCCAAATATAGTCGATGTGGGAGCAACTTGAAGCTCAATTCATGTAGTTGTGCCATTATTTTGATTGACTTGTGACACGGTGCGTTGTATTGATGAAACAATTTTTTTGCCATATGCTGTCGTTTCTTTGCAATTTCGGCCTTCAAACGGCTCCAGTAACGCTATATGATATTCAATAGTGCTGGCATTTCCATTCTTCTCAAATACTTATACAATATAAACCGGTAGGTTTTCCCATCAAGAAGCAGCGTAAAATTAAAGCACGAATTTGTTTTTGATCCATTGTTTCGAAAATAACAATAACAAAAGTAGTGTCACTTTTAGCATAAGGATTCACAAACTTATGACTAGACTATCATGAAATTTTAACAGCTTTCTTTTGAAGCTTATTACTAACTGAAAAGCGATGAATGCAATAAATAATCGCCATCTATGTGTTAGGCCCCGGACTTTTCATCCCATGTGTAATACTATAGTAAACAGAGTTAAAAATTGTTTGGTATTTTCGTGAATGATAAGATGTACACGTTCAGTTGATATCTTGAGCGTTTTTGCTATTTCATTCAATTTCAGTTTACATTATTTCAATTATTTTAGATTGGAAACTAACATTTTAGTTATTCACTATAATGAAATTCTGCATATGAGATTATCACTCAATACTGAAAATAACCAAGGTAGGGTGATGAGAGTTGATACAACTAAAGATGAGATATAATTAATATACGATATCTGTAAGATATCTTATTGTGCAGTGAGAAAGTTTTATGTACATAGGTAGGTGTGTAATTGTTCATAATATACACGAGCATTTAGCTAAAATGTGTGAGGGGAGCAGTAATATTAACTGTTTTGCAAATATGGCAAATGTATTAGGGAGAATACAGTAACTAAATCTAGTTTTAGTAAGAAAAATTTGTACAAATAATAACATAATAAATAAACTAAGGAGAAATATAGTCATATCAAAATGAGTTTACAATTAAACCCTGTGGAAATAAGAACTAAGCGAGAGGGTAAATATGCTCTCTAATGATAGTATAACATATTACTTGGATATATAATTGTTAGTTGGCGAATTAGGCCTCCACTGGAACAAACTACATAAAGCTAAATAAAAAAACTCGGCTGGAATTCTAACTCATAGGTGTATGTAAAAAATAATGTAAATGTAATGAAATTCAACGCTAACCCCCTAATAATTATAAATATATAATTAATTGTCTTTTGAAAATATATCCATTAGATTTGCTGTAATGTTAAAATAAATTATATTTTAAAATAGTGGATTTTAATTTAATAATAAAGTTTTTTATTCATAACAGTTTAGTTTTATATATATATATATATATATATATATATATATATATATATATTTCAATATAACTTATTTTTATTGCTCTATTTAAGCCATGTAGTTAGCCGAGCGATTTGTGAAAGTTGAAGAGGTGTTTGACGCAATACGACCATTTAAAAATGTTCAGACCCGGGTCGATCCGACCAAATTCCTCTAAAATCCGAATTGTCTGTCAAAATTTTATTGGCTGAAGTAATCCCTCTCCAGAGACAGGCGCAACCGAGATCCTGAAGGAGTGTGTAGGGCCAAAGATAACGGTGCAAAGGCCAGCTTAGTCCTTAAAAAGGAATACCGGGATCCAATTTCTTTTTTATTGACGGATGATATGTACATAAAGACGGTTAAGTGAGCCAATCCATGTACGGCGAGAGGAAATTGGCGGTTTAGTTTGTATCTTTGTTGTCTCACGCGTTGGTAATTTGTAATTGTGTAACGCCCATGTATTTCAGTAGTTTTCTAAATATATAATAAATAATTTCAATATTTTTGCTTGAGTTATTCATTTTGATGAAATACTTGAACAAATATTAGCAGTATTCTTGTGTATTATGGAAAAACAAGAAGATGATTTTATATTTATTTTGGGGAAGATATAAAACTAATAAATCAATATTATTAAGTAAGCCGGCCTACCATAGTAAAACAGATATTTTGGCAAATTTAGCTTTTTTTATTCAACATAATGGCCTTCAAGCGTGATACACTGACTATAGCAACCCTCCAACTTTTCGATACCATTTTTGTATTACTTTGCTTTGTATTTCTTGTACCTTTGCTTCAAAATAGTCCCCAGTTTCGGCAATCACCTCTTCATTCGACGAAAATGTCTTCACAGCGAGCATAATTTGAGATCTGTGAACAGGAAATATTCATTGGGAGCTAGATCTAGAGAACACGGTGGATGAGGAAGGAATTTGAAGCCCAATTCATGGATTTTTGCCATCGTTTTCACAGACTTGTGACACGGTGCATTGTCTTGATGAAACAGCGCTTTGTTTTTCTCCAAATGCAGCCATTTTTCGGGGAATTCGTCCTTTAGATAGTCCAATAACGCTATGTAGTATTCCCTGTTGATGGTCCTTCTTTTTTAAAGCTAGTCAATGGACCACACTTTGGAGCGCGGTCATCACGTGTAGTGTACTCGGATGACTGTCGGTTGGACTTCGGAGTGAAAGGATGGAGCCATGCTTCATCCATTGTTACATATTGATGCGAAAACTTGGGTTTATTATGCTTGATCAACTTCAAACACTGCTCCGAATCATCAACTCGTCGTTGTTTGTGACCAAATGTGAGCTCGCGCAACACCCACTTTGCACAGAGCTTCCTCATAGCCAAATACTCGCGAATGATGTGATGTACACGTTCATTTGGCATCTTTAGAGCGCCTGCTATTTTATTCAATTTCAATTTACGGTCATTCAAAATAATTTTGTGGATTTTTTAAATGTTTTTGTCGGTAACAACCCCTGTCGGGCGTCCACTGCGTTATCCGTCTTCGATGCTCATTTAACCACGTCTAAACTTAGCATACCAATTCTTGATCGATGATTTTCCAGAGGTAGTGTCCGGAAACAAAAGTTTTCAATCAGGCCAGGTTTTTTCCCCCCAAAAAGCAATATTTTATCAACACATGAAATTCCTTTTTATCCATTTTTTTCTTCACAATAATAAAAGTTGCTTCACTCAAAATACTATAATTCAAAAACTAATGATCCAACAACTGTCAAGTTTATACACGCATCTTTTGAGGGTTAGGGCTAACTAAAAAACATACAGGTTTAATTATATAATCGCCACCTATGTGTCAGGCCGGGGACCTTTCAGTTGACCTGTTATGATACGTAAAAATATCGAAATATGCGTAAAGAAAAAAAGTGAAGGCTTTAAGATTCATGTCAATATCCCTTCATAATTCAACTTTCCTGAAACCTCCTTGTTGCGATGCAACAGTATTATTTGTTTATATTTTATAAATTTAATTGTCGGATTAATTTGTACGGAATAGATATAAGTCTAAATTCAAAAATATAGGTTGCAAATATAGATAAATTATATGATAAAGCATAGCATAAAATATCATGTTCTAAAAAATCTCTTGTCAGTGGCATATTTTATATAGCTTTTTTTATAGTTACTCACGTATTATGGATAATCAGTTACAAGTCTGTTTACGTGTCTACTAATATAATTGTAAAGTTCCTAATTGGGACAACCAGCAATAAAGTAACACAGGCTGATGAAGAGTAAACATTTCTCGGTAAACAATTTCTCGCCATCATTACAACCCTTAATTGAATGCAACACCATCATGATCAAGCAAATACGCCTCTTTTCTTTTACAATGTCCAAATTAACGCGGTCCAATCAGTAACGCGGTAAAGATACTACGTGATCACCAACACGCTCAAACCACCAACATGGCGGAAAGGCCATCACGATAAAGCTAACATGCTGAAGTAATCAACCCAGTCATTCTCGATGATTTTTCGCAAAAATGAGATTTGAACTAGTGAATGGAGTAAGATAGTGTGTTTTTAGTGACCGTTATCTTTTTTCTGTGACCCAACATTATTTCCAGTTTATACACATATTACCAGTTAACTTTTCCTTGAACATGTACATTCTTTCTAATATATTTTCCTAATTAAATTAAATTTTATTGTTAGAATATACAAATTTGATACGTTTCATTTAATTTTTCGTCTCTCAACCTCACTCTCACTTATCACGTCTTCGCCGCGGTAGCAGAATTGTCAACGTCTCGCTATTAAAAAACAAAATAAGCTGCCAAGGCATCGACACATCGATTACTAAAACATCGACTACGGAGTCATGATGGAGAAGTAGTTTATTTTTAACACCATCTATAGACCACGTTCAAGTGCCAAAGCAACAATAAAAAACAGTATTTGTAGTACCAAAAGATAAGGACAGCCGGACCAGCATTCGAAAATTTCCAGACCCGTCAGCGTGTTTCGTTTCATTAACCGTTTGTATCATCCTATTAATTAATTCACTATTCCTTCTTATAACCTTTTATAATAGCGTTTTTGTATCTATTGTCTTTTTTTATTAATCTTCCTATGTAAAGTTACAGAAGGGGACTATTGTAGCGACCTTGAAGCATATCGAATTTTCGACCTTGCAATAATGGCCTACAAAATACCCAAAAATATTACCATAAATGTTGAACAGGTGCGGGGAGCTAGAAAGGTTGATTTTGTACATAACTGAAGGTTACTTGAATCAATCAGTCACTAACCAACATTCGGATCAGATATACCACCATCGACTGTCCGAGCATCTCACAGCAGGTAACACTTCGCCGTTCTTTTGTCTCTATTACAATTTTAAAATTTTTATAATGCAAATAAATAACGGTCACATCATGTAACCATCACTAGTTTACGTCGTCCTACCTCCGGTCACCAAGCTATAACCCCCAAAATACCAGTACATCGAGAATGTGGTCCAAAGAGCAACGAAAGCAGTGAAGAAAGAAGAGACAGACTGGGAGTCAATACCATCAAATAAGCATTACTAGCAAAGCATCATTTAAAGTTCTTGGTAAAATAACCAACTATCATACTTGGATCAGGTAGCCTTCCTTTCATCAAGATCTAAGCCGTCGAAACCAAGAATCATATACAGAGCTATACAAGCCTATACCTCTGGAAAGCATATAGCATTAAGTGGAGTCTGTAAGCGGCCAAGAAAGGGAAAATCTAGTCACTTGGCTTGTACAAAGGCCTACGGTCTGAACCATGAAGAAACGTTCAGCGTACCATTTGCAATATTAATAAAAAGAAACTATAGTATAGGAGTATAGGTTTCACATAAAATTGATGGAAGCATCTGTGACGAAAACGCTAAATTGTTTAATGTTTCACAAACAGCAGTATCAACGATACTTACAGCATACACAAAATATAGTAAAACATTATAGGCGAAATAGGATAGTGGACGAAACCCAAAAAAACCCAAAATCCAAGTCAAAGTTAATTGACGCAGTTAAACAAGTTAACATAATTGACACAATTAAGAACAATTATGAGGAGACAACATAAAATTATCACGGAAAAAGTGACAGAAAAACTCAACGCTCGCTTAAATAATACTGTTTCGAGAAGAACAAAAAGTTGGAGTTACAAAAAGCCAGCATTCGTTAAAGGGTTTTGATTGCGAAAATATTTATAACGAAATTCAACGCTAAGTTGCGAACGAAATGGCGTAACTACCTGAAAATTTGGATCGGTGATAATTAGAAGACGTGGTCCGATGAATTATTATTTTCATTGATTCATACAAACCACTGGAATTATGTCAGTAGAACTCCAAAAGGTGCCACTGAAAAACATAGGGTAGGTTCCGTTATGATCTGGATGACAATATCGTGGTATTCAGCTGGTTATCTTATACGCTCCACCCGCTGGAATACTGCGAATGAATATAAAGACATCCTCAATAATAAAATTCTTACTATGATTAGCATATTGCTATCAAACACTGTCATATTCCTAGATGATAATGAGCAACATACAGTTCAAAAAAGTTCAGTTTTAGATTGAAAAGCATCAAAATATCATCAAATATCTTCGCTCACTATCAATCGTCGCAGTTGAAACACTTGGCGGATATTTTGGTATAAGTATAGTAGTTTGGTTTCTAAAGCAAATGGAGTAGTAACTCCTTAATAATGTAGCTATGACAGGTACTGCAACCCCTGTATAAAATTGCGTTACTCTTGCGTAATACACTGTGGGTTTTACTTCAGTTATATTACTGTGCTTCTCTATATACTGTATTAAATTCACTTGAAAGATATCGAAATCAATACTTACACTCTTTTTATCAATGTTACATTATTTTATGATATGACTCTTAACTTTCTATGTAAAAAAACAATTTCAGTTTTCAAAAAAAAATTGACACCATACGAATTGAGGACAATTGAGGATTTACGCTCTAACAAAATAATTTACGGATACATTCAAGCGCACGACTATATTTAATTCACAATATTCAGTCTAATATTTTTGTGGAATTTAAAAGTAACTGCAGCAATGTGTCTCATTAAGAGTGTAGCGTAATAATTCTACTATACCCGACTTAACTTGTTATAAAAGAGTCAGCTGGAAGAAGTGGCAGCTGCTTTCATATTCGGCCATTCGCAATTCCCGTTTTGTTTCCTTGAAGAATGACTAGGACTGTTTAGCATTTTAGGGTGGACATCTTTAAAATCTCGCGCTCTGTTAAGCATGATTGACCAGAATTTCCACAACTTTCTTATTTATAATAGAAAGTAGATATTAAATTACAACACAAATATATATTTTTGCCATGACATGCAAATGAATCAGTTGAAACAGGTGGGAAGATGATCATTTATTTTGTAACATCTTTTTAGCAAATTCCACATATTTCTCTCCGATAGCGTATTAGATCTGAAGTCGTTCATTTAATCGTAAGTACAGACATGAACGAAGCAAACGGTTCGCGCTCTGCGCGAGAATATTCGGGGAAGATTCGGCAAACAGCTCTTCGTTCGTGGTGTTATTTGGAGATGGAAATGAACATGTGGCGTGTTCGGTTCCTCTAGGAATCTCTCGGTCACCAAAAAACAAACAAACGGTTTTTATCATTTGGTTCTGAGGCTTTGGTGAATTTTTTTGCTTATAACCATACTTTTCACAATAACATAACAAAATAAATTGTCTTGTGAGTCACTTTTTGATGGTAAGTGTGCAGTTTTATTTCCCTAAAAAGCAATGTTTACTGTTAAAATAATATGTATCGTCCGAGACTCTTTAAAATAATAACAAATTTTTGTAAGTATAGCCAGTAATATAATAAACAAAGTTATGATGGGGAAGAACATACAAATAATAGTGAAATTTTGAAGATTATGGTAAGAATATGTTATAAAACTCTTAGGTTAATATAACTTTAATATTCTATTTATAGATTCCTGAAGATATTTCAAATATTTACAATTCTGTAATGACTACAAAATAATCCAAAATCACCTGAAGGAAAGGCTGTATGCACATATATAAAAATTTCACTATATGGTAGACATAATAAAACCATAAATTAAGAATATTACCTTTATTTAGTGACACAAAATGTATAAATGGAGTTATCATGTAATTCATCCCTCAAGGATAGAGATAAGAATTATATAAACAGCTACGAATTTGTATTTATGGCATGATTATATTTTAGAAATTTAATTATTGTTTCGAAGGTGAAAAATTTATTAACTGTATTTAAATTATTTCTGACACAAAGTCTAAGAAGTATGAAAAAAAATCTGACCAGAACAAGATCATTTGGATGCAAGAGCCCCAATCCTTATAAGACTACTAGATTGCTAGTATTTTTTCAAATTATAAAATCAAAAATAAACATACCAACAAGCTTATTTAGGGCAAATCTCGGAAAAAATTAAGGAGTTGAAACACCTTGAATCCTTGATATATGACCTTGAATGATATGATAATTGTTGTCTAAAGAATAACATAGCTAAGTACCTTTTTTCTAAAATTACTGTATTTAATATAATGTTAAATACAGTACTGTATGATTACATTAATTATAATAATTACTATATATAATTCAACTTTACATTTCAGGTCACAAATATGAAAAAAACTAAAAAAATAATTGTTGAGTATAGTACGGTACGGTGTTCGAACCACCATGGCAAACTTAATTTGTTATGTTGTTAATAATCATTTTATAAGGGATTTTTATTAAATATATTTTCTTCCACTAGTTGTAATTCCAATGTAATTCCCGTCAATTTAATGAAAAATAAGAACATAGCTCATATTTTTAAGATTTTTGACACGTTGGTGATTGCCACTTGCAAAATAGAAGTCCACGTTAAATATTATTTCAGATTTCGTAACAAGTTTCTTGGAAGTAAAACATAAATATTTTATATTTTTATGATTTTTATAAGGTTTTTATAGAATTATATGTATTATTATTGATCATCAAAAGTTAAGAATAACATTTACACATTACAGATGATCGTACGGTTTGTATCGCATCCATATTCGGATTTCCTGTGTGTTGTCCTGTAGCAGTATCGCTTCCGCGTTGCTGTGATTTAGTAATACTCTTTCATGTTTTACGGCCAAATATTTCCTAACTTCGTAATATCCAGTTGATTTTAAGGTCATCGTGTAGTTTTTATTGCTTACTTAGCGCTAAAGAATGAGACAAATAACAGGAGAACTCTGTTTTGGCAGCGTTAGATTATTAATCGATTTGATGCTTTAGTGCAACCTGATATGTGCACCCCATACGTTCAAATTAGCTGTATAATTCACCTATAAATAAATTTTTTTAATCTTAAGTCAAGTCTGGAGTAACTACCTAACTTTGTGCCTGATCTGTTCAGCCTTTTGGATAATGGTGAGTATACATATGAAGAATGCGAACAAATGAGCTGCACCTGAGAATATGCGCCAAAAATAAAGGATTATTCGGCGAATAACCCTCTATTCGCGCTCTTTTCTAGTGATCGAAATTATCTGTCCTCTACAGTCATTTGAGATAAGTGATTTCAAAAAATTTCAATTTTGTGATAAATACAAACCAATCTAAAAGCTTCAGAAGATACTTTGTTTACTAGGAAAAGGCTATATGTACATATGCGGAAAGTTCACTATGAGGTAGGTGTAAAAGGAGGAATAAATTAACTAGTTAATTAATAGTATTACTTCTATTAGGTGGCACAAAATTCATAACTGCAGTCATCAAGTACTTTATTTGTTTGGAATAGAAACAAGCTACATCGTGTACGGTATATTTTTGTAATTTGATTGCTATTTTGACGGTGCAATGTTTATAAAGTGTTTTGAAATTATTTTGTTGACCGCAGTGGAAAAGTAACATGGAAAAATTAAAAATAGATTGGTACAAGATAATTGGTATATTTGAGAAATGAAGGTGGGCATGTAGTGAAGTTGTTAAAAACTAACGGGATTCTTTATAATTTATTTGAGTGATTCACAATTTATAGTTATATAAAGTAACACACAGCTACTAGAGAATATCTGAAGAAAGAAGAGACCGTGGAGGATATTTGTCGACTAATTTATAATTTTTTATTTATGGGGAAGTCCTTGAGTGTTGGGAATTCCATAATTCTGTAATAACCTTTAGCCTCCTGAAGAATGCCATACTCTTTGCAAATATCAATTCAGATTGTTGTCATCGCTATTTGTTCTGATACAGGATGGATGTTCACATTGAGAAAAGTCCTTGTCCATATAAGACGATATTATGGTAGTATCTTATATTAATAAATTAAAAAATAAACTTGCTAACAAGCGCGTTGGGACTTTATTGGTAAAAATTAACATTTTGACACTGCAATAATAATTACTGCCTATAGAGTAACGTAGCTAAGTGATTATATTTTAGGTAGAAAATATGATAGTCTCGGAGACCCTTTTGACTAAACCTTTTGACCTTCATAACAAGAAAGGATAAGAGCGAAGCTAAAAAACGAATTATTGAGAACAGGATAGTTAAGGATTTATTATTTTTACTTCTTTTTTTAAATATTTTAGAGTCTTCTTTTTACCATCTAAGATTATCTGGACTAGACCTACAGTTTAACGTGGGCTCCGAACCACAGTCCCCGGCATTAGACTTACCGACTCTCCAGTAACCCACTTAGTGATCATCGCAGAAGACATCTGGTCCCAGCTTTGTTAACTGCGTAACTGGGCTCATTCCGAGAAGGAAGCATTTTGCATATTTATATGTTGATGTGTTGGATGCATTTTAAAATATTTGTATTTACGTATGAATTAAATAAAATTAATAGTAACACAACAATACATTGTTTTAACCTGTTCTAGATTGTCACTCATAGTATTTGCTAAACTTTCATACGTTCCGAATGAAAAATATATTGAAAAATAATATTCCGACAATTCTCGATAAACTTAATTTTCCATGTTCTTAATTATTATTTTATATGACGTTCCATGATATTTGATAACTTTTTTGCTATGAGAAGTATCAGTAGAAAAAATGCGGAATTATTTTTTATATATGTAATTCCCTTCAATTTTATGAGTAAAATGAGAAATAAAACTCTTCCAATCATCCCTTCAGTACTAACTGTAATACATATAATTTGTATAAAATATTTTTATTAAACGTATTTTTGTTGATAATTACTATTTGAAAATAGATTTATTACAATGTTAATTATTATTTCAGAAACAAAATTCTTCAAAAGAAAATATTTTAATTTGTGTATACCTTAATAATGCTTTTTTATAATTATACATATGTAGTATAAACCATTAATAGATATTAAATACTAAATATAGTCTATACAAAATAGCAGTGAACCCACGTGATTTGAATTGATGATGTAATGTTGCCCTATCAACTCTAACTTTTAGTTCATTTTGACTTTGACATATAACAAAATTCTAATCTAAATAAAATAATTAAACTCAAATTTTATCTAATATAATTTATCTTAACATTATAGTAGATTTAATGCATATATTATCGAAGAAGTTAAAACTACAATTATTTATACAATAAATTATGGGTTTGGGTTGTTTAATTATATTTTCATTGTATTCTTTTTCACACCTCCCTTGAGGTAGGGTCCTTGGCGCGTTTTTTTATGTACTGGTCTTCTCCGAAGGCCTAATACACCTAATTATCAATTGCCTATTTGAGTAATATATGTTACTTTCATTACAGGGCATATTTACCATTTACGCTTAATTCTTGTTTTCTTCGATGCAATGTTTCCTTGTAAAGTCATTTTAATATTACTGTAATTGTCTTTAGTTTGTTCTGTTACTACCTGTATACATCTTTATTGATAAAACTAGATTTAGTCACCGCATTTTCCTTAATGCATTTGCCATACCTACAAAACAGTTAGTATCATTTCTCTTCCAATTTACTTTAACAATACGTTCATATATATTCTTTTATAAGCCTTCACACTCTAAAACACAATTTTCTACAGTTAAAGAATATTAATTATATACTGATCTTTAGTTATTTCCTCATTCATCACCCTGCCTTGGTAACTGTCAGCATTGAATCATAAACCAACGTTCATAAAATTTTATTCAATCACTATCACTTTCAGAATCACTACTCAATTAAATAACTAAGCTATTTATTTAAAATCTGTCAAATACTTGCTCACGATTCCACCATTTGTCGATTTATTCTTCAATGTGTCTAATCGTGCTCATCCTAACCGGAGATGTTATTGTCGATAATGCTTCATTCCATAAATCCAGACAGTGCTGGATTGTATATCCCTTTCGTCCTGAATATCTATTGTAATAATTCTTTGCAATATCCCTTATCAACTCAAATGGATTAAATATGCAGTGATAGGGAGGAAGACGTAATACTCTGTGGCCATAATATTCAGTAATCTGATCTACCATGTACCTTTTCTCGGGCTTATTTCTAGGAAAATAAATTACATAAAATGTAATTAAATATTTTATTTATATTTATCAAGTAACCATTTAAAATAGTTCATTCTTTAATATGGTTTCTTCAAATCTTACTTTATGCATTTTAAACCAATTGTTAATTATAGCCTTTGTTGATGCACTTGTTGGGATCTTCTCCACCAGTGTACTATGATATGGTATATTGTCAGTACCAATAACTAATGATTCCTCCAAGTTCTTTAAAAGCTGATGTTCAAACCACTGCAAAAACAAGTTATCGTTCTTTTCTCCATGGTAGTCAACCTTGGACCTAGAAGAAAATACTAATTGTATGCCTACAATGAATTATTAACTATATGCCTATAATGAATTATTAATAAATGTTATGACTAACAAAACCTAATCCATATTTATTCCAAAGTTTACCTTTTTCGATCAACTTTTGTTGTGTTTACACAATATTTATTAACATCCTGCCATGAGTGACCCAATGTACCATTCTGAAATATCCATGTCTCATCTAAATTTACAAATTGATATAATAATTCTTCCTTCATTTTGGTATATGTTTTTAAAAATTGTATTCTTTTAATAGCAATGTCTGGAAGTTCTAAAACCCTTTGTGGGTTATCTTTACGCTACTTAAACCCTATATTATCCAACAGAGTATGAATGGATGTTCTACATCTCTCATATAGCTGCATATATTTCAGCTCTTTATGGTTACTTTCAAGAATAACAATTTTCTCTCAAATAATATTGAAAAAAAATACATATCGTTTTTATTCATTTCGTATATTTGAACTCTGATACAGCTAACATCAAGCTAATCTTGGTTCATCACCCGTTTCGCATAAAGACGGTTTGTTTTTGGTTAATTTAAGGTTACATTGTTTTTTATTTTGTCAGATGTTTTAGTAACGCTAAAAATATGTTCAATAAAAACCGCGGCAATTGATATTTAACAGTAAAAATGCTCATTTCATTAACACATTGCACTGGCAAGAGGGGCTTCTATTATCTCGTTCCTGTTCGAAATAACTGATTACAGACGTAATCGACTCTGTCTGTGTGACGGCTTCAGCATTTTAAACCACAGTAAAAATAAGCGACGATTTTGAATATATAAAAGCAAAGCGTTAAAACAGCGCTTGCCGGTTTATAAATCGCAATCATAATATTTTCAAGAATTTTGTAAACGTTTGACAAACGGACAGGCGCATTCTGTTACATGTTCGAATTTGTTAAGCAGCATTCTATCTCTCTGTAAATACAATAAATTGGGAAGGAAAATATTGTCTGACTGTAAAACGAATTTACAACTTTCGGCAGCCATTTAGGCTATCATAAGAACGTCTTTAAAATGTTCGTTGCTAGTTCACCACGAATGCTCATATCTGTACTCACCAATACGTGATGTTTCCATTAAAAATTTTTTTTCATTTCGTCGAATCGCAAAATTGACATGGACAGATGTCGAGCTATTAAGCTGCATCATTATGCTTTCCAATCTCTGGTTTATTGGTGAAGCTTTCTGACTATCACTTGCACCTTTCCTATATCCCTACGTGCGACTGTGTAGTCGGCAAAAGTTTCAAGTACTATTTCTTTTGATGTTGGGATAACAGCAGTTCCCACCACATACATAAGCGGTACCTTACGGAACTCTAGCTGAAATAAGTTTAAATGTTTAGAATACCCCTTCATGCAAAACTCGATTTAATTGAGAAAAGATACGACTTTACTAATTGACAACAGTTCCGTGGAAAGAGTTATCTCATCTTATGTTAAAAAACTTAATTGGAAATGGAGCAGATATTTTCTTTGGCCTGATTAATTGTTTTATTATTGTGATGCTTTTTATACTAATTGGGACGCTATTACTACTGCTAGTCCTTTTAAAAACCCACCCTCAAATTTTGATAATAATAATTTTAAAAACTACTGAATTTTTTCTTGATACCTTGTAATAATTTTTTGCGAGAATATAATAAATTCATAAAGTTATTTAATAATTACCTCTGCAAACGTAATTATTAATTTAAAACAGATTTTCTAAAAGTTACTATTACAAACCACGAATCTGTTAAATTAATCACAACGCTTTGTTTTATAATATATGTTAAGAACATCATTGAACCTTTAATGCCAAAAACTAATTTTAGTTTGTAATTACATGCGTCAATTATGCAGTTTCAACACGGACATTCACATGTTGAGGTACAATTATGGTTTTAATGTGCTTTTTTGGTAACCTGACGATTGCAATATTGTACAGAATATAAAATTTCGTCCAAGCCATAATTGTATAGTATTTTCGCAGTAAAAATCTAAATTATACATTTTTCATTAACATTTACAATGGTATGCGATTTGATTCTTAAATTTTGATGATATAATATTGAGATAATATTAATTTGATATTATATATTGTTAGTATTGTTGCAGATGTTGTAGTTTTAAGTCCTTCGATAATATATGTATTGGATGTACTATAATGTTAAAATAAATTATATTTCATAACATTTTTATTATATTATTTTATTTGGATTAAAATTTTCTTGTATGTGAAAGCCAAACTGATCTAAAACTCAGAGTTGTTGCGGCAACATTGTAATGTTTCGACGTCACAAATATCCATAACGCATTACTAAAAAAACTTTGAATAGACTATAAGTGATCTCTTCATATACTTGCAGAAAACATAGGATTTGAGTGGTTTAAATATAGCCTACGAAGAGGCTTAATGGAAATTTAAAACATTCGTTTTAAAAGAATATCATTTTTAAAAGCTTATAGGAAAATTAAAGAATTTTAATTATTTTAATTAAAATTTTCTAGACGATATATGACAACGGAAGTTGATGAAAAAAGGTAAAATTGCTATTCTACATTGAGTTTGTTGCTTTTGACTTTGCCCATTACAGATACATTATTCTTCGTGATGGAAGCAGGCATGGCTTTATTCATGTAGCTGGTTTACCGTTTTGTTACTCATTAAATATGAGTTTAATGTTTTGGTTTTATGTAATTAACGTTTAGAAATAAGCCTGAGAAAAGGTACACTATAGAAAGAAGCATTGTCTACAATAACATCTTTGCTTCGGATATACTCCATCAGACACACAGAGAAAGAAACTGACAGATGGTGGAATCGTTAACGAGCGTTCAATAACTTAGAAATTTCTAATTTGGTAAGTCGCTAGAACAGTGATTCTCATAGTGAAAGAGACCGAATGAAATCTTAAAAATTTTGATGACGTATATTGGCTATTTTATTAGAAGAATTATTTATAATAATTTATTTATATTACGCCCGGTCAAACAGGCATCATCTATATTACATGTAATCGTTACAGTCCAATTTTAAATTTATCTTTTTGATTGTTTTGAAGTTAAGGAATTTGTTCATATTTTACACTTAGATTACACAATTAACTTTTATGCTGTGGTGGTCAGCAAAGCAGGCGGATATTAGCTAGTAACATAAAAAAAAGCCAAAATGTTTTAGATCGACATTTAGTTAATTTAACCAACTCATAATTTAATGTAACTTGAAAAGATAATTGAAGAAAGATCGTACTGTTTGCATAATCTGAAGCTACATTTTTCAGTGTTTTATATTAAGTATATACAGGCTATATAGCAGATTCTTTAACAATAAATATATTTCTACTAATCTTTACAGATTTTTTATATTTTAAGTCTCACAATTATGTTCACCTTATCATTCCATATACCCATATAAAAAGCGCCACAACAAAAGCCCAACAGAAAAAAACAGCATTGATAAAACGTCGAGAAGCCAGCCACCTATAACGTCTCGGTTTGAATGCCACCGTATCATCTTATTTCGGCGACCTGGGGGCTTTGACCACCTTAATAGTCGATTATGTTAGACCGGCGAGCTTAAATATTTTAGGAGTGGAGATTTTCCGAGATATTGAATGTTTTATGGCGTCGGAAGGTTGCTTATGAAACGTACCACAGTTCCAAGGAATATAGACAATAATACGGTGTCACAGTAGTTTAGTAGGTGCAATGAAGTAGGTGGAATTTTCGTTTATTTGCTTCTCCAACTTGTTAAATGTAAAAGTATAATAAGATTATTATTTACCAGAATGTGAAGGTTTAAATAAAATTTATGTTTTTCCAATGGATTCTGATCTAGTGCAGAAGTGGTTTTTTAAAATTAAACAATAATAAACTTAAGGAAACCTTAAAACCTTTTGAAAAAAGAAATCCTTGGAAGGTTTATTCTATGCATTTGATACCGACCATATCATTATGGACCTAAATGTGGAAGATCATTGCTTAATGATAGGTACAACGAAATGAAATATTAATAAAGAATTAAATTGAAATACATAAAATGAGTAAACTAAAATATTGCTACAAATTATATATTGAAATCGGCAGTTGTATTGGGTCAACCATTAGAATATTCAAAAAGGACTAGAAGTACAAATAAAATAATTTTCTCAAAGGAAGAAAATTCAGAGGTTTAAAAATAGAATATTGTAACCCATGTTTCTCCACAAATGCTGTTGAAACAGACGAATCTGTCAACACTCGAATTTCAACTTCATGCTGATAAGAACTAGACAGTATAACATCAAAAAGACTTAGTATTAAGTATACCAAGTGTACGGGAAAGACCCATTGATGCGAAAAGTTGATAGTTGGATGGCGCAAGGTCTGCAGAGTAAGGCTGGTGCGATACAAGTGTTTTCACTGCTTCTTTGGCCGGTTTTACTTTATGCGACAGCGCGCTATAAAATCACTTTAGCGGGTCTTTGGGTTCTTTCTGAACGTTTTTTGATCAATGTATTGTCAAATTAATTATTTTGTGGGTAGCGATCATTATTATCTGTCCTTTCACCAGGTTTCAACCGTTTTTTAAACTATAATTAAAGCAAATTATAGCAAATAAACACTTCTTAAAATAAATGTTTGATACAAAGCGTGTAAAATGTATTTTTCTGTAACCTGAATTATCATTTATTCAAGGGTGCTGGTCGTTATATTCTGCAATATAAAATCTTAATCTATTAAATGGTCTGAATATACTGGCAGCGAAGTAATTTAAAACTCATTACGTGTATGCACTGATTGGTTCAATAAATTTTAATGTATTTTTTTTAATTGGGACTTATTTATTATCAATAGTTGGTCCAAAAATATAATTTTAATATATTTGCCCTTCTTTAGATAATAGCTATTATTATTAAAGGATTCGAAAAATTACTGAAAGTTCTTATACTTTGTAGTAAGTAAAATAAGTAATGTAATAATAAGTAAAATATACCTTAATAAAGGTACTATTTACGCTAATATTTTTTTAATAATCTCCATTTTTAACAACACTTTCAAACATAATCTATCAAATATTGTTTAGTTCCTAACAGTTTAAACATTATCATTAAATTATAAAATTTGTAAAAAGTCTCCAAATCCAAACAGTCTCAACATAATAAACCCTTTCTCTATAAAATGCCCTTACTTTATCGATTAACCTAATATCCTTATTATTTGCTAGAAACCACTATGTTAATCTATAGTTAAGTAGATTTACCTGTTCACAGATATAATATTCTTTACCACTAAATTGTTTGATAAAAGACCATAGAGCGTACAAAAATTAAAAGAATATGCTTCATATTTAGATGATCCGAACTTTTTACAGAATAGTCCACTATCGTAAGACTGTAAAGGAAAGAACATAAATACTATATTTCCACATAGCTTTTCTATAAAAGCGGATCGATTTTTTATCTCGCGATTTAATTTTAATGCGCTTTTCTGAATTAGAAGCTTCTGTTTTCTTCGAAAATAAACCTCGTCCTTCAAAAGTTAAACAATATATCATATCATCAATATCATATGGCCACCTTGTTCGTATTTTCTTCAACAAAGAATATTTCTTGCATTTTGTTCAACGATGACCCTTCTCCAAAAATACAGGAAATGCTGATTGTAGCCATTCATGCAGACGTATTATCTGGATATGGTTCTTTGAAACAAGAACTATTATGCCATCGAGTGAGTGAGCGTCTGCGAGGGGAACGTTCGTCTTTGAACAAAGAATTCCTTATAACGGGATATCCTTTTTTTTATAACAGATTACGATCTGTTGCATTTCAATAGGGGATTTTAAATAGCAACGTATCCCCATGGGTTTGTCTCCCCCCTATTCTTGTAGACTGAACGGTAAAACTCAAGTTAAATACTCAATAAGTGTTTACACTGCAGTCTGCATTTTTTACTTCCCTAACTACTTCTCCATGGAATATAATAGCTCGGAATTAGGTTTTGATATTATCAAAACTAAACTATTAAATATTTAAATACTTCAAGTAGTTAATTAGAATTTTGTATTTAACAAGTAGCAAAATATTATTCTTAAACTTAGGGTTTAACATTATAACTAGTGTTGGGAACTATCGAGTGAAATTGACTGTCGACTATTGAGTAATTCAATACTATCGACTGTTTCAGTAGCTATTTTTAATTCGACTGATTTTATTACTTTTTACCAGTGACTGTTTCAGTCGCTATTTTCGGTCCGACTGATTTTGTTTGTATTTACTATCGACTCTTTTAGATTTCGTTTTATAACTATTTTTGGCTCTACTTGTTTCGTTCGATTGATTTTTAACATTCTATTATTTTTTCGGTAGTTTGATTATAAATAACAATATATTGTATATTAATATAGCAGCATTTTAGTACGATATTTTTCAAGATTTTTAAAGTAATAGGGTAAAAATATTAAAATTGGGAATGATAAATAGTAATATGTTTTGTTAAATAATAAATAAAACATTTACATCATTTCATTCAGATCATTTTTAATTTTTTCATGGATAAGTTTTTTTTATCACTAGATATATATTTAAAATATTATTATATATACTATTTATGGTTATTTTACATCATTAGTTGTTTCAGGTTTTGTTTAAGTTCTATTGTATTGTCTATATTTATTATAGTATATTATTTAAAATAACAATTAACACACTAACATACGATAAAACATTTATGGAGCTTTATTCCATTCCATAGAAAAATTCCCTTTTTACAGATCCACAAAACATTCAAATATAAAATTAATTCTACTTCGTTTAAAATTAAATTATAAATTGCATGTGATGTATTATTTTAATAGTATTCAGTAATTTTTTTTTCCTTTCCTTTTTTAAAGTTAGTATGTAAAGGAATTTATACATATCCGTCTCGCTTATACTACCGCTGGAAAATATAAGCACATATAAAATTAACTTCCCAAGCAATTATCTCCGTCCTTTCCTCTCTCACAATTTATACAGGAAAGGATTAGTACATCTTCGTCTGACATCACGATTTGAAAAAAAAAGTTGAACCGTGCTTTCGACTGAAAATAGTAATTACTATTTTCAGTTGCTAGTTTTTTGACTATCGACCGTTTCGACTGTTTTGCGACTGTTGACTGTTTCGACTGTTCTCAGTCGATAGTTTCAAATGCTATTTATAAATGTCAACAATAAAATGTATTGGAAAAAAAGATATTATTAAATATGTTTTTGTTAACATCTGCTAATGATGAAGACATTGGTAAAATCTACAGATTAAACCAAATATTGGGCTGTACGAAGAAATTGTTCCAATCAAGGGATTTAAATTAATTCCGCAATGTAAACAGTGTCAAGCATTTGAGCACAAAAGAGTATTATGCTAGAGAGCCAAGGTGAGTTAAGCTTGCTGACTGATTATTATTTTATTACATATAATTATTAAACCTTGAAAAAATTGGAAAGCAAAACGTGTTAACTGCAGAGATGAGCATCCCGGTAATTATCCAGGTTAAAACTCCAAAACAAAAATGGTTATAAATCTAAACAAAAAAAAGAGATCCTTGAAGAAAAAAACACCCCAAATGTACAAATGGAAAAAAGAACTAACTAAAAAACAGGAAAGAAACCACAATAAAACATTACAATTTATACTAAATAAAATTACCCAAATGGAGAATTTTTTACCGACTATGAACTCAAAATAGACTTGAAGATGTCATTAATAAAAAAACGTCCTTGAAAAGTGAAAATGCAAACAGATTAAATGAATTGCTCGCTCAAAATCATGCCTTGGAATGTAAATGGGGTGCTGAATCGTCAACAAGAGCTTGAAGCAATTATTGAGGTTCATATGATTTGGAGTTATTCAATGATATTCAGCACTCAGAATTGCAAGATATCCCAGAAATCAGACAGATATTAAAGGGTAATAAGTAGCTTAAAGAAGTCCTCGAACTAATATGAGAGAAGAAAAGGCCAAGGAAGAATAGCCATTATTATACCACTCAAGAAGATAAAATTAAGCTAAAAATTAAAAATTCTCACTATGAGTGAATCTATCTGTGGTTTTTCTAACAATGCTAACGCTATGGAGACTTACAAGAAACTTAAAATAGGATGGAGGATGGGATTTAGGCCAGGGATAATCACGAGAAGGCTACGAGATTTGCGTACCACCTTGAGAGAATGTTTCAATACACTGGATGACGTTGTCATTATTATGCCCCATTAGACATGAACAATTAATTTGTCAATTTAACCGAGGTTAGTAAAGAATAAAAATCAGGTATTAGCGCAAAAAGGCCCCAAAAATAAAAGTTTTGACATTATTACAGGAAAAATTTTAAAATAACTTTCGAGAAAAGCACTAGTTAATAGGGCCACTAATCTAATAAATGATTCAATAGAACCACAATATGCACCACAACTGTGAAATGTGGCTGAAGTAATGATTTACCAGAAAATACATCCCATGAAACAGCGTTATACCGCCCAAATATTGGCAAAAATGTCCATATTATTTGTAAATCCTTTATTGAAGAGCATAAAACCAATCATTGATTGGATTCCGGATCATCACTTTGGGAACAACATTTCCTGATTGATCAAGTTGATAGAATTGCCAACTTCAAAAATATTCCGCATTATTCTTGTTTATCCAGATTTCGATAAAGATTGGAATGAGGTTTTAAAGCATAAGATTAATGTGCTTCTTACTGACCATTATTGAAGCATTTGGAATCATGTATAACTGACCGATACTTCCGAGTCAAATAAAAGGATGCCTATTGAGACTTGAAGAATATACAAGCGGGTGCGCAACAAGTAAGTGTTGAGACCAGTCTTTAATCATCTATAAACTCCGGATTTTCCTACATTCAACAAAAACTTATTGCCATATTTGCAAATGTCTCGGCAAGTCTAGCCATTGGAGATAACAAGAATGAATCAACCAAAAAATTACAATCTGCTATTTACGACATACAATGCTGAACAGAAAAATGGCGTATCAAAGTTAATAAAAATAAATCAGTTCATATTAATTTCACCAACAAAAGAATTAGGCACGAAGCAGTATATATAAATCAACAAGTAGTCTCGTATGGAAATATAGCCAGATATCTTGGCATGACGCTTGATGTTATACTCAATATACTATTAGGTGATTTTCAGCCCTTTCAGTCGATAATAACATTTTGCGTTCCCAAAAAGTCTTGAAACCAGTATGAACTTATGGTGTTTTTCTCTGGGGTTGTACCAGCCAAAGCTATATATATCATAAAAAGATTACAAAACAAGATACTACCAGGCATTGTTCATGCCCCATGATATATTCGTAACGACAATCTGCATAAGAACCTGACAGTATATGTCTAGAAAATGCTACCAACTATGCCCAAACAGAGGCTCTATCAGAAGATTAATATTGAGGTTCTCCACCAGAAAGTTAAAGAGAGTAATACCAGTGGAGCTAGTTTATTGAAGATATAAGTGACGCTAAGTGCAAATTAAAAACATTTAAATATATGGTAAGCCCAAAGTCTATCGTAGAATAAGTATTTGGCAGTATTAAAACCATAGCAAAAATAAATAGCTTTTTAATTGACTAGATTGTTAAAATAAATAATAAAAAGTATTATATATGTTTTCTGTAAGTACATGTTAAATTCGAATGGAACATGTTGTGTTCGAGAATTTTTTTCTGTGTAAAACCTTTTATTTGGAACGTCCCTGAATGCCATTATTTATGGAATAGGTCATCTTGGCTCCATATTGGACATTTAAAATGTCCAACATGGAGCCAAGTGACCCAATTTTCAATTGCATCGACCAAACTTAATTGAAGAGCAAAAAAATTGTATGATTTTAATACGGAATATGTTTTTCTACTGATTAGGTTAGGTACTTAGGTATTAAGTAATTAGTAAAAGTAAGTACAATTAGTAAAACAGCTCGACATTTCTTATCAATAAGAAACTTTAATAAAAAAAATATACTTGAGGGATGAGAAATACAACACAGAAAATCGTCTGTGCAAAAAATTATTCTGTGCAATTTTGTTATAAACGTTCTAATATATTCATAGGTAGTGGGAATTTATGTAAAGATTACCTTCAACTTTCATAATTTATTCATTTTTATTATTTAATTTGCTCATGTTCTCCTAAAATCACACCCAAAAGTATGTTTTTTAGTAGATAGATTAAGGTATAATTAGTAAAACAACTCGACAGTTCTTATCAATAAGAAAGTTTGGTAAAGAAAATATACTTGAAGGATAAGAAATACAACACGAAAAGTCGTCGACACTCTGAACTATTTTACCTCAGAGTATACCACGTACCTCAAATATATATTAGAATAAATAAGGCTAAAAAGCAATTTATTTTCACTTAAAACTGATATAATGATTGTACTTATTGTGCGTTTCAACTGTCCGCAATAATGGACAAAATATGTAGATTTTTAGTAGGTTATATGAATGAAGTTACGGAAAATATAAACTAAAATAACAACATAACTTGATTTTATGGAATACATGACTTACACCATTAATAAATCGATGTAGGTAGTGGGAATTTATGTAAAGATTACTTTCAACTTGCAGATTTATTTATTTTTATTATTTAATTTGCTCATGTCCTCCTAAAATCACACCCAAAATTATGTTTTTTAGTAGATAGATTAAGGTACAATTAGTAAAACAACTCGACATTTCTTATCAATAAGAAACTTTAGTAAAGAAAATATACTTGAAGGATGAGAAATACAACACAGAAAATCGTCGACACTGAACTATTTTAGCTTAGAGTATACCACGTACCTTGAATATATAAAAGTAGAATGAATACGGCAAAAAAGCAATTTATTTTCACTTAAAATTGATATAATGATTTTACTTATAGTGCGTTTTAACTGGCCGCTATAATGAACACAATATGTAGATTTTTAGTAGGATATATGAAAGAAGTAACAGAGAATATAAACTGAAATAAAAACATGACTTGATTTTATGGAATACATAACTATGCCATAAATAAATCGATGTCTGTCAATGAATACAATAAAATAGTAATAAAATGCGATTTTATTCTTTTAATATTTTAACAATTGTTATTTTAGATATTAGTTGATAAACAGTTTCAAATTTTTCTGTGCTATTTTGTTATAAATGTTCTAATATATTCATAGGGAGTGGGAATTTATGTAAAGATTACCTTCAACGTTCAGAATTTATTTATTTTTATTATTTAATTTGCTCATGTTCTCCTAAAATCACACCCAAAAGTATGTTTCTTAGTAGATAGATTAAGGTATAATTAGTAAAACAACTCGACAGTTCTTATCAATAAGAAAGTTTAGTAAAGAAAATATACTTGAAGGATGAGAAATACAACACGGAAAGTCGTCGACACTCTGAACTATTTTACCTTAGAGTATACCACGTACCTCAAATATATAAGATTAGAATAAATAAGGCTAAAAAGCAATTTATTTTCACTTAAAACTGATATAATGATTGTACTTATTGTGCGTTTCAACTGTCCGCAATAATGGACACAATATGTAGATTTTTAGTAGGTTATATGAATGAAGTTACGGAAAATATAAACTAAAATAACAACATAACTTGATTTTATGGAATACATGACTTACACCATTAATAAATCGATGTAGGTAGTGGGAATTTATGTAAAGATTACCTTCAACTTGCAGAATTTATTTATTTTTATTATTTAATTTGCTCATGTCCTCCTAAAATCACACCCAAAATTATGTTTTTTAGTAGATAGATTAAGGTACAATTAGTAAAACAACTCGACATTTCTTATCAATAAGAAACTTTAGTAAAGAAAATATACTTGAAGGATGAGAAATACAACACAGAAAATCGTCGACACTCTGAACTATTTTAGCTTAGAGTATACCACGTACCTTGAATATATAAAAGTAGAATGAATAAGGCAAAAAAGCAATTTATTTTCACTTAAAATTGATATAATGATTTTACTTATAGTGCGTTTTAACTGGCCGCTATAATGAACACAATATGTAGATTTTTAGTAGGTTATATGAAAGAAGTAACAGAGAATATAAACTGAAATAACAACATGACTTGATTTTATGGAATACATAACTATGCCATAAATAAATCGATGCCTGTCAATGAATACAATAAAATAGTAATAAAATGCGATTTTATTCTTTTAATATTTTAACAATTGTTATTTTAGATATTAGTTGATAAACAGTTTCAAATTTTTCTGTGCTATTTTGTTATAAATGTTCTAATATATTCATAGGGAGTGGGAATTTATGTAAAGATTACCTTCAACGTTCAGAATTTATTTATTTTTATCATTTAATTTGCTCATGTTCTCTTAAAATCACACCCAAAAGTATGTTTTTAAATAATAGTATCACCAAATTTAAAAAATCATAGTAAGCCTTAGTTCTTGTAATTGTAAGCCTGTCCTATTCAAAAAGCAACTAAATTTATAAACCATAGTTGCCTTTCTACTTTTTCATAGAGTGGTATAAATAATAAATAATATAAACACAATTCAATATAGTATCCATGTTAGCAATACTGTTTTCGAGTAAATAATGCGATGCATATGTATGTCTCAGTTTACAATCCTAGCGTTGTAGGTTATATTTCGATATATTATACGCTTTGTTGTGCGACGGTTAAAACAAGTAGGTGAAATGTATGATCGCTCAGCTTTCGAAAGACGACAAACCATTGGTGCTTAGTTAGCGCGAGCATCTGTGACGAAAATATCTGAACTGCTTAACGTTTCACGACCGACAATGTTAATAATAAAGATAGCATACACAAAGCATGAAAAACATCATCGACGAATAGGAATAGTGAGCGGAAACCAAAGTTAACAGTAACCGACGAGCGTCAAAAAGGATTGAGTCTAGGCAAAATAAAACTAATATGACATGTTTTAATAAAAATCCACTGAAAATATTTTGACTAAAACAACGAGAACAATGCAATTGAGAAACTCTGTATAAAAGAAGATAACGCTGAACTGCGGAAGAAGTGGTACAACGGTCATAAAACCTGTACTCTTGATGAATGTAAATGAGGTATGAACTGATGAATCATTTTTTATATTGTGTGTAAACTACAAGCGGCAAAATTTGAGCATTGACAGCCCCGAAAGATGTCTATGATTCGGACTGCCTGTTTCGTACAGTCAAGCATGGAGGTAACACAGTCGAGACTTGGTTAGCAATATCGATATATTCGGCTGGTTCTGTCATTCATATCACTGGCTACCTACATCATTCAGATTACTTCAAATGAATATCTATAAATTCCCTTTGATGAAGTTTTTACTATGATTATCATATTGCTGCCAAGCATTGTTATAGTTCAGAATTATGTTGCGCCAACACACAGCTGATTGAGTCTTGGTTTAATAACCATTAGGATATCATGAAATATATTCCATGATTAGCACAGTACAAGAACGGGACAACCATTCAGCATTTAGAGAATTTATGAATCTACTCCTCGAAGAACAGCATATCTTTTGAAAACAATTAGAACCTCAAAACCTTAGTTATAAATAAATATTGTTTATATATCACTCGTTCATATTATTTTGTCCATCTGCTAAAAAATAAATTATTTCTTTGTCAAAAAGTCTGATATACCGAATATTTTTGATTATCTATTTTAAGGAGAAAAAAAGATGGATTAGGGATTTGGGATGCAAGTAGATTAAATACATAAAATAATAATGAAAATTATAAAAAATCTATCCAGGTAACTTGATTTAATAATCGGCTTAATTAATTTGATAATTCCTCTAATAAGTTTGAAGACGCTTATGAATTAATAAAATAAAAACGATTGTTTTAGTTATTCAGTTGATTAAAAAATGTCAGAAATTTTTATGGTACTGTATTGTGAATTTAATTTTCATGGTAATCGGGTCTGTACAAAAAGTTTGTAAAATGATAACATTTATTACGTGTAAAAAATATTTCATGCGCCCATATTATCGAACAATAACACCAATGGAGAGTATTTTTTTTAATCAATAATATCACCGGAATAAAAAAAAGATTAGTTAGTTTTAGTGTTTTCGAGCGTGAATATAACATATAATTCGACAAAATCACGAATTTAAAAAAACAGTCGAACCTTGTTTTTGACTAAAAATAGTAATTACTATTTTCAATCGCTAGTTTTTTGACTATCGACTATTTCGATTGTTTTGCGACTGTCGAGTGTTTCGACAGTTTTCAATCAATAGTTTCCAAAGCTAATTATAACTGTCAACAATAAAATGTCGTTGAAAAAAAGACATTAAATATGTATTTTTTAACGTTTGCTAATGATAAAGACATTGATAAAATTTTCAATCTAACTCAAATATTGGGCTCTACCGTAGAAATTATCCCAATCAAGGGATTTAAGTTAATTCCGCAATGCAAAAAGTGTCAAGAATTTGGACAAAAAACAGTATTATGCTAGAGAGCCAAGGTATCTTAGGCTTGCTGACTGATACATTACATATAATTTTTAAAACTTGAAAAATCCGAACCCAAAATGTGTTAACTGCAGAGAGGAGCATCCTACTAATTATCCAGGTTTTGTTATCACAAAAGAATTACGAAAACTTTGAAATAAATTTGGCTATAAAACTAAACAAAAAAAGATATCCTTGAAAAAAAAAACACCAAAAATGTACAAATGGAAAAAATAACTAAGTAAGAAAAACTAAGTTATGGCTCTATAGCTGTGATAGGGATAAATAGTTTAAAAAACCGGAAAGAAACTAATAAATAACGACACGAAGGAGAATTCTTTATTCACTATGAACCCAAAATAAACTTGAAGATGTTATTAATATAAAACTTATATGAAAAGTGAAAATTCAAAAAGAAAATAAATGAATAACTCGCTCAAAATCAAGCCTTGGAATTCAAATGAAGTGCTGAATCATCAATAAGAGCTTGAAGAAATTATTGAGGTACATATCATTTGGAGTTGGTCAAGGATATTCAGCAACTCACAGTTGCAAGATATCGCAGAAGCTGAATAATTTTACAACCCAACTAGAATATGAAATAGGGCAATAAAAAAATATCAGTATGAGTGAATCTCTCTGTGGTCTTGCTAACAATACTAGTACTGAATATTCGCAGAGACAGACCACCTTGAGAGAATATTTCAATAAAATGGATTATTTTAGTTATTCATTTGATTAAAAAATATCATAAATTTCTATGGTATTGTATTGTGAATTTAATAGTATTTTCATGATAATCGGGAATGTACAAAAAGTTTATAAAATGATAACCTTTGTTACGTGTAAAAAATAATATATACGCCCATATTGCCGAACAATAACACTGAGTATTTTTAGTGTTTGCGATCGTCAATGTAGTGTAGAATTCGAGAGAAACCAAATTGGCAAACCATCTGTGCCTCATAATACGTTTTACAAAATAAGCATGCTCCTTTTTGTGAAAAAAAACGCGTCTTTTAATAGTATGTGTATAGTCAATTCAAAACAGCAGTGTACCCACGTGAAACCCCTGTCAAAACGTCGCAATGTTGCCGCAGCAACTGTGAGTTTTAATACATTTTGGCTCTGACATATAACAAAATTGTAATCTAAATAAAATAATAAAACAAAAATATTATGTATACATACATATATATATATATATATATATATATATATATATATATATATATATATATATATATATATATATATATATATATATATATTTGCTGAATAGTTGGATAGACAATTAATAATTAACAAGCTCTCTCAACGTATATATAATAAAAGAACTCTTAGAAAGAAACTTAGAAACTATTGTGACCATAATATTAATTTCAGTTTAAGTCATTTGAAAACGTACTATTGTGCCAACTTAATTTATATTTCATATATAGTATTTTGTTAGATTAAATCAGATTATACCAAGACTAAAAGTTGATGCTGTAAGATTGCGACGTTCTGACGTCCTATATTTATATGATGTGAGTTCACCGATTTATTGGTGACAGTTATAAGCTGCATATTAAATGTTGTTCATATTATTTTGCATACTCCTTGTATTTGTAATTTAAAATGGTCTTTCATATTCTTTAATATTTAATTTAATATATAGAAAATATCTTATATAATATTAAATAAAAATATATTACAATAAATTAATCTGTGGATTGAAAAACAACACAACTCGCGAAATTGATATTATTTTAACAAAAAGTCAAATTTTAAAATTAATGTACAATCACATAAAGTAGTAAATGCGTAAGTAAGACAGTTAGGCCAAAGAAAATGGTAAGAACTTAAAATAAATAAATGAAATAAATAAAAAGAAAAATAAATTAAAAAAAAGAAAATACTGGTGCGATTTCAACATATATATTAACACTCATTTTTAAATAGTTACATCAAAGCATATGTTAAAAGTTTATTGAGTTAATGACTTATAGGGCGATATAATGCACATATAAATATTGAGAGAAAGAAAAAAGACGAAGAGATGTGAACTCTACGATGTGGCATTAAGGAATAAGAATCCCCGGCGTTCCAAAACATTCCTATGTACTCCATGCCAAGGGTGGAAAAGTTAGGTACTTCGGCTAAACTATTTATATAAAAGAATACTGACTCGAATTGACAACATGCGCTTATCGCTGCTATTTCTAAAAAAAAGTAATCGAAAGAAGTTCAATCCATCTGGCTACAGGCCCATCAGCCTTATTAGTTCACTTTCCAAACTTGCCGAAAAAGTGGTATTACACGCTTTAAACAACTTCACAGACGCACACCACATAACTCCGAAGAAACAACTCGGTTTCCGTGGCAAACATTCAAACCTTCATCAAGCTCTTCGCGTCGCAGCAACAATCCGCCAGGCATTAAGATCAGGTCGAAAAACTGGAACCATATTTTTAGATGATTCCAAAGCTTTTAATCAAGTATGACACCACGGTCTAATATTTAAAGCAAAACAGCGTGGTCTACCGAATGATCTAATCTCCCTGATAGATTAATACTTGGACTGTAGGTGCTTTCAGGTGAGGATCGGTGACGCAGTCTCCTGTCGAAAATATATTTCCACAGCAGTTCGGCAAAGTTCTTCACTTCTTTGTTCCATCATGTTCCTCAACCTTTTCAGGGCTGATTTCCCACTCCATAAACATTCCCACACAGCATTTTATGCAGACAATACCACTTTTTTCACAACCGGTTATAGTCCCGACACTATTCGCGACAGAGTTCAAGTCCAAATGAACCAGGCGATTGCGTGATAAAAAATTTGGTGGCTGTAGATAAACCCGAGCAAAACTCAGGCTATTCTGTTTCACCGCAAGAAGGAATTTCGCGTCTATCGTCTCCAAATCGATAAACTCCCTATATCCTGGCTCCATAAATTATCATGCCTCACTCCTCCAATTCAGCACGCTTCTGCAAAGGCATTGGCGTATATAGTCTGCTCTTCCCACTCCTCTGCACAAAAGTTAAATCCCAATCCCCCAGAAAGTGACTCTGTATAAAATGCTAGTCCATCCAGCCTGCCTCTGCGGAACAGAGTGGTATAGGTACGCCTCTGAAAGACAACTTTTACTACTTCAAGTGTTCCAATCCAAACAATTCCGCGCCTTACTTAATGCCCCATGGTTTCTGAGGAACGTCAACGCTCACCTCGAATCAGGAGTTTCATGAACACGCTCAGTGTGAGCGTCTCCATAGGCCCCTTAGAGCACGACAACACCTTGATAAAATCCCTACCCATCCACAAACCTCGGTAGAAAACCAACTCGTCTCTGTCGCCCTCAAAACACTTCACTATCCCGAACCCGAAGCGAAATTAGCAAAATACCATTTGGTTGTAGCTAGTCATCTTGGAATAAGAAAAGAAACTCGAATGGGCATATTTTGGGTTAGTTTAAGAGGAAGTTTTAATATCCGAGAATAACTTTTTCAGATACATTTTGATTACTTATCAGCAAGACAGCTGCAAATAATTAACTTGAATTATTTTCGACCACTGAATGCTAACCATTTTTATGTGAGTTTCTGATATATACAAATTTTAATGTTTAAAGCTTCATTAAAGGTTAATACAATTAACTGGCAAAACAAACGGCAGAGTGCATTTATATTTACGCGAGCCGTTGGCACGGTATCGATTTCATTACAATAATTGTGTCGACGCCACTGACACAGGTATACCTCGCAACGTAGCATCTAGTCTGTCCAGACATCTCGTATATTTCACGACCGAAATTGGATTTCAGCAACCGCTTTGTTCTGGCACAAGCGGCACAAGCGAATTTCTTTATATTTTCGCGTAATTGCGATATGCAGAGTTTTATCACGCCGAGGCCAAAGCTAACGCGATTAGCTGCTGAGGTAATTTCACATGGGAAATGCATAACGTTACAATCGTAACTGTTTCTTTTTAGTTTTTGCCTCTACGGATCCTATTCGTAACAACAAAATATTTCCGTACCCTATGTCTTTTGTTTCTATCCCCTTTAACATTGCAGGTGACAATAAACAAGATATTTATTCTAAGTGAACTGTTGGCTTTCAGATTAGTGTGGCATATTATTACTCATGGCGACTGAATCCTCAGAGAAGAAGTTCTTATACGAAGTCTTCGTAAAATCGCCTACTATTAACTCATACTGTCTACCACCTCCAAATTTTATTCACAGGTCAAAAATTTTCATCATATAACAAAGAAAATGCTACTATCGTAATGAGCAAATAGGTTCATATCTAAAAGTTACAAAAACGGCAGCAGCACTTAAAACTCTTTGAGAAAGAATCCAAATACAAGCATCGAGAAAAAAAATATTCTCACAAGGAAATCTGTTTTTGAAAATTCTAACGCTTGAAGAATTATTACCACCTTATTCTTTCTAGATATTTCAAAAAGATTTATTCAACCTAACCTATGTTCAATGATGACCGGGAGGGAAAATCTTAAAACAAAAGTTCTATTCGCTCCATCAAAAACTCTAGATTTTAGTAACAAATGTTGTCCTTTATTCAGTTATTTCTATCACCAAAAAATCTTTTTCTTGTCTTGGGTAGAGAAATCTCAAAATAGAAGTTCGATACTCTAGTAACTCAAAGTTTTATACATTTGTTTTCAACTATCGATACTTCAAAAAAAATATATCGAAAAATATCGATATTTTTTGCTAATACCTATTTTAGGTAACATTTTTAATAGTTTCAGCGCAGATCACTTTTCAACAGGGTTGCTATGAATCTAAAAATCAAATACATTTTCAAGCTCCCTATAATAGAACATTTTCAATATCTGTCATTCACATATCAATATCATAGTAGACGCTTAGGAAGACTGTATACTTCTCAACCAATACGCTGCTCTTGATGACGCAGGACTTATCTATTAATAGTATTCATCACTAGATCTTGGACAATGTTAGTTTTCAAATTTTGTATTGACCCATTCTGTATTATCTTTAGTCTTTTTCGAATCTGTGTAGTGTATCTTCCACTCAAAAAATCGAGTGTGTCATAAAAAATTTCATTCTGAACTTGATTCTCTGAACAGATGTTCTACATCCTCAAATTGCTGTATATCTCTTGGATTTTTATGCATACTTTTCAGACTAACGATTTTCTTTGAAATAATTGTTAATTAATAATTAATAATATGTTTCGACTCAAAAAACTACTTACTGTTTTTATACATTTCGTATATTTGATCTCGGAAACATCAAGCTAATTTTGGTTCGTCACCTGTTTCGCATAAATACGGTTTCTTTTTGGTGAATTTAATATTGTTAATTATATAATATTGAAACTTATATTGTTTTTATTTTTTGAGATATTTTAGTGTCCGTGCCCGTACTAGTATTCAGTGCAGCTGCAAGGCGCAAAATATATTTTCAATAAAACCGCGGCGATTACAAATTTATTAAAACAAAGCGTTGAAACAACGTTTGCCAGTTTATAGCCCGTAATTATAATATTTTGATGAATATTGCGGACGTTTGACAAACGGATCACTTTTGCAGGCTCTTTCGGTTAGATGTTCGAACTTCTCTAAGAGCATACGATCTTTTTAAATAGAATACATTTAAAAGGAAAATATTGTCTTACTATAAAACGAATTTACAACTTTTGACAGATACATATTGGTCAGGTGTGTCATTACTATTTTGAATTGACTATATATGTACCTGGATATCAGTGCGAGAACATAATAATACATTATAACATAAAGCATCAGAGGAGACTTGCACAACATTCAAGCCATTGGTGCTTAGTGTCTCAAAGAGAGCAAGTCTCAGCAAGAGATTCATGTAAAGATATGGAAGCTGCGCTCATAGATTGAAGCTCTTTCATTAAAAAAATACAATAACAAACAAATATCTCTTATGATACAACACAGTGACTTCTTCTTCTGATAGAGATTTTTATTGGAAATCGATGGTTAGAGTCTTAAACAGAATCATCCCTGGAGTCATTGCTTTTAAAAGAATATAATTTTTAAAACAACATAACATAATAGAATAATTCAATTTGTGGATTTCGATGAAACATTTATATTCCAATATGAACGTCTTGCCATGAGTGGTAAGTGGTAGAGAAAATATAAAGGGAATAAAGACCTCAAAGTCGATGGAAAAGGTAAAAGTAAATTGATTGGCTTTTGTTAATTACAATTTTTTTACAATTCGTTGCCGATATATCACTCTTCATACTGGAAACAAGAATAATTTTGTACCTGGAGCAGAGTTATTGGTTTCCTCCAAGCCCAAAGGTGACTACCATGAAGAAATTAACTACAATCAAACCAACGAGTTGTTGTTATTATTAAAACAACTTTTTTCAAGATTTTTTCGGATTCAATAATGAGTGGTTCGGAGTTAGCAGCGATTGTGATTTTATATTTTTCCATATTTAAAGCGACAATATGCTTCTCTTGGATATGCTGTCCCGTTAATAAATTACATGGAACAATTCGAAATATTTTTCTTGATGACAGTGTTAAAGTTAGTGCATCAGATACCAGGACGTCATTTAAATAATACAAAAACACGAACAACAATAAAAATCTAATAGAATATTAAATTCTTCACTGAAATAAAATGGTATAGACAAACTTTGAAATATCAAAGCAACACAGAACTAGGAAATTAGATAACTGCAGCCTAATTACAAACGTTATATATTGTTATATATTTATCAGAAACACACCCTATAAATTAAATCTCTCTATCTAAAAATGACGGGTCGATTTATCTATCATCCAGGCGGCGTGGGAACTGACTCTTCGAAAGCAAATGTTTCCAGTAGATAATGTGACCGTTCTGCTGCAAATTTTAACCGGATTTTCCTATTTGAGCACGTAATTCAGCCATTACGGATTCTAGCCCGGCTACATGCTTAAGCGTCCCGGGATTCTATATTCGTCCATAATATCGTCTCTTTTTTCCCTTAAGATACTGCGGATTAACAATATGGATTGATAAAGCCGCTCGTGTTTCTCGTTCTGTTTCGAATGAACACTGTGTGTTTGTTTAAGATGTTCGGCATGGTAATATGGAGAATAGTTTCCTTTTGTATGTGTCGATACTATTTTGATACAATGATAAATTCAAAATGTGAGTAAATATATATAAGTCACAATAATCTAAAATTGTGTTAATAACAGACAATTCAGAAGAATTTCATCAGAATATATTTTTAAACCATCAGTTTAGTATAATGGATTTACTTCTATGAAAAACACTTTTTGTTATTGTAGCGTTGGGAACTTTCGACTGAAATTGACTCTCAGTTCAGTAATTGACTGTTTCAGTCGCTATTTTCGGTCCGACTGATTATATTACTATTTACTATTGACTGTTTCAGTAGTGTGCTTTTAGTTACTATTTTTGGTTCCACTAGTTTCATTTGACTGATTTTTAACACACTGGCTTTATCGTCCTAGCTGCGACCTTCATATATATATATATATATATATATATATATATATATATATATATATATATATATATATATATTTATATATTGACTTTTTTTTTTATTGACTTTTTAGTTTGGATCTAACTCTCTCGACTTTTGTTAAATTATATAATGTTAAAATATACTTTCAATGAGCCTGATCGACCTCATACAAACCGAAGGTGTTATTTTCGACAATGCCTCTTTCCATAAAGCCAGACAGTTCTGGTATGAATATCCTTCTCGCCCTGAATGTCTATTGTAATACCCCATATCAACTCCATTGGATTAAATTTGCATTGATAGGGAGGAAGATGTAATACTCTGTCGCCATAACGTTCAGTAATCTGATCTACCGTGTATCTTTTCTCAAGGCTTATTTCTAAAAACGTAAATTACATAAAATGCAATTAAATATATTTTATATATTTACTGATCAACAATTTGAAATAGTTTATTCTTTAACATAATTTTCTCGAAAGTTATTTTATGTACTTTAAGGCATTCCTTAATGACAGCCTTTGTTGATGAACTTGTTGGGATTTTAACCACCAGTGTATTATATATAGGTAGATATGGAGCATTGTATATAACAATAACTGATGGTTCCTCCAAGTTCTTTAAAAGCTGATTTTCAAACCACTGCAAAAACAAGTTATGGCTCATTTCCCCATGGTAGTCATGCTTGGACTTATAGGAAAACCGTAATCCTGCACCAGGAATAAAAGCATTCCTATTTCTAGCATGAAGAACTATATGTCTGCAATGATTTATTAATAACTGTTATGACTAACAAAACCTAATTCATAGTTACTCCAACGTTTACCTTTTTCCATGAACTTTTGTTTTCTTTACACTATATTTACTATCATCTTGCCATGAGCGACCCAATCTACTATTCTGAAATATTTATGTCTCATTTAAATATTTGATATAATAATTCTTCCTTGATTTTGTTATAGGTTTTTGAAAATTGTATTCTTTTAAAAGCAATCTCTGAAAGTTCCATTAAACCCCTTCGTGGGTTATCTTTACACCATTTAAATCCTATATTACCCAACAGTGAATGAAAGGATGTTCTACATCCCTCAAATAGCTGTATATGTTTTAGCTTTTTATGGATACGTTCCAGACTAACAATTTTCTCTGAAATAATTGTATTTAATTATGTTTCGATTGACAAAACTACTTACTGTTTTTTACATTTCGTATATTTGATCTCTGATATAGATAACAACAAGCTGATCTTGACTCGTTTCCTGTTTCGCATAAACACGGTTGTTTTTTGGTCAATTTATGATTATATTGTTTTTAATTTTTTGGGATATTTTAGTGACAATGTCCGTACTAATATCCAGTGCAGCTGCAAGACGCAACGAATAGTTTCAATAAAAACCGCGGCGATTTGAAATTTATTAAAACAAAGCGTTATAACAACGTTTGCCGGTTTATTACCCGTAATTATAATATTTTAAAGAATTTTGCAAACGTTTGATGAACGGGCATGTTTTGCAGGCTCTCTCGGGATAGAACCGCATTCTATCAATTTTTAACTAGAATAAAATAAGAAGGATAATATTGTCACTGCATATGCTATAATTCATAACTAATAATCCGACAGCTGTCACATTTGTACATGCATCTTTTGAGGGTTAGGGCTTACTAAAAAACATATGGATTTAGTTCTAGTATCGCTATCTATGTGTCAGGCCGGGGACTTTTCAATTAACATGTTATACTTGAGGAAATAAATTAACAAGTATTAACTATCCAAAACATATAAAAATAATATATAACATTAAACTAAATAATCATATTTAATATTCAGCCTAACATTAAAAAGCGTTAGTTCTCTATTCTTCTGAGCAAATGTCACAACCAGATAGGCCCAAAACAAATTATAACGAAACATTATGTAGAAATAATCTAAATAATAATATTTCATATTGCACATAACATTAGTAACGCAATATAAAAACGTATAAATCATTTTTCACTTCTTAAAAAAAGGAAGCTTTAATAAAGAAGAATATGACTTACCCCTAGTGTTTCACCAAGCACAAACCCCGGAAAAATATCTATTGAAACACTTTTGAATCTACTTCGTGATCCGAACCCTTCCGTCACTTTTACAACTGAATCACTAACAAGACGCTATGACAAGAAAAACGCAATAAAATTTTTCAAGGCCTACTGTTCTTTTTTGCGTGTTCAATCGGACGGGCAAACATATTTGGGATGGTCTGTAGGAAAGATGCGTAAATACATTAATATATATATATATATATATATATATATATATATATATATATATATATATATATATATATATATATATATTTACATTATCTACTGAATTATGAAAACGTTAAAATATTTCTTGTATTAAAAGTAAATGTATATTGAAACTTTTTAAAAATGTTTATGATTTGCATATATATGTTAATAAAATGAACTAAATTATGATTACATTTAAGTTATTTAGATATATTTTGTGTTTACAATATTACTAATTAAAAATAGAAAGTAATACGACATATATTCATATTATTCCTGTTGATAAGGTGGGATTGATGTTTGTACAATTATTATATCATTAGCTGCTAGTATAGATAGGAAATTAAAAAATTATTTAAAGTAACATTTTTTCAAGATTTCACATATATAGTTGCTTGAAAGGTGAAGTAATTTTAAGGGTTTTTAAGCTTTTCCAAGTCCATGGGAAGTAATTAATTTTTGTTAGATTTTAGAATACGCTTTTAGAACTAGGGTATGGTTGAATTCCTTAAAATGGAAACCAACTAACAAGTAACCGGTTACTAGCATGGTATGTGTCTTAAAACTGAACTAGTTTTACATTTTACAAATTGTGTACACAAAGCGTATAAATAATTGTTGAACTTTATTGTAAATTCGAACCTTTAGTCTGAGAAACTGATACTATTCATTACATATTATACAATACATTTAAATTTATAAATTTAGTTAACACAATATAATTACATTTATAGCCTTTTATTATCTTAAATATACCTTACTTTACAATATCAATAATTTCTAGTTGTTTTCACTCTCGTCATGCTATCTTGGCAATAATCAGCTCTGGATCATAATTCCACATCCCCAAAGCTTCATTCAGTCACTGTCATCTTCTGAGCCACCAGTTAGGTCTAACTAAACTGTTAATCACTACATAGTATAAAACAAAGTCGCCTTTTCTGTCCCTATATCCCTATGTGCGCTTAAATCTTTAAAACTACGCAACGGATTTTGATGCGGTTTTCTTCAATAGATAGAGTGATTCAAGAGGAAGGTTTATATGTATAATACATGCATAATATACTAAGACAACATTGCTAATTTTAGAGGTTTCTAACGTGATGTCGTAAATTAACCTATTTTTTTAGGCTTATTTAGCAATTAGCAAAAACGCTGCCTAACCCTACGAGTTAGATCAAATTAATGTACTACAGTATTGTACACCATAAAAAGGTCTACAAAAAAGTCCGCGATGGTATATGTTTATCTTTTAGGGATAACCCACATTAACCATTTTTATTGTTTACTTTTTACGTGAGAAAATGGCTTATTTACGAAGCTATTTTAAGCAATACGGCATTAATCCTTATCGAATTAAGTACCTTAAATACAGTGTGCAATTAATATAGATCAATATGGTTCCTTACAGCATGTAAATTAAACAAATATTTTCGGAGATATTACAAATTTGAAATTTGCGTTTAAAAATGTGTAATGTAATAAAAATTGTATGAATTTAGATATTCCAAAGATAGCAGGAAATCTTCATAGTAAGTATAGGGGAAGAGGAATTGTTTTACTCCAAATTTAATGCGTGCAGGCCAAGGGCAGTAATGAACGAACCAAAAATACTGGATCGATTTTAATCATGTTTTCGTTGAGTGACATAGGCATATATATTTTATGCCCGTGCAAAGTCGGAGCGGGCCGCTATGGTTTTTTATACAACGTTCATATTTTTTCTGTAGTGTATTTAATTTAGTATCAGCATTGCACCCGTGCGAAGCCGGGACGGGTCGCTAGTTTCAAATATATCTAACACGATTACTCATGACTTGTGAACTTCGGCCTCTCTGTATCTGATGAAATCCAGACTAAAGGTGCTATTCGAGACAATGCTTCTTTGCACATATCCAGACAGTTTCAGCTTGTATATCCTTCTCGATCTATGTGTCAATTATAATAATTCTCTGCCACACTCCATATCAATTAGATTAAATTGAATATGCAATGATAGGGAATAATATATTTTATTCACAAACTACTCAGTAACATGATATCCTAAATACTTATTTATGTTTTGAGATCCGTTCCTTAAATACAGCTTCGTCGAGCTACTTTCCCTCATCGTCCTCCATCTGATCATTCATCCAAATTTTTTAACACATGATTTTTGAACCAGACCAAATATATTTTGCGGTTCATTTATCTGTTTCCAACAAGAATAATATATCTTCAATGAATTATTAAAAAATACTGTAACAAAGAAGACCTAATCAAATGTTATAATTTTTTGCATTTTTAATCAACTTTTGTTGTTAACCGTGTTGGTAAAAGGAGGATGTTCTATGTTCGGCTGTATATTTATATATATTTTTAGTGTATGTTCGCCGATTTATCCGCCAATTATGGACCGACTTTGAAAATTCAAAGGCACGTACAAAATTTTCACACATTTTTTATCTAAAATAATCAGATATTTGTTTACAATATTATTGCTGAGCTGATGTGACGAAAAATAAGAAGTAATTTAGTGTAAAAATCATTCAGTTTGTTATTTAAACACTAGCCTTATTATATGAGACTTCGTAAAAAAGGAGGCAACTGTATGGCTTAATGATTAGAACGTTTTGCTCACATGCGGAGGTTGCAGCTCCGACTCTCAACGGGGGCAGAAACTGTTTTTTGTTCTAATTTGGTTGAAAAATTTGTCAGATCACCTAGACTAGGTAGCGGACTCTGAGGACTGATGCGTTCCTTATTTTTAGTGATCGTTTCTTTATTGCTATTTTTCCTCATAAGGGCTGCATCTTTAATTGGGCTATCCATTGTAATACTTAATAAAATAACTGCGTAATTTATTAAGTAAAAATCTAAAACTAAAAAGGGTTAAATAAAAAATTTTAAACAAAAAAATTGAACCGACTTGCCGAGCCCAAACAATACATAAATATTGTTAAAATATTGTGGCATATACACAAAATTAATTAAAATCAATTAATAAAAAACAAATTTAATTTATTGCATCGTACCGACTTCAAAGTGATCAGTTGGTAGTAGTTAAAAAAATATTGTAAATAGATAATTAGGTTTAGGTAAATATTAAGCTATATAGTGTTTATATAGTAGAATAAAAATTACGTGTAGTAGATAGGTTAAATACGTTTTTGTTTATTTTTATTAATTGTTACATATTTTATTTTAAAACATTTTTTGTGCTAAAAAAAGTTTCATTACTTTTTAATTTTTAGGGAGTTCTTTATTTATTTTGGGAAGTGGGTTTCAATTGTTTTGTTAAATAAATATTTTAATAACAGTTTTAATGAAAAATTTGCGGTAAATATCCGAAAAATAAAATTTTATTATTTATAATTAGGTTCAATTTTTTTACTCTATTTTGATTGGCAACTTGCTACCAAAGTTCCAATGTTCCAATTTAAAATATCCATGTCTCGTTTAACTACGTAAATTAAGATATGGATCTTAACTTTCTGGATGTAAAATGTTTTCTCTATAAGTATGTGAGATGATAGAAAGTGATCTGAAAATAGGACACTCACATTTTCCTGGGTCAGTACAGATGCGGCCGACTGCCAAATCAGGCGATATTTAGTGAATAATATTCCTGTGAATATTGTTGTGTCCTAATAATCCAGCAGCATCGTATTGGTTGACAGGTAAACGTTCCATCCAAGGCCTTTCTTCCGGATGTGTATTAGTAGTGTAGAATATATCCTAAATGCATGGCTAAAGTTATTTTATTTTATTTTATGTTTATTCTATGATAACTTTATTCGGCACAAAATAGTTATTTATTCAATATTTATTCATTAAATTAGTTAACTATTATCAATTTTTACTATTATCAATACGAAATGAGCAAACTTATATCAAAAAACTGTAAATTAATGTAAATCCATGGATAAGTATGAACCAAATAACCCTAACACTACTTTAATTCAAGATAAATATATTATCCTCATTGTCAATTTCGTTCCTCGATCACCAAGCTCAGACAATCAGTTTAATAGAAATCTGAATAGGCACTTCGATGGGCTCTAAGTGATAAACAAAAGTTTAATCAGTTAATAATTTTATATTATTTTTGATTGTATAATGCAGCGTTATTTTAGTGTTCAAGTTTGACAAACAATATAAAACTTTATTTAAACGTATGTCGTAGCTTCTCACATTTCATTACTGTTTCTCATAAATGTTTCTCGGTATTTTCTATTGTTCAGGCCTCTAAAATAACTTTAAAGGATTTTCTACAGATGTTGTTACTGTACTTATTACTGTTACTATATGGGTACAACGTGATTTGTTTTAAGAAATTTAAAGTAATCGCGGCTGATGGTCATCCAATGTTGTGTGAACTTTATAGGAACCATGCTCTATCCATCTCAATATATGAATACCGGTTTCAATGTTTTTAAAGTGACGATGGGACATGGGAGGGAGAAAGCGTTCTGTATAGCAAAATAGTTGAAGATATGCATTGAAGGCATTACTCGATGATGATAAGGGTAAAAAGCAAGAAGAATATTTAGAGACATTTGGGGTAACACCAGATCTATTACCAATCGCATGAAGAACATAGGAATGATCGAAAAGCTTGAATATGTTTTGCCGTGTGAACTGAAGCCAAAAGTGTGAATGTGAATTTGACAAACACTACTTCAAACTCAAGATCGATTTTTTTTGATTCATGTTATTAATGGTGATGAAAAGTGGATGTATCACGATAATCCGAAGAGAAAAAAAAACATGACGACTATCTGGCCATCTATCACCATCAACGGCAAAGCCAAATATTCATAGCTCCAAGCTAATGCTCTACATTTGATTTGGGTTCTATACTGTGAGCTGCTGAAACCTAATAAATCCATCAATGGGGATCGATGTCAAATTGAATTGATGTGTTTCGCCTAAGCAGTGAATGATAATTAGAATACGAGAAAATACACAACAGTGTTATTCTTTAGCATGACAACGCTAGACCACATGTTACAAGAACAAGGAAGAAGTAGCAAATTGTAGTAGCTCCATTCTTCGTATTCTCCAGACCTTGCTCCTTCGAATTACTACTTATTTCGACGTATGTGTCGTAACCTATCTGAGCAGCACTTCACTTCTCAAAAGATACGTCGTTTTTTCAAGATGAAATTCGTAAACTGCACGAAAGATAGGAAAAAGTAGCGGCTATCGATGGGCAATACTTTGAATAGAACTCATTGTACCTATTCTGCATAATAATGTTTAAAATAAAAAAAAAATCATTTAAAATTAATTTAAAATTAAACCATTCTGTTAATGACCCAAAACACGAAAACAAAAACGAATATAAAAGTTATGCAGACTGTAATGATGAGCAGAAACGATGGTTTAAGGCTCATTTGAAACCGAACTACATGTTAGCGTTCACTAATCTGAATTTGACAGGTCATTAATTAAATTTCGGATACTAGCAGTTGCCTAATTATTCGTTGATAACTCTGTCCAAGTAATTTGGGAAATATAATTAACTACCGAGTGTGCCAGCAGAAAAACCACGAATTGTATTAGGGCCAGAGAGGCAGGAAAGTTTCAGACACGTTACCAGCATCCTTTAACTAGTCCGATTTAGATGTTGTCAATAATTCTGGTGTTGAGGGCCGAAGTTTTAGTAAAAAGTGTTATAGTAAGTAATATAGAAGTAAATATAATAATATAAAATGTAAATCTACTGCGATCAAAAACTGGAATTTTTTTAAAAATTAAATTGCAGATAATTTATCATTATATTCCTTTGTTGCCTATATATTTCTAAATTTCAACGCGGATGATTTTTTATGTACAACTAATAGTCAGAAGTTTGATCGAACTAGTTAATCAGAAGGAGTAAAATTTTTATTGGTCTTATTTTGAGTTGGGTTCAATCTATACAAAGATAATTATAGTCAATTCAAAATAGCCGGGACCCGAGTATCAATAAGGGTCTATCTAAAATTCCAAATTCGGTTTAGAGGCAGACAATATTATCTTTGTCATTTTATTATGTTTAAAAAGAGATAGAATCCTGTTAGAAGCGTTCGAACATATAACGGAATGAGCCTGCAAAAGTTGTCAGTTTGTCAAACGTCTGAACATCCTTCAAAATATTATAATTACGGGTTATAAACCGGCAAATGTTGTTTTAACTCTTTGTTTTAATAAATTAACACTAAAATATCTCAAAAAATTGAAATCAATATAACCTTGAATTCGTTAAAAAGAAACCGGATTTATGCGAAACAGATGACGAATCGAGATCAGCTTGGTGTTTCAGGATTAAATATACGAAATGTATAAAACAGTAAGTAGTATTTTCAATCGAAACATAATTTAATACAATTATTTCGGACAAAATTGTCAGTCTGGAAAGTATTCATAAAAATTCAGAAGATATACAGCTATTTGGGAGATGTAGAATATCCGTTCATACATTGTTGAATAATATAGGATTTAAGTGGTGTAAAGATAATCCATGAAGGGGTTTAATGGAACTTCCAGAGATTGCTTTTAAAAGAATACAATTTTTAGACACAATATTTTTTTGTAACAAAATTTTGTAACAAAATATATCAATTTATATATTTAAATGAGACATGAATATTTCAGAATGGTTCATGGGGTTACTCGTGGTAAAATGATAATTAATATAGTGTAAAGACAACACAAGTTGATGGAAAAAGGTAAATCTTGGAATAATTATCGATTAGGTTTTGTTAGTCATCACATTTATTCATTGCAGACATATAGTTCTTCATGCTCGCAATAGGAATGGTTTTATTCTTGGTGCAGAATTAGTGTTTGTCTAAGTCCAAGGGTGACTACCATGATGAAATGAATCATAACTCGTCTTTGTAGTAGTTTGAAAATCAGCTTTTAAAGAACTTTGAACTTCAATTATTGTAATGTACAATGCACCATATCTACCATATATACAGTACACTGATGGAGAAAATCCCATCAAGTTCATCAACAAAGGCCGCAATTAATTAATGACTTAAAGTACATAAAATAAGTTTCCAGGAAATCATGTTAAAGAATAAACTATTTCAAATTGTTACTCGTTAAATATAAATGAAATATTTAATATTATAATAATTAAAAAACAGGGTTATAAAGAACTAAACCACTAAAGGTCAGTATACAATTAATATATTTTAGTTGTAAGGAATTGTATTATAGAGTGCTAAAGCTTTATGAGTATGTGTGTTATTGTTCAGAATATGCATGAACGTTTGGTTAACATGTATGAGGAGAAAAATTAGTGTTATTTTTGTTTTGCAGATATGAAAAAAGGCATTAAGGAGAATGTAGTGATTAAATGTAGTTTTTTCAAGAAAGATGTATACAGATAGTAACAGGACAAACTAAGGAGAAATATAGCAATATCATAATGAGTTTACAAGGATAAATTGCATCGAAAGAAACAAGAACTAAGCGTAAAACATAAATATGCTCTCTAATGAAAATAAAATATATTACTCAGGTATTCAATTCAACAAAACAACTCTAACCCATAAATTATTGCAGCCGTTAAGTCCTTCCATAATAAATGCATGTGACATTTGATGTTATTATTAACAAATTATATTTAAAATAAATGATATTTAATAACATTTTTATTTAACTATTTTATTTATATTAATTTTTTTTATATGTCAGAGCCAAAATGTAATAAAACTCAGAGTTGCTGAGGCAATATTGCGACGTTTATGTCTTCCGTGTCACTGTTATTTTGAATTGACTATAGTTAGTAATTGTATTAGTTCGAAGCTATATTTCAAACTCTTAAAGTTCAAGATAATAACATTGATGAATGTATGATAAGAAGAATATTATGTATACATGAAGAACAAAATCAACAACTAAACGATATATGAGACTCTTCAGTGTTCGGTCAATGTTAGACCTCACCTTATTATTGATCTCATTTTATTACTGACCATGAGTGCAGATTTAATCAACAGGAAAATTGCCATAGCAGTATGTGTAGTGTATCATATAAAGGTATATATGGCACAAACACATTGGCACAAACAAAATTTGAACAATAAAATTATTCTACTAATAAAAATGGAGATAAGGTGAATAAAGACATCAAGGATCTATAGTCCGTCCATTAAAACAAACAATGCGTGTCATTCAAATACATGAGATTAGCACATGGCAAGGTTGCCAAGTTAAATTTGACGTTAGATTTATTTTGACTCTGACATATAACAAAATACTAATATAAATAATATAATAAAACAAAATTAATTCTATTAAATATAATGTATTTTAGCAGTTTAGCTAATCCATATATTATGGAAGAACTTAAACTGTAGTTAATTGTACAGAGAATATCTTTCGAAAAATGGATGGTGAAAGTGCGGTGAAAGTAAATGGTGAGATATGTGATGAATGAAAAGACAAACGTGCAAAGCAGACCGAGAAATGTAAGCCCGAAAATTTCTTTAACTTGCATGAAACAGGACATTCATATAATTTTTTAACGGATAAAACCTTATTATTCAAACTAGATAAGTGACATGGTGCAATATACATCAAGTTTCATTTATCAGCGATACTAAGACCCAACTGTGCCGGGACATGTAAATTTAATACATTTTTCATTGAAAAAATACAGAAATACAGAATACAGAATTTAAATAATTTTCGAACAGATTAGATGTCAAAGACTAAGGCTGTGATGGTTTGAACAATTAAAGAATGGCTTAAAAGTGTTGATTTAATCTCCTCTAAAGAAATTACGACAATTCTTATGTTTCTCAACAATCATATTGCCATGGAAACATTCCTGATCTATCATAAAAATGAAGTACTTGCTAGCAAACAGCACTTTGCTTCAACCACCAAACCAAGGCATTATTTAAAGGCTTTGTTTTAGTTCAATTTTTATGACGAGATGACGAGAACGGAGACTTGCTTCTCGGCAAAGTTAAGATTTAAAACCAAGTTTTCTTACCGTGTTAAAACGAATCATAGCCCAACCTAACCTCTACTTTCTCTTTTCTTTCAGTTTCATTATATCGAGGCAGCACTGTATTACTAAATTCTAGCGCTTTTTAGTGACATAGCCAACCCAAATCGAATTTTGTAGACTGATTCGCTTATATATTAGATAGCATACGACTGGAGAACTGTAGAAAATACTGATAAGCCATGCATATTAACTTATTATTAATTTGCATATTAACGTTATGGAGACAACAACAAAACATGATTAATACTTTTGGTCGATGAATTCCGTTGATACAAATTCAAAGAATAGAGCACGGTTTAAATATTTTGAGTATAAACCTTCATTATCCAAGTCAATTACACCTATGGACAGTAAACGATTGCCAATTTGTCGAAGTCACACAAAAGGGAAAAAAAAGAAGTTGTTTCCAGAACTGTCATATGCAATAATCAACGAAGAAATGTTTGATATTCGGAAACTAACATTTTGGTCCGTCCATAAGTACCATTTCGAAATATGGTACTTTCTCGATAACCACAAAATGCCGGATTAGAAGCACGTGATCGACAATTTGTTGCAAAATTACAACAAGACCTGAAGCTTTAATGATTGTAAAAATACATTTCCTGTGTTCACATCTTGCTATGTTCCCATAAAATGTGGGCGATACAAGCAACGATCAAAGAGAGCGGCTACATCAAGATACAGTAAAATCGAAAGGCGATATAAAGAATGTTAGGATAAAAGCATAATAAGGCATGTTAGGCTGTTGGACCCTAATATGTGAAATAGATGCCAAGCATTATAAAAGAAGCAGATAAACATCAGCTTATGGATGCATCTGCTTCGAGAGATGCTGATTGTTATTCAACCCCCTAGCCAATTTACATTATAAAATGTTTTTAATTACTCAGATTCAAAACCGTGTATACTTATTGTTGAGATGCAATTTTAGTTATTTATTTAAACTCGTTTAAATTAGAATTTAAGAAAATTGTAATATTTTTCTTCTCGTATAGTCTAGGGGTCTAAATTATTAGACCATTTAAATGTTTTTCGTAATATTTATGCAGGCAGATGCAGGAAAATAATTATCACTAGAGACAAAATATAATATCGCGTGATATCGAATGCCTGATGATAACACGCCAACCAAGAAAGGGGGGATAATCGGCTCGTAGTCGAGTGTCTCGGACGATTGGGCTTGAAGTATCGAGGCTAGATGAAGCCTGTGAGAAGACCTTATAACGCCTATAACCATAAAGATCAAGAAGATCCGAGATCGTGGAGTTATTGATTTCTTAAGAGTCCAAAAGGCACGCGTTCCATGGGCGTGAAGTTCCTAGCTGAAAGAGTCGTTCACACCCTGATATTCTGAAGAAATCGGGGTAAAAAAGGATTTCTTGGACCAGTCTTGTCCACTACCACGAAGAACCCAAGAGAGGAGCTTCAGTGATCAACAGACGATTTTGGGGAACACAGAATCCCCAATTAGTTCATGAAACATCATCCACTAAAACCAACTGTGTGGTATGATATTCAAGCTGGAAACATTATTGCTCCCAATTTTTTGAAAATGACCAAGATGTTGCCGTTAGTGTTATTGCTGAACGGTACCAAGACATGATTCGAAATTTTCTTGTATCAGAAATAGCAAGGACTAGAGGTTGGTTGGTTTCAGCAAGATAGGGCCACAGTACAGAAAGCTCGTTCGACAATTCAGTTATTGAATGACGTTCTTTCACGAAGTCTAATTTCGCAATGTGGCGATTTAACATGGCCAACCAGATCTCCGAATTTAACAGCACCGCACTTTTTCTTATGGAAAATATTTGTCACTAAATTGAAGAAATTCAGAATCAGATATTACAGGATGTCATGAACAATTCCTTAAAATGAACCGAAAGTTGCATAGTGAATCGCGGTCACCATTTAGCCGATATAATTTTTCAATCACAACGAAAAAAAATGTAAAGACCAAATAAAAATTTTATGAAAACCAAACTTACCTGTCTATGGGCAAAATTATAGGCAATCAAAATGGTAGAGGGACCCACATTGTATTTTATTTACAATATTATTTTATCCTTTACATCTCAACACTTATGTTATTAAAGGGAATTTCATTGGAATCTTATTCTTAAATGCTTTGTATTTATGAGAAAAATATAATAATTTGATATATAATGTAATACTTAATATATAATATGATATGTATTTGTAACAAGACAAAAGAAATTTTAACAGCTCTAATATCGTTAAGTTAAGTTAATCTAGTTGCTAGACATAATCCACAAAAAAGGAACTAATAAAATAGTAACGTAATATTTCCCATAGATACTTTAGTGGAAAAAAGGAGACAAACAATAATATAATTCGAAGTTTTGTGGGGCCAGAGAAAACGTAATATGGAGCCATCTAGCGCCAGATAATGTCTATTAGGCTTGCACAGTATTCGAACAGCTGCGTCTCTCCAGGCAAGCACAGAAATGATTTACTGCGCTCTTGATTACAATTTGATGATTGTTCCGCCAGCTATTCTTCTCTGTTAAACGCTAAACTTTTGGAGGCGGCCCCACATTAGCCTAAACTTTAAATATTAAAAAAATCACTTCGATTTACGACGTAGCCAGACAGATGAAATATCGAGCTATATTAAAAGCTTCATCGCAATTTATGTTACAATGACGATCAAAAATAATAATTCTTCCGCGGTCGTCTTCATTTTTCTTATTACAGTCTGGATATCTACTTAATATTCATATTTAATATAATTTGTGAATTTAGTTTAAATTATGAGTTGGGTGAGTCATTTAAGACGTTTCTAATTTATTTACTAGTTATTTATGATTTTGTATTAGTTACTAGTTACCCGCCCCGGCTTGCCGACGCGTGCAATGCTGATACTAAATTAAATACACTACAGAAAAAATATGAACGTTGTATATAAAAACATAGCGGCCCGCTCCGACTTTGCACGGGCATAAAATATATATGCCTATGTCACTCAATGAAAACATGATTAAAATCGATCCAGTATTTTTGGTTCATTCATTACTGCCCTTGGCCTGCACGCATTAAATTTGGAGTAAAACAATTCCTCTTCCCCTATACTTACTATGAAGATTTCCTGCTATCTTTGGAATATCTAAATTCCTACAATTTTTATTACATTACACATTTTTAAACGCAAATTTTAAATTTGTAATATCTCCGAAAATATTTGTTTAATTTACATGCTGTAAGGAACCATATTGATCTATATTAATTGCACACTGTATTTAAGGTACTTAATTCGATAAGGATTAATGCCGTATTGCTTAAAATAGCTTCGTAAATAAGCCATTTTCTCACGTAAAAAGTAAACAATAAAAATGGTTAATGTGGGTTATCCCTAAAAGATAAACATATACCATCGCGGACTTTTTTGTAGACCTTTTTATGGTGTACAATACTGTAGTACATTAATTTGATCTAACTCGTAGGGTTAGGCAGCGTTTTTGCTAATTGCTAAATAAGCCTAAAAAAATAGGTTAATTTACGACATCACGTTAGAAACCTCTAAAATTAGCAATGTTGCCTTAGTATATTATGCATGTATTATACATATAAACCTTCCTCTTGAATCACTCTATTGAAAAAAAACCGCATCAAAATCCGTTGCGTAGTTTTAAAGATTTAAGCGCACATAGGGATATAGGGACAGAAAAGGCGACTTTGTTTTATACTATGTAGTGATGGTTATTCCCATATTGTTGGAACTATTAAAAAGTTATGATAGTTATAGTTCAACGATTAAAATAAAAAGCGGTTGAGAAAAGTATGATCACATAAAGTCAGATTTTACATTATTTGTAGGGATAACAAATTTATGTGTTCGTAATTATGAAAAAGCATGTAAAAGAAAAACATGATATATGCGAAAATTTCGTTTAGTTAAAGCAAAAAGCTTATAGTTAATTTAACTTAAATATGAGAATAATATGGAGTGAACAGTTTAAAAGTCATAAGTTAACAGCAGTACTATACATAATCTATTATATGTTTTGGAGTACTCCTATGGCACCCAAATAGTTCTTCAGTTGTTCGACGTTCTCCAATTGAAGAAGTTGTTTCATGGATCCCTTCAGGATATACTTGATGCTCAGCGGGGATCTACATCTATTACAGATGGGACTTTCTCCTTTGAGTAGAAACTCATGAATCGGCCAGCAGTGGCCTACTCTGAGCCTGGAAAAAATACCCAATTTACTACGGCTACAAATGTTACAAAAGTTGAGAAATTGGTAAAATTCCTCTTCATTCATGATTAAGTCCCAGTTTAGTTGAACTAGTTTTTTATACAGTGCGGTACAATACGTATTCAGATCACTTCTCCAGTATAGAAGGTTTTCCAAAAGTGATCTTTCCCTCTTCCCCGCAAGATGGGTGGCTTTTTCGATACCTTCGATTCCCATGTAGGATGGAAGCCATATGCAGGTCATATTCTAAATAAGTGTTCAATTCTATAATGTGCATTGTCAGTGGATGATGGACCTATACCGATTTTAAACTATCAAGAGACCTCATAGAGTCAGTGATGATTACCACCGAGATCATATCTGGACAGTCTTGAACGCATTTAAGAACCTTGCATATGGCCAGTAATTCGGCAGTAAAACACTCCCCACAGAAGGCAATTTGTAATGTTCTTCATTCAATATTGATGTAGAAATAAATAATTATATGTATAATGTTCAAGCTTCTGTATATTCATTGTTTTTGAATCCGTCAGTGTAAATCTAATAATGATAAAAGTATTTTTCGAAGATCAATTGTTTGAATAGGGAACGTGCACTAACAGAGTTAAGAGCATCCTTAGGAAGAAGTTTCATTGAGAGATGAGAGAAGGCAATATGTGCGTTCTGCCAGGGATAACCAGACCCTTTGTATGTTTGCCCTTTTATTTTGATACTGCTGTTAATGGGGAAAAATTGCCCATATTGAGATAGCCCCGGCTTGAGTTTTAAAGAGCCTGTGTACCTTAGTAGCAAATGTTCCCGTCGAGAGTCCCGGGAAGAGTTCTCCACCTCACAGAGTAGACTGTCAATTGGACTTGTATGAAATGCTCCTAGAGCAATCCTTATACTGTGTTCTTAAATGAATTTAAACTCTTTATATATGAGAAGGCCGTAGAAATACATTCTAACAAATATCAGAAAAAATTCCATCATAACAAAAATCGCCTGTCATTTGTTTACAAGATATTTAGATTTTCGCAAGTAGCCTTAGTCATTGGCCATTAACATTAGTCAATCAATTTTAAGAATCTGATATATTAATTGTCTTAATAACAATTTTGCCTCCCTTTTGAAGAAAACGATCTAAAAAGCAGGAATTACCGTCAGATCGGTAACTCAAAATATATAAACAAATATTTTATGTTCTGTCGACGCGCTGTCAGCTCCTACTTATATAATAAGGTAGATAATAAGGTAGATTATTGGTTTCTGTTGTTGTACGAATATCATCTACGCAAGCGTAATTCTTAAAATAAATTATGAATCCGAAGACAAATACCCACAGGAAACAACATTACTAAACTAAGTTATTTAATTGTAAGCACTTTTATTTAATATGTTGTGTTATTAACAAATATGATACTGTTTAATGTGTGCGCTCTATCAGAAGGTATATACAGATGTGAAAGAAAAACTCGACCCTAAATAAGCTAATAAGATGAAGTTTTATCTAAAAATGTAGATAAAGAAATTATTCTTTTAATCAGATTTATATATTTATTGTCTCCGCAGGTTTTAGGTGAGAAATATTGATAAAAGATAAAGGCTATTCGAATACATAAATAAAGTAATGAAAATATACATAGATGGAACATATGCTCCATAGATAAAGAAATTAAGGATTATTAACAGTAAATTTTAATTGATCTATATTAAGTTTGTTTAGCGATTAATATTATAAGATATTTGATTATATGACATTTTATTATTTGAAACTTGTTGAATTATTTTTGATCATTTAATTTAGAGGCCTAACTTTTAAAAAATCAGTAGCTAATTAAATGATTGTAAATACATGCCTTATATAAATTTCTAAATATAACAAATGTATGATCGATAAAATCAAACATCAATTTTAAACTTGTTTTGTTTATATATTATTTATTTCAATATACAAATAATTACAGAACATGCTAAATTAATTATTAAGAGTAAATAATTTATGTTTATAACATAGAGTAGAAAAAGTTCTTGTATACTTATATTTGATGGTCTGAAGTTGTGACAGTTAGTGGCTATACTTTGTTAAAATGTGGAGTGGTGTAGTAATTTAATTCAATTATTATATTTTATTAGAAACTAGATTTATTTGAATGCCATTTAAAAAATGTTAGTGAGTGTTGGTTAAAAATACTATAGAATTCCTTCAAACTAAGGTATTCTTCAGGTTGAATGATATACTCGTAACAACAATCTCTATAGGGACCTGAAGGTATGCACTACTGATAAGTTATCAATGACTATGTCCAAAGATATTAATAGAAACTCCAACAGCACATAAATGTTAATGTTCTATAGTTTTTAGATAATGCTGATTTAGTTAGGATATTAAAGAGAGTTAAACCGTTTGATTTAGTTGGGTGAAGTTATATGTAAAACTCTAAAAACTTAAAAATAGTCATATAGATATCAAGGAGGGTAAAAGGTGTAGAGACAACAATAGTAGAGACAATTTTTAAAATAAAATTTCAAACCATTTAATAGTTATAAGCATTTATTCGGGATGTTCAAGAGGCGATCCTAAATATATATAAAAATTTATTTGAGAGATTATTTACCCGAAATATGTTTAGGCGATTATACTGGACATGAAAATGAAAGCTTCAATTCAGCAGTTTGATGACTCGCTCCAAAACATTAATATACTGGCTTAAAAATCGTTGAGGTCTCAGAATATTTGGCTGTGTACTTATTTAATGAAGTAACTTCCACTAAGCCAACCTTGATGAAGACGCACTACACGCTGCGGTCGTCGGTAAATTCATGTTCTCAAGATATAAATAAAATACATTTATTCTTAATTGGCCAAAAATATGCATAAAATACCCCGAAAATCATCGTCCTACAACTATTTCTCCTCTTAAGCTCTAATTTATATATAAAATTTCTTTCTGAGCTAGACACTCAGGAATAATGAAATTTTTTATTGCATGCAAATATAAAATATGGTAAAAAATCATACTTAATTTTCACATTCCGATAAAAAAAATTGTTTTATTAATTTCACATTTTATGCTTTAAAATATCTAATTAAAAAAATTGTTTTGGATGAAAATTATGACCACCATAATGTACACAAATCGCCAATCTTAATGAAGACACACTACACGCGGCGGTCGGCGGTAAATTCATGTTCTCAAGATATAAATAAAATACATTTATTCTTAATTGGCGAAAAATATGCATAAAAATGCCCCGAAATACATCGTCCTACAACTATTTTTCCTCTTAAGCTCTAATTTATATATAAAATTTCTTTCTGAGCTAGACACTCAGGAATAATGACATTTTTTATTGCATGCAAATATAAATTATGGTAAAAAGTCATACTTAATTTTCACATTCCGAGAAAAAAAATTGTTTTATTAGTTTCACATTTTATGCTTTAAAAAATCTAATTAAAAAAATTGTTTTGGATGAAAATTATGACCACCATAATGTACACAAATCGCCAATCTTAATGAAGACACACTACACGCTGCGGTCGGCGGTAAATTAATGTTCTCAAGATATAAATAATATACATTTATTCTTAATTGGCGAAAAATATGCATAAAAATACCCCGAAATACATCGTCCTACAACTATTTCTCCTCTTAAGCTCTAATTTATATATAAAATTTCTATCTGAGGTAGACACTCAGGAATAATGACATTTTTTATTGCATGCAAATATAAAATGTGGTAAAAAATCATACTTTATTTTCACATTCCGAGAAAAAAAAATTGTTTTATCAACTATTTCTCCTCTTAAGCTCAAAATGTCTATCGTAGAATAAGTGCTTTGTAATTTTAAACCCTATTCAAACAAACTAGGTTAGGGCCAAATAGCTCATCAGTATTAATTTGCTAGATTGCGATAACAAATAATAAAATAAACATTACAACAAGTTTCTAAGCTATATTTTTCATTGTATATTGAAAACATTGTTAAAAGAAGTGTTACCAACATAATAAATAACTTTTAAATTGTTATCTTTACTATTATGAGACAAACATGATTAACTTAATAAATTATGTTAGAATTTTGGTCTTTACACGTATATAAAATAAAATGATAGTGACTGGAAACTATTTTCGTTAAAAATAAGCCGAACTCAACGCCGTCAGCTTTAAAGAAAAACAACGCGAATCGACGCCGTCCAAAAACGAAAAAGGATAAATCAAAAATGATTTAGATCGAATCATTATTCTTACTTACTTTTTCTCGATTTCAATTTTCGAAGAGAGGAAAACTTTAAGCGTGCTTCAACACAAAACCGTACATTCTTTACAAAACAAAATTTAACTTTCTGCATCATTTACCATAAAACACACTGAACATGTCCCATATTCGTTTATATTTTCCATCGCAACTTTTCGCACCATTCGTATATATGTTCTGTAGTGACAATAAAACCAAATGGCTAATGTCTGCGTCGATTAAGGAGGATACCAGTTTTACCAAAAGTAATAACCGACATAAAATAGTATTTTTATGCCTGTCTTTATATACCCATTCAAATTTATTGTTAAATGTTTTCGACTGGTTAGATTCTCTATCACAATTTAAAAACAAATGGTTGGTGTGATAAATAACACAGCTCCATGGCATAAAAATTAGAATCAAAACTAGTAATTAATCCGTCAAAGTTTATCTAACTTTATTATTTTTTGTGCGCACAGTCGATTATAGCGGCAAGATAGTGCTCCTACTGAGCTAGAATCTTGCTAGGCATGAATGTACTTTATGTTTGTCAATTTAAAGTTGTAATTTTAAATGTCTTTATAGGCACCAGTGGAAAATTCGACAAGGAATAACCATCCCAGTCACACCAATGATCAGGTTGGGTAAGATTGGATGACTACTGGCAAGCTTCGGTAGGCTTAATGCAGACGAACGTGCTTCGGAGCTCACTTTAAATAGTAGGTCCAAGAAATTGCAAATAGATCTGGCGAAAACAACAAAAATCTAGAATATTTAGATGTTGCGCTGCGTTAATAATTCTCTGAGAATAATAATTAAATTGTGGTGATATACTGGGTGTTTTAATATTCAATGGGTTTAAAATATAGAAGAACCAGGGCAAATGAAGAATGTAAGATTAAGTTTCTAAAAGTTATGAAACCCAAACAGCATCAATTTTGTTTATAGTGTAAATGTGGTCTGCTAAATTTTCAATAAAAAAATGTTGAAAACATTATGGAGGTCTTCGTGTAATTTATTGAAAGAAACTATGTTCCCCTTAACACTTTATTAATAACACTAACTATTATACAACTAATTAACTAATGAAAATGTATGAATGTTTGTTTATTGAATGGATAATTGTTTATGAAGATGCTTGGACATCGAAAGAAGAATGAATCTGCTGTCTATTTTTCTGCGTGCCCTTGATCGTTTTTGGCCAATCTTATTCTGTGGCCAGTTCGCGATAAGAAGAGCCCTTAGCGAGCCGGTCGCGGGAAATTTTGAATCCTATAGATGGGTCTTATGGCTGGTTGAAAGTAGGAGTGTTCTTCATATATGTGCGACTCCTTGGAGATATATGCTGGTTTTAAACGATTGATCGATACGTAATCTTCTTTTCCATTTTTACCAATTTTGAAATACTTTTCTTTTCTGTGCAAGACTCTGAAGGGCTCCTCGTATGATGGGCTTCTTTCGAAAAAAATGGTACCTCCTGAATGTCTGCACTGACATACGGCTTCTCTTTAGCATGGTTGGTCGCTTCTACTGGTTTTAATTGTCTCATGGTTGACTTCGGTTTCCTTACCAATTCTGCTTTGTCAATTTTACTCTCTATTGCTTAGAACATCTCCCCGGTAGCTTCAATATAGTGCCATACATTTGATCCATCACGGTACACTGTATTTCCTCCTTGAAAATACAACGAATGCTCAAAATAATGAGTGGTAGGCTTTCTGTCCACTTTTATACTTATGTGATTCAAATTGTCTACCTCGATCTGTTGTTATTTTCGTTGGCGCACCAAATCTTGCAACCCAGTGCTCTATAAATTTGTGTGTTACTGTTTCGGCTTCGATATCTTTTATAGATATTGCTTCAAGCCAGCTAGAGAATCGATCTATAATTGTGACGATATATCTGTAATTATTGGATGGTGGTAAAGGTCCGACAATGTCCATATGCACATGTTCGAATCTATGTTTTGTTACCTTGGATTTTTGGCAATGAATACATTCTTTTGTCGATTTATTGATATCTTTATTCATATTAACCCACACAAATCTTGCGGTTATCAATCTTCTACTCCCTTGCTGTCTCGGGTGTGCTAAATTATGCAATTTATAAAACATTTGAAGTCTTATTTTGCAATAAAGAGATCATCTAGATCTGGTAGTTTTAGTTGCTCCAGTTGTAGGTCAGTTTTCATTGCTCCATTGAGGATGTTTTCCAATTCCTTGTTTTCCTTTTGTCCTTTTGCAATTGCTGAATATTCCAATCATAGTTCAATTTGATTTATGTTTGGTCTTGAAAGGAGATCTGTAACTATATTTTTTGTAACATCAATGTGTCGTATTTGTTAGTGCCTATTGGTTGTCGAATTGTGTCTTTCACCTCGCTTAAAACATCGTGATCTAATTAAGCTAGCGATAGTGTAATCGAATTTGGTTGCGTCTGTTGTAATTCCGGCCGCCCTGAACTGAGCCTCTATTCTGTAGAACCATGTTTCCGGTTCTGTTCTTCAAAATTCTGTCGGCTTATATGGCCGGCTAATATGGCTGGTCTCGGATGTCATTGTACTGTCCTCCATTTTTATTTTGAATTTCTTGAGTCGGGATCACCACTTATGGTCTTCGTGTAATTTATTGAATGAAACTATGTTTTCTTTAACACTTTATTAATAACACTAACTATTATACAACTAATTATCTAATGAAAATATATGAATGTTTGATTATTGAATGGATGATTGTTGCTTGGACGTCAAAATATGAATGAATCTACTGTATTTCACCCTTAAATAGCTGCACATTTTAAAATGATAACAGAAAACACAGCAGAAAATTATTCTTGTTCAAATAAAAAAATTTGTATGACAGAAACAATGTTCAATTTTACTACTACCTAACTACAAATAAAGTAATTATTACGTTTATACATGTTTTGTTGCAATTAACCATCAATTCGTTTTTGTCTAGTAAGTGAACAATACGTCAGCCAAAAGCCGGAAGTGTCCAATGTTAATGGGGTTAGTCCAACAACAATAGTAGGAAAAATTACATTAACTGGTAATAATTATATATTAAGTTAAATCATGATATATTTTATTAGGGAATTTAGAAAAAACCAAAGAAAGCTAAATTAGAATAACAGAAGAAAAAAATTGTATAGGATTTTGCAGTATGGAAGAATAGTTAAGAAAGATACTTACGTTTATTAATAAAAGTTGAGCTGGATCGAATAAACAAAACATGTAGCATTTTGTTGTTTCGCAACAAGAATGATATATTGACTGAAAACATTTATCAGCATTTCCGAAGTTTTTGTACATAATAATATATAATATCAAACACTTATGAAAATATAGTGCATGGATAGTGCTTTACGCAAATATATTTCAATATAATATCTATATAAATAAGGTGTTTTATATAAACAGAATGACTTGTAAAACTCAGTTTTTATTGTAAGTTTTTGCAAAAAATTTTCTAAGAAAACTGCATGATTTTTTCAGTGATTTTTAAATATGGCGCTTGGAAAGTTAAAATTTAAGATATTTATTTTTGTGAAATAATTACACATGTGTTTTTATCATTTGTTATTTATATACTTGTGTTACGCTATACTTGTAGTAGTTAAAATATGGGTATATTAATTTTTAATTAAAATAAAAACCAATTATATAGATGATAGTTTAATACACTTTTTATCTACGAATTAATATATATTATTATCCCAGTTAAACAGCGCAATGGTATTGAAATGTATATATATTATATAAATATTATTATTAAAATAGTATTAAATATATTTAAATACCAATAGATTACGGTATTAGCTTTGCCTTTGTCCTTTGTTTTTATTATAATTAATTTACTCAGCGATACATCTTCATCACCAAAATTCTTATATATACATACCGAATTTCTAACGTCACAAAAATCCTCCATTTCTTCTTCATATATGATTAATATTTAGTACTCAATTTAATGTATGTATATGTAGATGGCTTTTTAAACTCCCACTTTAGTTTTACTCGATATTTCCTTCTTATTAATGAACTAGCTGGCATGACAGACGTTGCACCATCAGGGCCATAAATGTTGTCGGTCATAAATATATCACAGATTTCATGGTTTTAGGCGAAATCTTGAAAACTTCGTTAATACATTTGATTTTGAGGTCATCTTGTAGTTTCTTATTGTTTACATAACAAGATTTTTTTTAGTAGAAGGAGGTCATAGCTTTAGCTTTTTATTATTATTTTCAGATTCACCACAGATTTCGTATCAGCAAGATCAGATTTTACCTAAATTTTCCCTCCAAAAAAAATTAATTCATGCAAGAATTTAAGCTTGATAAAAATGAAAATCTTGATAATCCTCAGTCGTAATACTAATAATACCATATGAGCAATTTGTTTTGATCGCTCTGAATGATTTCTACAAGCTATATACACTCTTAGCCGTGTTGAATATGTTAAAAACGTCAAGAAAACATTACAACACAAGCAAGTATTATTAGGAGGTTCAAAATATGTGTTAAAAATATGGAAAAGGGATATTCTTTAGACACGTTCAAACCGTGTATGTCTTTATTTACTGACATATAGTTAGACCTTATATCAGAAACATGTATCAAAAGGAATATATTCTCTTCAAATTTAATTTTAAATTTAATTGCTAATTTGAAAGCAAAATTTAAATATATTTAAAATTTTTACGAAAAATAATATGGAAAAACAATGTTCGGATGATTCAATACAATAATTATTAATATCTCATAGTTACATAAGATACATTTACAAAGAAAATTTCCATTATTCATGTTATAGTAATATTATGTAAGACTCAGCAGGGGTTTAAGGGAACAGGTGGGTAGAACCCATGTGCCACACATGTTCCCCATGGCTTGACAGATATAATTGACTCATAGGCGTGGAGAGATGCAATGCATAACGAAAATGCAATAACATCAAGTATAATATTAAACGACAATTATTTTTGTTCCTCTTAGATTTATTTTGTTCGACTACTAAGATTTGACATTGAATAAAAGCTATAGGGAACATATTTTAATTATTTATTATCAAAAAGCATATATTGAAAATTGCCTACATAATACGCAAAGAATACTCTATTGGAGAATATTATATTGTACCAATATTGAAACAAGTTTAAGTAGAGTAATATTTATCTAACAGAATTTTAATGTTAAACATGTTAAAAATAGTTTTCAGATTATAGATTTGTTCAAACGTCGGCAATGAATTTATTCATATACCATATCGTTTGAAACAGTGAACTCACGTCATCAAAATACATAACATCAAACACAAACACGGCTCAACGTTGCCGCATCAACTTTAACTGTTATTTTATTTTGGCTTTGGCTATAACAAAGTCCTGATATAAGCAACTGATATAACACATCTAATATATATATATATATATATATATATATATATATATATATATATATATATATATATATATATATATATATATATATATTATCGCATGACTTAAGCTACAGTTAATTATAGAGCCACAATACTTTGTCGGTTAGACTCGTTTTATCATATTTACATTGAACACTTTTCCACACCACGTATCAGGTAGTGTTCTAGACACATCCTTTAACAGTTCAATTGAAATGTTCCCGGCCTAAAACATAGAGGGCGCTAGAATTAAATCGATCGGATTTTTAGTTAGCCCTAACCCTCAGAAGATGCGTTTGTGGAAAAAATGGATAAGAATTAATTTCGCGTGTTGATAAAATATTGCTGTTTGGAAGGAAGAAATACAGTTGAAGCTAAAACCCAGATACTGCCCCAGGAAAATCAACCACAAAGGATTGGTATGATAAGTTTAGGCGTGGTGAAATGCACCGAAGATGGTGAAAGCAGTGGATGCGCAAAAAAGTTTTTACCGAAGAAAACATTTAAAATATCCACAAAATGATTTTGATAGCCTTAAATTGAAATTGAGTGAAATAACAGACACTCTAATGATATCAACTGAACGTGTACATCATATTATTCATGAATATTTGGGTATGAGGCAGCTCTGTCCAAATTGGGTGCCGCGCGAGCTCACTTTGGACCGAAAACAACGACGAGTTGATGATTCGGAGCAGTGTTTGGAGATAATCAAGCATAATAAACCCAAGATTTTGCATAGATATGTGATAATGGATAAATTATAGCTCCATCGTTTCACTCCAAAGTCCAATCGACAGTCATCCGAGTGGATTGCGCACGATGAACCCGCTCCAAAGCGTGGGAAAACGCAACAGTCGGCTGGTAATTCTATGGCGTTTGTATTTTGGCATACGCATGGAATAACTTTCATTGACTACTTTGAAAAATGAAGGACTATCAACAGCGACTATTACGTAGCGTTATCGGAGAGTTTGAAGGACGAAATTGCCGAAAAATGTCCGCATTTGACGAAAGAGAAAATGCTGCTATACCAAAACAATACATCGTGTCGCAACTCAGTGAAAACGATGGCAAGAATCCATGTATTAGGCTTCGAATTGCTTCCTCGTCCGCCGAATTCTCCAGATCTGCCCCCCAGCGATTATTTCCTTCAAAAAATTCAAAAGAATGCTCGTTGGAAAGGAATTTTTGTCCAATGTAGAGGTGATCGCCGAAACTGAGGCCTATTTTGAAGCAAAGTAAAAAGCTTACTACAAAAATGGTATCGAAAGGTTTGAGGGTCACTATAATCAGTGCATCACCCTTGAAGGAAATTATATTGAATAAAAAAATACTGATTTTTCCAAAAAATGTGTTTTACTATGGTTAGCCGGCGACTATTCAATTGACATGTTATGTAGTGGTATCTTCTAGAGGTATAATTTAAATTTGCTTATTATTTGCATCGTCACTGCGTTTCCTTGCCAAATCATTTTGGTATTATCGTATTACTGCTTGGTTTATTCTGCTACTACCTGTCTACATTTCCTGGGTAAAATTGGGTTTAATCAGTGCATTCTCCCTAATTCGTTTAGGATATCTCAAACAGGGTTAATATTCATTGTCTCTTAAGTCATTCTAATAAAATGCTCATATATATTCTGAACAATTACTCAACTATTGTTTCATTTCGTTTCGTACTGAGTAAAAGGTTTAATTAGAGTACACAAATTAATCACCTTCTAAATTGTTTTCAGTCTCTGAGATCGGAAACATATTTTCTGAAAATATCGGTGATGAAATTGTCGACGTGAGTAATGTCGGTTCCTTCGAAAGGCGAAAGAGTGGGTACTAACAATTGCCCTGAATAGTTCGTCCTACATCCGAGTCGCTTCAACTGAGAAGGTGAACGTACTGAAAATACACGCTGTTTAACACTTTCTATTATCAATGTTGGTCAGTAATAATGTACTTCGGTTTCCAGTTATGTAAAAATGAATTTATCAACTACCACCAACTATTCGGGACTGAATAGTTGATCACTCTCCATCAACCTAACTAAAAAGTAATTCCTGTCCTCCTGAAGTTATAGAGCTGCCGCTGCTTCCCGGGCTCTGTGGTGGTGAAAATATATGACGTCCCGTGGCTCTCGTGGGAATATGATATAAATCCAATTCCTCAACTGCCAGATCATCGACAATGATTATTATTTAATAGCATCAAGAAAACAACCAACTCTTAGCACTGTAGTATGGTAGCTATTCGATCTAACAATAGTTTACGGTTTAGATACCTGGCCTTAATGGGTAACATTCTAGACTTTATCAAAAACTTTCTAGGCAATAGATCATTTCGAGTCCCTTCGGAAAGTTTTCTCCTACCACCTACACACTGTCTCCCTCAGGGTTTAGTTTTCAGTCCCACTTAATGTATTATTGCTCAATCAAATTAAAGCAATTATAACAAACAACATGCTTACTGTACGGTCAAGTCTCCAAACCTTGGAGGACAGAGAATGTTTCCTAGAATACAAAGTCAACCATTCCCTGGTAACCACAGTCTGACTTTGCAGCGATTGCCAGTCACACTGGCACACCAACTTCCACTCCCATTCCCACCAGAAATATTTGTACCAACACTGATCTTATCCCAATAGTTTAATATTTTACCAAGCACTAGCTACAGAGTCGTTGAGCTTGGGAGAGGAAGAGAGGCAATAAAAAGAGGTTGAATATTGATACTATTACATATTAAGTTATTTCAGATTTGTTAGAAGAATTTTAAGTATGTTGAAGCTACACTATATATTAATATAAGCACTGTTGCCAAAATTTCTCATAAGATGAAAACCAATATGTTGCACTTACTGAATAAAATATCCACACACGAATTGGGTCAATAATTAAAATCATCTTGATGTTAGTTAGTTATTGTTAGGAAATATAGCACTTAAATGATGAAAGATAAATCATTAAGGGGTCTAATGGAAATGCCGGACATTTTTTTAAACACTAATATATTTCTAAAGCCTAAAACGAAATTAATTTGTAAGTAAATAAGTGAATAATTAAGTGAATCTAAATTAATGAGTAAATCTAATTTTGTCAAGGTATATTAACACAGGGAGTATCAGAAAAAACTAATGAGTATGAAAACCACATCAAAATTACTTGTCAAGCAAATGCAGTAACGAATAGAACAAAAACTAAACGTAAAAAGGTAAATGCTCTCCAATGAAAGTAAAATATATTTCCTGGATATACAATTATCAATTAGGTGGATAATACCTATATGGGATACAAGTACATAAAATAAATCAGCATAAATTTCTAGTGCAAAAGTGGTGCGGAAAAGAGTTGAATATAAATGTATAAATAAATGTAGTTAAGTTAAGCCCTTCAGTATTATATGCTTTGTATGTACTATAATGTTAAACTTATATTTGATAACATTACTTTGGTTTCATTATTTTATTCACATTAGTATTTTGTTATGATAGAGTTAAAATAAACCAAAAGACAAATTTGATGCGGCAACATTGCGACGTGCCGACGTCATACATTTTGATGACGTGCAATGACTTATTTGATAAACTATAATATGTATATATCAGTCGACTTTGTCTCCCTTTTTGACAAAAACGGAGGCACCAGGAGGCCTGAAATTTGGCACAGTTAAAGTTTATCTCGAGTAAGAATTTCATAGCTAATAATTAATTTTATTATTGTAAATGATTTCCTTTAATAAAAATAGTGTTTATTATTATTTTAATATAGATAATAAAGTCAAATATCAATATCAAAATTGTTTTATTTATATCTTGTGCATTTTAATACACAAATATGTACTCCTTCATTTATTATTCCTGATTTATAACATAAAAGTAAATAAAGATCATATAAATACAGTCTATTCAAAGCAGAAGTGACGCACGTCATCAACATGTGTCTGTCGAAAGTTATAAAATCGTTTTACAGTCAGACAATATTATCTTTGTCATTTTATTCTATTTAAAAACAGATAGAATGTTCTTAGGGAAGTTCGAACATGTAGCCGAACGAGTCTGCAAAAGTGGTTTTTTTCAATCGAAACATAATTTAATACAATTATTTCAGAGAAAATTGTTATTCTGGAAAGCATCCTTAAAAAACGAAAAGATATATAGCTATTTGAGGTATGTAGAACATCCCTTCATACACTGTTGGGCAATATAGGATTTAAGTGGTGTAAAGATAACACACGAAGGGGTTTTGATGGAACTTCCAGATTGCTTTTAAAAGAATATTTTTTTTAAATCATATAACAATGTCATGGAGAAATTATCATATCAATTTATATATTTAAATGAGACATGAAGACATGAGAAACAAATGAATATTTCAGAATGGAACTTTGGGTCGCTCATGGCAAGATGATAATAAATATAGTTTAAAGGCAACAAAAGTTTATAGAGAAAGGTAAACGTTGGAATAACTATCGATTAGGTTTTCTTATTCATAAAATTTATTAGTAATTTATTGCAGACATATAGTTCTTCATGCTGGAAACAGGAATGGCTTTATTCCTGGTGCAGTATTAGTGTTTTCCTCTAGCTCCAAGGATGACTACCATGGAGAAATGAACCATAACTTGTTTTTGGATCAGTTTGAAAATCAGTTTTTAAAAAACTTGGAGGAAACATCAGTTAGTGTTATGTACAATGCACCATATCATCGGAGAACGTCCCAAAAGTGCATCAACAAAGGGTGCATTTAAGGAATGGTTTAAAATACATAAAATAAGTTTCGAGGAAACCGTGTTAAAAAATGAACTGTTTCAAATTGTTACTCAGTAAATATAAAGGAAATATTTAATTGCATTTTATGTAATTTACTTTTTTAGAAATAAGCCTGAGAAAAGATACATGGTAGATCAAATTGCTGAATGTTATGGCCACAGAGTATTACGTCTTAATAAAATAGCTCTAACCTACAAATCATTGTGGCTGTATATACATTCTTAGATAATATGTGCATTAGTTGTACTATAATGTTAAAATAAATTATAATACATACAATTTTTGTTTCATTATGTTATTTGGATTAGAATTTTGTTATATGTCAGGGTTAAAATGTACTAGAACTCAGAGTTGCTGCGGCAACATTCTAACGTTTTGACAGATCACGTGGATACAGTGCACACTTTAATTGACTATATATATTTGATTCTCTGAAGTTGTTACCGTTTTGAAAATAATCTTACTTAAGTTACCTTATTAAAATGTTCAGTGGTGTAGTAATTTGAACCTATCTATACTTTGTTGATTATTTAAACTTAATGAAAATTAGATTTAATTAAAAGCCATTTAAAAAAGAATAGTTACTCTTAGTTTTAGAGGTAGTGGTTTTAATATGTTTTAATATACAGACATTTAATATTTTATAAGATTTATTTTTCTATTCTATTATGAAAGGAGTATGGTTAACTTAATAAATTGTGGTCAAATTTAGACTACAGAGAGATCATTAATACGTTATTGTTATGAAATGTATTATTACTGTACAACTCGGAACAGGGAGATACTGTCGCGTCATATTAAAAGAATGTTGCGCGTAGTGGAAATAAGCCGATGCATCAAGTTACGAGAGGCAAAAAGATCCCCATGCCGGCCGTATCTCGCCCATACATGTTAACTTTTTACGAAATATAATCTAGTCATAAAAGCGCTTAAAAAAGTCATCTTTTCCGCGATTCGGGTCGAATGCCCTGAAATAGCTTCGGGCGTTAAAAAAGAACGAAAAATCACTTTGCCGTCCCACCCTTTGCTGGGAATTTTCTGCTCTTCAATGGCTGTCGATACACTTGTATTTAAAAAAATCGTTTAGAGTTTCTTTTATACTATAATTTAAACTAAAAACGTATACAGTAGACGCTAGATGACGTAAATACCCAATAATAGAAACTTTGTGTATACTTACCAATTAAGACAGAGGAAATTTTAAGATTATTGTTCGTCTATAAAAAAATAATTATAGCTCGATTAAAAATATATTAGTTTAATTATTAGCTTTATTAGTAACAGCGAGTTTTTTGTTTATAATTTCTCGATATATTTTTCCCAAAACACAGACTAAAACATGTACTATTCACCTGGTATTTCGATATTTTACAAAATTTAATTTTAAAAGGATTGAACGATTATGTAAAGAGAAATAGACGAATTTCTTGCCGTTTGCTGATACAGAGATAATTACCATCAATGGCAACATTCTTTAAGTTTCTTTGTGGGATATATCTCACAGATGTGATTTACATCCAAGGTACGTTAGAAGACGCGACGCTCCGAGTCAGTACCTTTTTTATTCAATTGATTTTACTGTGTTTTGTTTTTTCTTCTTTCAACTTGAGTTTCATCAAATGGTGAGTTGGTTCACAGATTATTCCAGTAATATAGTTTTATTTGTCATATATTATTTATTCCATTTCCATTTATTCTTTTTTCTATATTTTCTATTTATTTGTGAATTTATCTTTATCTATTCTATTCTCCTCTATATTATCATTTCTTCGTATATTCGTAACTTTCCCGCAATTCTTAAATTTCCGTAGTTTTATGGTTTACGCTGGCTCTTGGTGACAGTCTATCTAGCGTGTGGCCTTCGGCTTTTTCCCTTGTACGCATTGCACGTTATTCAGCTGGAGCTAGAAGTGAGTGCACAATAACAGGAGCATTGCTTATTTATTTAGTTGAGATTTTGGCATTCATATAGCGAGGCCTACTAACATCAGTGGCAGGATCTCGTGCGTCTGCTTCCCTTGATTTAATTGCACGTTAATTACTGTTAGCGTTAGGGTATAAACTGGTATGGCGTGCGTTACCTTCCCTTCATGCCGTATGTACATGTTATACTTCATCTTATAGTTTATTATTTCCATCAATTATCGTTATTTTATGTTGTCTCTCGTAATTGTGCGTCAATGTTATTGACTACTATGGACTAAGGTTACTATTAACCATCATGGCTACTCACTTGTTTCTATTAATTAACACTGCCCTACCAGTTTACCACCAAAACTGTGCATTACCAGTAGTTGTCGATACATTTATTTATCGATACTATTTTTTGTCGGTACTATGATTGCCAGCATAATTAATTACATATACTTTTAGCAGCCAGTACAGTTATATTTTAATATTACCTGGCATTAGAAGTTTCTTTCGTGAAAATCATTGGTCCCTGTTATGTTTCATGCATATTTTCAATTCCACCTTTGGCATTGAACACTAGCCGCTCGGATACGTTTTTATTTCGTTTTGATCACCCGCCATTTTGACCTCAAGATCTCACACGCTTAGAATATGTTTAATTTATTTTGCCATTTATTGTGTAAGTATTTCTATCACTTATTTTAATTTCTGTTTTTATTTATTTAAGATGTTAAATTGTTCCATAAAAAAATTAATTTTATAAATTATAATAAAAACTATTAAAATATATTAAAAAATATATAAATTTTTATTTTACGCCCTGGGTTTAAAATTAGCCTTAGAGTTTGTTATACATATTATACTGTTATTTTTATTATATGCGGTTATTACAGAGGATAGACAATATAATGTATACATCATGCAAAATTGTACATATTGTTGTATGTTGACAACACTGGGTCCGCGTAAATCATGAGACGCGCTTGAATTGCTCAGTTTATATGCCAAGTCTTTTAGGTTATATTGCCATTGGTGATGGGTTAGCGAACACAATTACAGAACACAAGTGAAAACAGCAAAATTGTTCAATATTTGATGAGCGATAGTATCTATTATAGTGACATCATGTACAAAATATCGTAAAACATCATCAGAAAGGAAGATTAATAGCAAAACAGAAAGTTAACTGACAATCGTCGATATAAAAAAAATATTGGGGCGAGATAACACTGATATGAGTTTGCGACAGCGAAAAATTTACGGTAACCAAGACAAAGCTGCGAGAGATGTGGTGCTACCATTATAAAACCTAGACAGTTGTTGCAAAAATTTGCTGCAAACGACTGATCCTATGTATGGATAATACTAAATGAAGCCTATGTACCGGACTAATTGCATCACGTAGTCAAGCATGGAGATGTTTCGTTATGATTTGATTATAATGAACACAAATATGGTTCAGTTTTAGTTTAAGGGGCGTTAAAGTATTACCTAATATCTTCCTTGTCCAGCACAATAGCCAGACTTCAATACAATTAAACCGTTACAAGAATTTTTAGAGCAGACTGTGAAAAGTCCATCTCCATCTCCAACATCGTTGAAACATATGTTTCACATTCTGCAACATGTTTAGTGCAATATATTTTGTATGTCTATCCTAGACTAAATTTTCTTGTGCTGTCCATGATAGACTAAAATCCATAGAAATTATATATGCAGACGGCATCCATAATATGAGTAATATATAGGTAATATCCTAGAGAAGCATTGTAAACTGTTGCAAGTCCTCCTGTCATATCAAGGAAGTGATGTGTCTCTACTGTTAATCTCTCCCTTAATCGCACAAAATTACTTCTTCACTATCTCGTTGATAAAGATCCACACAGGTTTTACCAACTAGGTTTTATCTGCACTAGATTTTCATTAACAGGTACTAGCGAATGGCCAAATTAGAGTCTTACCAAGCCTGGTTACTGGCGGGATTGTACTAACGCCTTCTAGATAACCACAACTGATTTCAAACATACGTTAGCAAACATATACCACCAGGATTCAAATCCGGGAACTATTGCAATAGTAACAGCGCTCTACACAATAATATATCGTCCACAATAAGCCAAAAATCACAATCATGTTAAAAAAAGACATGGAAACAAACAAGGAACAAAAAAAGGGGCAATTTAACAGGACAACAAAAGTAAGAGATGTTAGGAACAAACCATCTTCCTGCCATTTAGAAAGGTACCTGGATTATAAGTAAATTACCGAATTTTTTGAGAAACCATATATCGAAATTTAGAAATATCAAATATAGTATGTTCTCTATTACTTGCATAATTTAAAGCGCAAAGATGAGTTTATTTGTTTAAATATTTAATAATAAAACAAATATAAAAAGAAAGAAAGAGAATTAGAAAATGTATAAGAAAAAATCGGTACGTATTGTAAAGAGAACTATGAAATGAGCTAAAAACCTTAAGTAAATAAAGTTATAATGAGTTAGACTTACCAAATATATAAATATATATATATATATATATATATATATATATATATATATATATATATATATATATATATGTATATCCAGTATTCTCTTAATTTAGCACCGATTCCGTCTTCGGACCCAAGTGCTGATTAGATAAATAATTGACGACAAGTCTGTTTGCTCTGAGCTTGAATAAATGTCTTCTTTAAACGTAAATTCTGCTTTCTGCTAGTTGGTATTTGACGAAAATCTCCACTCTTATTCCTTTGTTGTCGATTGTTACTTGTCTGATTCTCTATTCTCCATTTTCCACACTTGACTGTGTTTTAATTCTCATTGATTCTTAATTTCTGATGTTTGACTATATTTTGTTAATCACTAGTTCTCCATTTCTTACATTCGACTGTGTTATTGACACAGTATACATAGGATTTACCACTGAAGCGCCTTACTCGAGTTCTTGGTGGTAATTGAGAAGGCTGATTCAAGAAACCCTGATTTGCGGTCTATCTCCTTCATATTTTCGAGACAAGATAAACTCCACGCATGAAAGACGTACGTAACTTATTTTTTGCAAGGGGTACATATAACCTGCACACCCATTATCTGCAACACTCGACAACAAGCCGATGCTATATGCTTTTTGCTAACCATTTTTGTTTCACTCGGAGGCATTCCTACAATAATACAAGAATATGACAACAAACAATAGTTAGTGCAATTTTGTTTAGTGAATTGGTCTGGCTTTACCAGATGTTCGATAAAATTCGATATATTATATTATCTGAAGCCCTGATTCTTATTCCGTGTAACAAATATTCTAAATCCATTTAAATGGCCTACTAAATTAGATGACCCCTAGACCTATTCAAACTAAAAGGCAAACTAAAAAGTCACGTTTTTGCTTAAACCTAATGGGTAATTCATATAAAATTTCGTAACAATAATACCTTGATCAAGATTCTTTAAAATTTAAATTATTTTTACAGATATAGTTTTTCTAGAAACTACTTTTTTGAGACGGTTGGCATTTTATAATGAAGTTCTGCTACCTCGATTTAATTTGAATTAGACTTCCCTATACATTCTTGTATAGTTTCAAAGTAATGCCAAACAAGGTTTTTTTCACCAAACTGTGAATGTTCCAAAGAACCATAATTTTAAGATAGAAGTTAATTTCCGAAAGTAATTTAAGTTTAATATTAATTATATATTATATATTATATATTATATATTATATATTATATATTATATATTATATATTATATATTATATATTATATATTATATATTATATATTATATATTATATATTATATATTATATATTATATATTATATATTATATATTATATATTATATATTATATATTATATATTATATATTATATATTATATATTATATATTATATAATTCACCCCAAAATAAATAAATATTATCAATACTATTACACATTCAATAAAATATTAATTTTAACGAACGAAATATATATATATTTCGCGTGGCTATCTCTACTGGATGACACACTACAACGCAAGAATATAAAGTCTGCCCAGTGGCCAAAATGACTTTGCAGCATCTGCCGTGATTTCCAATAATGTGTCGTCGTCCTAAAATCGCATCAAGATGCTTTGAAAGTGCCCCCATCGAACGTTTTGCTTCGCATACCTGTTTTATGTTCCGTGCGCCTTAACGCCGCTAGTCGCTCAGATCGATTTTGCTTTATTGCAACTGGCTTAGTAGTTCGCTACGTGTCCGACCGCGGATGTTCGGATAAAATATCGCAATTTCATAATCAATTTCAATTATGTCGAACGATGTACAGGGTGAATACTATGTGTGGACGCTAAAGGTATTAAAGTTTACGAAAACAATTATAATTATTTCTAATTATTCTTCTCAAAGTTTTAAATAATGTCCAATCATATCCAGAACTTAGAGTGAATATAGTCGTTTTTATTCCGGAATTATTTTTCCATAGAACATTCGAAATTTTGATTTTTAACCGACTTCGATAAAGGAGGAGGTCTGGATGTTCGGTTATACATTTTTTTAATATATTTTAACGGATTTCTCCATCAATTGTGGGCCGATTTTAATAATTATATTTTATTCAAAAGGGTGCACTTCCGAAGTGGTCTCATTGGAACCAAATCTAGACCTGAGGGGGGGAAGAGAGGAAATCGAGGGAAACTCTAAAATTTCAAAGGCACGTATAAAGTTTTGACATCTTTTTTATCTAAAATAATGATAATGAGATGTATGTGTATATTATTGCTGAGCTGATGTGAAGGAGAATCGTTCAGTGCAAAAGCTACTCAATATTATTTTTAAGAACAACTATAATATATAAGACCCTGTAGAAACATAATTGATGATTATTTTATGGTGTAATTATTAAAGCGTTTAATTCCCAATTAAAGGTCGCTGGTTCGATTTTCAACGCGGCCAGTAATTTTTTATTTTTCTACTTTAGTTAGAACATTTATCAAATCACCTAGACTATGTGGGCATGGGACCTAGAGGCGTTCTTTATTTTCAATCGTTGTTTTTTATCCCTAGTCGGAATAATAGTCGATACTTAGTCGGTGCCGAGCCCAAGCAATACAAAAATAATAATATACAAAATATATACAAAATCTTGTGACACAAATTTATGAAAAACAAAACAAATCTAAAAGAATATATCTGTTTGGGATCTTGAAGTTAAATTATGAAGAAAACAAATCTGACTTGCTGCTCTGCACCTGCTTCAAAGTGATCAGTTGATAGCTAAAATAATATTGTAAATGGCTAAATAGGTTTAGGTAGGTATTAAGCTAAATTGTGTGTATATAGTAGAATATAAAATACGTATAGTAGATATGCTATATGAGGCTTTAGTTTATTTTATATAGTTATTAAAGCGATTATTATATACATATTTTATTTTAAATTATTTTTTGTGTGAAAAGTCTGATTTTTTTTTTAAATTTTTATTGAGTTCCATATATATTTTTTGAAGTCGGTCCAATTTAAAAAAAAAAATTTTATAAATAATATGAACGCCTGACATATTCACAATTTTTATGATATTTATAATCTTAATGTGTTGAGCCACCAACTGTGTTGTTCCAAAGAGCTGCAATTCTTCAGTGAATAGATTCCAAATAGTTAGTAGCAAAATGTTTCATATTTTGACCTGGAAGCGTTCTTTATTTTCAATCGTTGTTTTTTATCGCTAGTCGGAATAATAGTCGATATTTAGTCGGTGCCAAGCCCACGCAATGCAAAAATAATAATACACAAAATATATACAAAATCTTGTGACATATACAAAAAATTTTATGAAAAACAAAAAAAATCTAAAAGATTATATCTGTTTGGGTTCTTGAAGTTAAATTATGACGAAAACAAATCTGACTTGCTGCTCTGCACCTGCTTCAAAGTGATCAATTGGTAGTAGTTAAAATAATATTGTAAATGGCTAAATAGGTTTAGGTAGGTATTAAGCTAAATTGTGTGTATATAGTAGAATATAAAATACGTGTAATAGATATGTTAAATAAGGCTTTTGTTTATTTTTATTTAGTTATTACGATTATTATGTACATATTTTATTTTAAAATATTTTTTTGTGTCAAAAATCTAAGTTTTTTTAAATTTTATTGACTTCCATATTTATTTTTTGAAATCGGTCCAATTTTAAAAAAAAATATTTTATAAATAATATGAACGCCTGACATATTCACAATTTTTATGATATTTATAATCCTAATGTGTTGAGCCACCAACTGTGTTGCTCCAAATAGCTGCAATTCTTCAGTAAATAGATTCCAAATAGTTGCTAGCAAAATGTTTCATATTTTGAACTTGTTTGAATATGTTTTGTCTCATATTTTTCTATGAGAAGGCTTCTATGACGTTACAGTGGGAAAGCTACTCCACATTTTCTACTCTAAAGCTTCACATCATAACTCAAAAACGGTAAAGTTTAGCGACTGTACTAGGCAGAGGAGTTGTTTAATCTCGCCTTGACCACTTTGGCTGTGCGTATGGGCACGTTAACATCTTGGAATACGGTATTTGGCAGAAATAAGCTAGTCATAGTAAGAACTTCATAATTCAAGATATCAGAATAATTACGCGCAGTAATCCAGACAGTAATATAAATGAGAGGACCATGTGAATATCACGATATTGTAGCCTGAATCATAACGGAACTTTCAGCATGCCTCGGTGTAGGAAACAGACAATACCGATCGTAGGTTTCTTTTGTGGTTCCCCAGCAAATATTCTGACAAAATAGGTAATGGAAAGTAATTACCGGTTTTTCTAACAGATGTCGCTAGGTTTAAGTGTGCAATGTTCTGATTTGACACATATGTCATTATATTCTATTGACATCAATTATTATTGAAGACTTTATTATCCTGAAAACGTGCATTTGCCACGCATTATTTTCTTATTTGGACAAAAGAAAAAAAACCATTTGTTTCTAAAACAGCTACAAATATTCGCTGAACAGATTCTAAAAGTGTTTCTAAATAGTTTCCAACGGAATTCTATGCCATTATTGTAACAAAACTTCCGCCATTTGCCTGTATGATGCTGGAGATGGAAATCTACTGCGCATTATATGCTCTATCTTTGAAATCTGGCGATTGTACTGGCCAGGGAAGATTTTTGATCTTAACTTCATTTTGTCTGTGTATGGGCACATTATCATCTTAAAATATGACAGTTTTTGACAGAAATATACTGGTCATAGTTTGAACCTCATAATTAAGGATGTCGGTATAATTATTCAGTGTGATCGGGCCAATAATATTTATGAAAGGACCAACTGAATATTGTAGTTCAAGTTATAACGGACGTATACAGGATCAATATTCTCTAATATTAATTATTTCTTCTTGTTATCTCTCAAAATTTTAAACAAAGTCCAATGATAGTCAAAACTAATACTGAATACAGCAGTTTAACTCTCGGGATTCCCCCCACCTATCCATTAACACAATCTTCTACCTTAAGCCTTCACTACCTCTTCACAAAAACATTCTTCTGTCAATGTTATAAGTGAGAACATTGTCCTAATTTTAGTCGTTATAAGTTCGCACGCAAGCACATATATACTGATGATTCTAAATCTCGCAGCGAGCTTGGCAGTGTTTTTGTGGTGGACAAGCTGACATTCAGTGTCAAGCTCCCTGAATAGGATTCAATACTGACCACTGAACTCTTTGCGATACTTACAGGTTTGTTCTATATCACAATAGAATCCGTCAAAGAAAGGCCAATTATTTCCTTAAGATTCCCGCAATGCCCTCGAATGTTTCCTGGATCATCATCGCTCATAGAATACTGGATTCAAACTCTTATTGAATGATTATATTAAATTTATCTGAAACAAGCAATAGTTTATGTTAGAAACTTGACACATTATAATAATTATTATTATATTTATAATATTAACCAGTTTTACCAGAACCAAAATTCACTAAATTATCGTGACACTAATAATGGTAATACTTATATACCGAAACTTAATTCCTACTATAATTTTACATCTCGACAATCGCTTATAGATATTCTGCCATAAAGTTACCGTGAATATGCAAATAACATGAAGTATTGAACTGACTGATTAGAGACTATATTGTATGTTTTATCTTAAAGCTTTTTCTTAAATCTGACTGAATGCTGTAATTCGATATTTATTATATTTTCATCTTTAGTCATTTGAGCTCTAATAATTAGCTTGTTTTTGTCATCCTAGCCTTTTCCACTCGTTGATTGTCTTGTGATTTTTTAAGATATTTAAATTATAAGTACATTATGAGTGAGTAAATCTTTACATTTTGCCGGAAACAGTAAGCCCTTATCTTAATTCACTGCTGTTACAAATATAACAGTACATACTTGTATAAATAATCTAAAAATTAAGTTTCATCAATTTTTTCTTCTTTCTCAACTTATGGTACCACTTATGGTCCCCATAACTTCTGCACACACTTTCTGATGACAATATTTTGGTCATCATCGCTCATAAACTACTGGATTTCGAGCTCCTATCGAATCATTCTATTAAGTTCAAATGAAACAGTCAATAGTTTAGGTTACAAAATTTGACATATTGAAATAATTGTTTTAAGATTTGAAGAATACCCAGAAAAACCTCCTGAATTTGCTGATCTATTCGATTAGTTTGACTAATTAATTAGAAAACTTGATATTTCTATCATCCTTCTCATTGCATATACTGCCTGCCAGTTTTTTAACATTTTCTCATGATTGAATTCATGAGACCTAAAGTAAAGTGTTTTTTCGTTTTGGCTAAAATACTGTCTATGATATTATCATTTATTACGAATAAAAATACTGTATTATTAGAGATAAACTACTTTCTCACCTATAGAGCTTGTACGATCACGATTGCGCCATTTAAAAAAACAAAAAAAAAGAAATTACGACTTAAAAACATATAAAAACTCAAAATGGAATTTTTCAAAAATAGTTTTAAAAAAATCATTTCTAATATTAAAACCAAGTTTTTTGATAATAACCGGATTTGCGAGAACTAAACAAAATTGACTCAATTATCGTTATACTAAGCTTTTTCCTAAATGCGACTAAATGCTGTAGATCGATATTTATTATATTTTGATCTTTGGTCGTTTGAGCTCTCCTATGGGTTAATAATTACCTTGTATTTGTCGTCCTAGTCTTTCCCTCTTGTTAATTTTTTATGATATTTAAATTTTAAGTAAATTATGACTGTGTTAATCATTACATTTTGCCGGAAACAGTAAGCCCTTATCTTAGTTCACTGCTGTTACAAATATAACAATATTAACTTGTGTAAATAATCTAAAAATTAAGTTTCAGCAATTTTTTCTTACAGCAACTTATAGTATCACTTATGGTTCCCATAACTTCTGCCCAGGTATTAAAATAGTTTGGTCATCATTGCTCATGAACTACTGGATGTCGAACCCCTATTGAATCATTCTATTAAGTTTAAGTGAAACAGACAATAGTTTAGGGCAGAAATTTGACATATTGAAAGAACTGTTTCAGATTTTGAAGAATACCTAGAAATACCTCCTGAATTTGCTGATCTATTCGATTAGTTTGACTCATTAATTAGGAAACTTGATATTTCTATCATCCTTACATATACTGCCTGCCAGTTTTTTAACATTTTCTCATGATTGAATTCATGAGACCTAAAGTAAAGTGTTTTTTCGTTTTGGCTAAAATACTATCTATGATATTATCATCTATTACGAATAAAAACACTGTACTATTAGAGATAAACTATTTTTTCACCTATAGAGCTTGTACGATCACGATGACACCCTTTAAAATAACAAAAAAAAAAAGAAATTACAACTTAATACAACATATAAAAACTCCAAATAAAATTTTTCAAAAATATTTAAAAAAAAAATTATTTCTAATATTCAAGCCAATTTTTTTAATAATAACCGGACTTGCGAGAACCAAAATTGACTAAATTCTCGTTACACTAAGCTTTTTGTTAAATCCGACTGAATGCTGTAGATCGATATTTATTATATTTTGATCTTTGGTCGTTTGAGCTCTCCTATGGGTTAATAATGACCTTGTCCTTGTCGTCCTAGTCTTTCCCACTTGTTAATGTTTATGATATTTAAATTATAAGTAAATTATGACTGTGTTAATCATTACATTTTGCCGGAAACAGTATGCCCTTATCTTAGTTCACTGCTTTTACAAATATAACAGTATAATTTTGTGTAAATAATTTAAAAATTAAGTTTCATCAATTTTTTCTTGCAGCAACTTATAGTATCACTTATGGTCTCCATAACTTCTGTCCAGGTATTAAAATATTTTGGTCATCATTGCTCATAAACTGCTGGATTTCGAGCTTTTATCGATTCTTCATTCTATTAAGTTCAATTGAAACAGACAATACTTTAGGGCAGAAATTTAACATATTGAAAAGAACTGTTTCAGATTTTGAAGAATACCTACATAAACCTCCTGAATTTGCTGATCTATTCGATTAGTTTGACTAATTAATTAGAAAACTTGATATTTCTATCCTCCTTCTCATTACATATACTGCCTGTCAGTTTTTTTAACATTTTCTCATGATTGAAGTTCATGAGACCTAAAGTAAAGTGTTTTTTCGTTTTGGCTAATATACCAGCTATGATATTATCATCTATTATGAATAAAAATACTGTATTATTAGAGATAAACTATTTTTTCACCTATAGAGCTTGTAGGATCACATCTGCACCTTTTAAAATAACAAAAAAAAAGAAATTATAACTTAAAAACATATAAAACCTCGATATGAAATTTTTCAAAAATATTTAAATAAAATCATTTCTAATATTGAAACCAAGTTTTTTAATAATAAACGGATTTGCGAGAACCAAAATTGACTAAATTCTCGTTACACTAGCTTTTTCTTAAATCCGACTGAATGCTGTAGATCGATATTTATTATATTTTGATCTTTGGTCGTTTGAGCTCTCCTATGGGTTAATGATTACCTTGTCCTTGTCGTTCTAGTCTTTCCCACTTGTTAATTTTTTATGATATTTAAATTATAAGTAAATTATGACTGTGTTAATCATTACATTTTGCCGGAAACAGTAAGCCCTTATCTTAGTTCACTGCTGTTACAAATATAACAATATTAACTTGTGTAAATAATCTAAAAATTAAGTTTCAGCAATTTTTTCTTACAGCAACTTATAGTATCACTTATGGTTCCCATAACTTCTGCCCAGGTATTAAAATAGTTTGGTCATCATTGCTCATGAACTACTGGATGTCGAACCCCTATTGAATCATTCTATTAAATTTAATTGAAACAGACAATAGTTTAGGGCAGAAATTTGACATATTGAAAGAACTGTTTCAGATTTTGAAGAATACTTAGAAATACCTCCTAAATTTGCTGATCTATTCGACTAGTTTGACTCATTAATTAGGAAACTTGATATTTCTATCATCATTACATATACTGCCTGCCAATTTTTTAACATTTTCTCATGATTGAATTTATGAGACCTAAAGTAAAGTGTTTTTTCGTTTTGGCTAAAATACTGTCTATGATATTATCATCTATTATGAATAAAAACACTGTATTATTAGAGATAAATTATTTTTTCACCTATAGAGCTTGTACGATCACGATGACACCTTTTAAAATAACAAAAAAAAAGAAATTACAACTTAAAAACATATACAAACTCCAAATAAAATTTTTCAAGAATATTAAAAAAAAATCATTTCTAATATTGAAACCAAGTTTTTTAATAATAACCGGATTTGCGAGAACCAAAATTGACTAAATTCTCGTTATACTAAGCTTTTTTTTAAATCCGACTGAATGCTGTAGATCGATATTTATTATATTTTGATCTTTGGTCGTTTGAGCTCTCCTATGGGTTAATAATTACCTTGTCCTTGTCGTTCTAGTCATTACATTTTGCCGGAAACAGTAAGCCCTTACCTTGGTTGACTACTGTTACAAATATAACAATATACACTTGTGTAAATAATCTAAAAATTAAGTTTCCGCAATTTTTTCTTACAACTTATAGTATCGCTTATGGTCCCCATAACTTCTGCCCAGGTATTAAAATATTTTGGTCATCATTGCTCATAAACTACTGGATTTGGAGCTTCTATCGAATCATTCTAAGTTCAATTGAAACAGACAATAGTTTAGGTTAGAAATTTGACATATTGAAAGAACTGTTTCAGATTTTGAAGAATACCTACAAAAACCTTCTGAATTTGCTGATCTATTCGATTAGTTTGACTAATTAATTAGAAAACTTGATATTTCTATCGTCCTTCTCATTGTTAATCCAATAATTAAATATACATATACTAGCCGCCAGTTTTTTACCGAATTATTACGAAATTTATTACGAATAAAAACACTGTATTATTAAAGATAATTTATTCTTTATAGAGTTTTATAGAGTTTGTACGATCACGACTGCACCTTCTAAAATAAAAAAAGGAAATTAAAACTTACAAACATATAAAAATTCCCAATGAAATTTTTTAAAAATGTTTAAAAAAATATAAAAATCATTTCTCATACTGAAACCAAGATTATTAATAATATCCAGATTTGCGAGAATCAAAATTGACTAAATTATCATGATACTTATAATGACAATACTAATATACCGAAACTTAATTACCGCTATAATTTAACAACTCGACATTCAGCTTATAGATTTTCTACCATAAATTTACCGTGAATATGCAAATAACATGAAGTATTGAACATTTAATATTTGACATCGGTGATCATGCATTATGTATGGCTAAATAGGACGCTTATTACCATGTACGGTCCTGCGGCTTCATGCGATTCATACCTCGTACATCCAGAATCCTGGTGGACTGTGCATACGCTAAGATTTAGATCGCGCAAATCCCCACGAATCCTCGTAAATTTCATTTGATTAGGCTTGCCGAACGGAAAATAATGGGGCTGCTTAAATTGGGTAAAATTGCATTCTCGCTGGTCATTCCGATGATTTGTCGAGGCCGTCTGAGACTGATGACTGAAATTGACGCAATTAAGAGTCAGAAGACGGGAGGAAAACGTGATGAAAATGAGCGGTTGCTTTTGAGGAGTTTATTCGAACAATGTCATTCATTATTGTCATTAAAAGAATATACGAAAGGGGGGTGTAATTTAGTTTACGTCGAATTAATGAATACTATCAAGCGGTGACATATTAGAACTGAGAATTGTTTTAGGAGGATATACACATTTTATAACCTAACTATATTCGAAATATAAACGTTAAATAGACAAAATAGAGTTACAAATAAGGTGTAGAAATACGGAAAAAATATAATTAGCGGTTGGAGCTTTTACAGATGATGTAATAAAAACAACTGATAGTCCAGGACATCTACAGAATATCTTAAAGTCATGGAACAGAGAATATGAATTGATTTATTTTATATTAATTAGTTTATTTATCTTTTATTGATTTACAATAACTATTTTTTTACGATTTCCTTTATTCAATATAATTGTGCTCACATGTAGAAGATCGCTTCAGTCAGTGATCTGCTGTACAAATTTATAATTTAAATCTTAATCTAGAGACTATTCTAACTCATTCTAAAAATTATTCTTAATCTTACTTATTCTAGAGAAAAAGGGGGATGTAATTTAGTTTACGTTAAATTAATCAATATTATTAAGCGGTGAAACATTAGGGCCGAGAATTGTTTTAGTAGGATTTACACAATTTATCTCCTATCTATATTCAAAATATAAATGTCAAATAGACAAAAGGGAGTTACATATAGCTTTTACAGATTATGTAATAAGAACAACTGATAGGCCAGGACATCTACAGAAAGGACATCTTAAAAGTCATGGAATAGAGAATATGAAAAGATTTATTTTATATTAATTAATTAATTTATATTTTATTAATGTACAATAACTATTTTTTTATGATTTCCGTTATTCAGTATAAGTGTACTGCATGTAGAAGTTCGCTTCAGTAAGTGATCTGCTGTACAAATTTATAATCTAAATCTTATTCTAGAGATTCTTCTAACTTATTCTATAAATTATTCTTATTCTTACTTACTCTATAGAGAAAGGGAGATGTAATTTAGTTTACGTTAAATTAACGAATACAATCAAGCGGTGACATATTAGGACTGAGAAATGTTTTAGGAGGATTTAGGCAATTTTTATCCTAACTACATTCAAAATATAAATGTCAAATAAATACAATGCTGTTACACATAGGGTGTAAAAATACGGAAAAAATATAATTGGGGGTTGAAGCTTTTACAGATGATGTAATAAGAACAACTAATAGGCCAGGACATCTACAGAAAGGACTTCTTAAAAGTCATGGAATAGAGAATATGAAAAGATTTATTTTCCTTAATTAATTAATTTATATTTTATTAATTTACAATAACTATTTTTTTATGAGTTCCGTTATTCAGTATAAGTGTACTGCATGTAGAAGTTCGCTTCAGTAAGTGATCTGCTGTACAAATTTATAATCTAAATCTTATTCTAGAGATTCTTCTAACTTATTCTATAAATTATTCTTATTCTTACTTACTCTATAGAGAAAGGGAGATGTAATTTAGTTTACGTTAAATTAACGAATACAATCAAGCGGTGACATATTAGGACTGAGAAATGTTTTAGGAGGATTTAGGCAATTTTTATCCTAACTACATTCAAAATATAAATGTCAAATAAATACAATGCTGTTACACATAGGGTGTAAAAATACGGAAAAAATATAATTGGGGGTTGAAGCTTTTACAGATGATGTAATAAGAACAACTAATAGGCCAGGACATCTACAGAAAGGACTTCTTAAAAGTCATGGAATAGAGAATATGAAAAGATTTATTTTCCTTAATTAATTAATTTATATTTTATTAATTTACAATAACTATTTTTTTATGAGTTCCGTTATTCAGTATAATTGTACTGCATGTAGAAGTTCGCTTCAGTAAGTGATCTGCTGTACAAATTTATAATCTAAAACTTATTCTAGAGATTATTCTAACTTATTCTATAAATTATTCTTATTCTTACTTACTCTATAGAGAAAGGGAGATGTAATTTAGTTTACGTTAAATTAACGAATACAATCAAGCGGTGACATATTAGGACTGAGAAATGTTTTAGGAGGATTTAGGCAATTTTTATCCTAACTATATTCAAAATATAAATGTCAAATAGACACAATGCTGTTACACATAGGGTGTAAAAATACGGAAAAAATATAATTGGGGGTTGAAGCTTTTACAGATGTTGTAATAAGAACAACTAATAGGCCAGGACATCTACAGAGAGGACATCTTAAAAATCATGGAACAAAGAATATGAAAAGATTTATTTTATATTAATTAATTAATTTATATTTTATTAATTTACAATAACTATTTAGTTATGATTTCCGTTATTCAATATAAGGCTACTGCATGTAGAAGATCGCTTCAGTAAGAGATCTGCTGTACAAATATATAATCTAAATCTTATTCCAGAGACTATTCTAACTTTTTCTAAAAACTATTCTTATTCTTACTTATTCGAGAGATTATTACATCTCACTTTATCTATCTATTAATCAGTTCGTATGTTAGTATGCGTTTGAGACTAAGCACTTTATCTGTTTGTCATCGCGCACATTTAACTGTTTGGCGAGTGCATTGGGATGCGCTAACAGTCTTTCAGAGTACTTTATACCAAACTTTGAATCACACTCGTTACGTGTTTCAAGGGGATATAGAATATATAATATGTGGATACGATGATGGATCGCAAAACTTTATTCTCGAACCTTCAAAAATAGCTATGTTAGATTTTCTAGTACGATCCCACAATTCAGTTCAATATGTCCAAATGGGCCAAAGTATTAACTTGTACAGCAAAGCCTTGCTATCTAAGGATAATTTAGATTTACGCCCTATCAGCCAATAGATTTGGTTTAGTTAAAGCTCAAGTTGTTTGCGTTCTGTCACTATATATTTTTCCATGTTAAACGTCGATGAAAATGTATTCCCAGATATTTAAAAATGTCTACATGTGGGAGTTAATAATTATTCACTTTTGTTAAGGGCAAATCCTTCTACAAAGGGTGAATGTCAAATGGGTATATTTTGTCTCATTTGCTTTGATAGGCCATGTTTTCAACATCAATTCGATTTTGTTCAGATGATGCTGGAGGTTCTTGTGACTTATATTGGATATTTGTGTGATGATAAGACCGCTGTATCGTCAGCATATATTGCAACACTAGTTTTTCTTCAGATCAGTAGGAAAACGCTATACATTAGTTATATTAATAAACCAAGAACACTGCTCTGCGGGACACCTGAATATATCCGATATGGATCAGAGTATTTGTCATCCTGTTTCACAAAAAATGCCTTTCTGAGGGGTATGGTTTCAGTAGCTGAAAGTAGTTATGGGGCAAAAGCTTTTCCAGTTTAACCTGCAGTCTGTTGTGCCACATCTTGTCGAAAACTTGAAGTACATCACGTGCAGCTGGGCGATATTAATTATCATCATTTAAGTTGTTGTTAATTTGGATTACTAATCTGTATAATTGTTACTGTTGTTTCGAATTTATTACGGAAGCCAATTTGATAGCCTGGAATAATATTTCACCCTTCTGGGATTATGCTGATTCTCTTAATTTATAGTTTTTCAATAACTTTTACACACATACAAGATCACAGGAGGAGACGTCTTCTGATTTCTTGCTTGGTTTAAGGATTATAATAATTTGGGCCGTATTGCAGGTGCTAAGAAAATAATTAAGTCTTAACATGGTATTAAATATAAATCTTATTCATTTGATGCACTTCGAGAGCTCTTTTGAAATTATTCTAATAATTAAATAAAACACAAAAGGTTTTTACCATTGATTTCTTTCATTATTTTTTGTTTTACTTCCTCAATAGTAAATTGCTCATGTGACAGATCCATTTCAACCGGCTACGGATTAAATACTTTTTTTAAGTATTTAGAAAAAATTCCGCTTTATTTTTATCATTCCTATCCCAGTATTAAGTATATAGTATTTTTGTAATCCTTGATTTTTTAGTTCTCTGGCATATTGCTGGAGTCTATTAGCATTCCAAACGGCTATCTTGTGTTTGCTGTACCAATTATCAGTTATTAGGCTAGCTTGCTAATGACGACTGTGAGTAAATATATTATTGTACTCATTTGCTCTCATAAGTTTACCCATCATTTCCTCTAATTTGCTAATATGACTTACAGGTTCAACAGTGATTGGCGTTGTAAGCATATTAGGAGGTAAGATACCGACTTAGCTATTTTAGGTTTATTTATGTATAGAATCAAAAATAATGGAAGCCAGGAGATGGAAATGAATACAAATGAATTGGAAAAATCACGATTTGCGCTTCGCTATATATAACAAATTCATTTAAAAAAAATTAAAATATTAAAACATGTTGGTGTTGTCAAACAGATATAAAAGTAAAGTATATAAGCATCCCAAAATTCAAAAAATGAGAAAAAAGATAAGTAAAGGGTAAAATATAACGGCCATGCGGATAGCGCAGGTATGATACAAGACAAGGAAATACAATATGGGAGGCAACATCAGTGAGAAGCAAAATCAGGAAACTTGAAATGAATGTATGGTCAAAAGGGAATAAGAATCAATCGATATATATATATATATATATATATATATATATATATATATATATATATATATATATATATATATATATATATATATATATATATATATATATATAATAGCAAAATTAGATCTGAGCTAATACGCTTATTTTAAATTAAATTAAAATAAAAGAATGGACTTGTCGATGTTGGAAATTTTGTTTTGCAATAAACCATAAAAATTGTTCTTATGAATTTGGAACAATTAGAATTACCACAAACATTGGTATTTATTCAGCGGTTACTCTAAATTAAACATAATTATTTAAATAAATTTATATGACTACAATTTTTTTGCTTCTTTGATATATTCAAGTTAACCATATGGAACTGCTATGACATTAAAAATGGCAGATATTACTTTAGACGTCAGCTATAAAACGTAAAATATGAAACCATTATAAATACGGAATACCATTAGAATTACTCTTGACTTGACAATTAGGAACCTCCAGATCAGACACCAATAGTATCATAAAGTTATTCTAGTTCGTTCGTACGAAATAGCACATGAGCACTTTCTTCCATTTTAAAATAGTTTAGCAGCTTCTTTAGGAAAATATCATTATTTAAACCAAATTATTCATTAGTTAAGTTAGTAGGACGAATAATACAGAGAAAATAAAAATATATAGCAATTTATTTATTATTAAAAATAATATTTAATTACTTGTTGTTTTTTATTTCGAGAATATATGCCCAGTAGTGAACAGTAATGAATATTCAGTGAGTTCAGTTAGAAGTCCATTTCATTCTGTCTAGTTAACATTCGTATCTTGTAGAAATATATACTAATGTCATGCAGACTTATACGACTACACTAATAACATTATATTGAATATAATTTTAAATATTATTAATTAACCTAGTTGGTTAAAACTAAATTAAAACATATAACCGAGAATACCGTCATTTCATAATATTATCTCAGTCATATTCATTTGATATTGCTTGCCATCAACTGTTCTTCTTTTAAAACTCAATCAGCAACATCCTATTTAACTGTATGGGTATTTTGGAAAGGGTCTTCTTTAAAACCGTTACATTTGTATACATTATAAGCATTGTGTGTTTTTTAGTTTTGAATATTCCAAAGGATTATTTTCGTAGTATTATACATTATACTTAAAAAAAAGTAATAATTCTGTGTAGGCTCATGAACGACTATTTAGTGTTTTTAACGTATTCATTTGATATTGCTTGCCATCAATTGTTCTTCTTTTAAAACTCAATCAGCATCATCCTATTTAACTGTGTGGCTATTCTGGAAAGGGTATTCTTTAAAACCGTTACATTTGTATAGCTAATAAGCATTGTGTGTTTTTTACTTTTGAATATTCCAAAGGATTATTTTCATAGTATTATGCATTATACTTACAAAAAATAATAATTCGGTGTAGGCTCATGAACGACTATTTAGTATTTTTAACGATGGGTACTAAGTAAACACCAATTGGTTTGCTACCTCTCACTGTGCTTTTCCGCAAACTATTCTGACAAAATTTCAAGTTTTAACATGATATAATCAGTTGATATATGGAGAAATCAATTTTACACAAACTAAAAATATAACGGCAAAATATTATTTTGAAAAGAATATCCCTCTGCAAGTAGTAACAAAAAACTAGATTCATGTTCATTAATATTCCTCTGGAGAAATTTAAATTTGACAATAAAATAATACAATATTAAGATATCCCCGTCCCATATCAAATTCATCAATTAATTTGGCAGATCTCTCGCCTAGACAGCAATCTCGCCAAATTTAAATTAACGCATATATCCTGTTCGGCACACCTAAGGAATTAAAATTTACGACGATTCGCGGGGAACGCCTCGTCCTAAATCCCGGCGTACGGCGTTCCTCGGAGATCCAGGATACACAAGATCGGGAAGGCTCGAGGCCTCCAGGACCGTCTATGAAATAATTCCAATCCTAATCGAATTTGCGTAGTGGCAGTGGTCGTACTGAATATTCAACAGATGGTTGACTGTTCAGTAAGTTTTGCCGCTTGATAAAGTTTTAGAAAATATTTGGTCGGAGAAAAGGCAATGTAGTTTTCTTCATGTATTATCAGTTTATCAGCGATTTTAATTTTTGTTCGAACACATATATGGTGACATCATGGCGATACATTGATATTTTATCCGATAAAAACAACATTTTAATTGCATCCCAGTTTGGATTGCCGATTATATCTGGTCGACTGTACACATATATAAATGTCATGGCGTCTCGCATGTATTATTATCTTGATTAGCATGGAAAATAAATCGGCAAGCTCACCTGATCAACAAAAGTATAAATAAAATATTTTTAACAAAAATGTTGAACCGCCTTCAAACAGTAAATAAGGAACTCACTAAACAGCAAAAAAAAATCAAAGTTAGATCACAAAATACAACGTTTTGAGATTTTGAGAGAAAAACCTTATTTTACCTATCCACGGTCTTATGCATTAAGCCTACCGAGTGGCGAGTGGCCAACTTTAGAAATCATCCCGGTCATCCAGCCTGGTTACTGGCGTGAGTGAGATCATTTTTCTTATCGGATTTTACAATCTTGCTTGCTCTAGAACAATCACAAATATTGAACAATCACAAGCATAAATTTTCAACCATATCCCAGCAGGATTCCATCCCGCGACTATCGCAATAGAAGGTGGACCGTCCTGTCGCTTTTACCACTGAGCCTACCAAACTACTACTGTACTATGAAAAAATATTTTTTATCAAAATTACTTTTTCCTAATGAAAATAATTCCCTTTACAGGTGTTACACTGATTATATCAACCCTCTAACTTTTCGATACTATTTACAGCATGTAAATTTAACAAATATTTTCGGAGATATTACAAATTTAAAATTGGCGTTTAAAAATGTGTAATGTAATAAAAATTGTATGAATTTAGATATTCCAAAGATAGCAGGAAATCTTCATAGTAAGTATAGGGGAAGAGGAATTGTTTTACTCCAAATTTAATGCGTGCAGGCCAAGGGCAGTAATGAATGAACCAAAAATACTGGATCGATTTTAATCATGTTTTCATTGAGTGACATAGGCATATATATTTTATGCCCGTGCAAAGTCGGAGCGGGCCGCTATGTTTTTATATACAACGTTCATATTTTTTCTGTAGTGTATTTAATTTAGTATCAGCATTGCACCCGTGCAAAGCCGGGGCGGGTCGCTAGTAAGTAATATTTTTTGATTGACTTTTCGGTTTCGATCTAGCTCTCTCGATCAGCTTTTTGTCTTTTGATTGTCAAAAATTTTTTCCTAAAATCTTGAAAACATCATTTAGATTCGAAAGGTTCCAGAAATTTTTATCGATTCGAAAAGATTTCAAGAAGTTTTTAAAATAGCATTCTAATAACTACATTTTCTGATAGGAGACTTTTTAACATTCAACAAAGTATTTTCTGGGTTATCAAAATATACAAGGAAATAATGTTGGTCGCGACACTTTTTAGTTAAGATTTATTTTATCGGCAGGTAATGCAGATAAATCTTTTTTACGATCTATTTTTATTATTTTATAACTTTTCAGTAGAATTATGCATTCAGCTAAACATTCTATGGTTTGAGAATGTTTTGAAAGAGAATACTCAACTTCTGCTATCTGCTATCCTCCATTTAAAGAATAAATATTTGTTATTACAAATAATGCTGAGGCGATACAAGAAATAATCACAGAAGATATATATTCTGTTCTAACTTTAAAGAAATACAAATACAGTACTAATACTCGAAATTCAAGACCTAAATAGTGACGAAGTATCTGAAGACATAAATACAGGATAAAAAACTAGCTAGAATAAAAGAGATAATTATACCAGGTGCTACAACCACTTTACAAATTAAACAGTACTTGGAAAATGCCACATATAGGGCGAAACCCCATTAGATTATTGGCATGCTCATAAAATGATATAACTTTATACCAGTTATTTTAAAAATATTCTGTTATACCTGTAACATCTATCTCCTCTGAATAAATTCAAAATCCGGCCAAATTATTAACAAATGAAGACATCTATTATTGCCTACATTTATATTGGAAACTATTTAGAATATTAATCTATTTCGCGAAGAGATGCAACTGTCTTAAAATCAAATGGTGGCCTAAACTTAATAAATAAATATTGTTGTATATGTCAGGTTATTATTTTTCCATTCCCTGTATGTATTATCAGTAAAAATAATTTATTTGTGTCACTAAAGGCAAATATTAATATATTATTTAATATTAGTCTGTCCGTAAATATATCAAATTTTATGTGAGTCACTAATACAAGAAATAATCACAGAAGATATATATTCTATTCTAACTTTAAAGAAATACAAATACAGTACTAATACTTGAAATTCAAGAAGTAAATACTGACGAAGTATCTGAAAACATTTGGATAAAAAACTAGCTAGAATGAAAGAATTAATTTTACCAGGTGCTACAACTACATTAAAAATTAAACAGTACTTGGAAAATGCAATTTATAGGGGGAAAACCCATTAGATTATTGGCATGCTCATAAAATGATATAACTTGATTTATATCAGTTATTTTAAAAATATTCTGTTATACCTGCAACATCTATCTCCTCTGAATAAGTTCAAAATCTGGCCAAATTATTAACAATTGAATACATCTTATCGCGGTACAAAAGCTTAACACGTATATTATATTTTTGAATAGTTATTAAAAATATTTCAGTTCTAAAATAAATGAAACATTTATTTTATTTAAAAAAGCTCTAGTAGTTATTGTGCGATTATTTTTTATTTTGTCATGTATTAGTTTTTTTCTATAATTATATGTTTAATTTTTATTTAGTATTTATGGTTATTGTACATCTTTAGTTTTTAGGTTTTTTAAGTTCTAATATATTATCTATATTTATTATTGTATGTTATTTGAAAATAGTAATTAGCATATCAAAATGCGATAAAACATTTGTGAAGTTATTATTCCATTTCTTTTTACACATCCACAGAATATTCAAATCAAAATAATTCTACTTCATTTAAAATGAAATTATCTATTGTATGTTTATAATCTTCAGTGACTATTCTTTTCCTTTTCTTTTTTAAAGTTAGTACGTGAAGGAATAATACGTCTGCACCTCGCTTATACTACAGTTGGAAAATATTAGCACAATAAGAATTAACTAATACATGCAACTACTTCCATCCTTTCCTCTCTCACAATTTATACAGGAAAAGATTCGTACATCTTGGTTTGACAAAACGAACGAAGAAAAAAATCGAACCCTGCATTTGACTTAAAATAGTAAGTACTAGCACATTCACCTGAATTTCATTAAACTTCTTCCCTATTAAACCATTATAGGATAGTTTAGGGCAATGCCAACATCATTAAAGCAATTGGCCGATATTTATATAGGAAACTATTTAGAATATTAATCTATTTCGTGAAGAGATGCAACTGTCTTAAAATCAAATGGTGGCCTAACGACTTAATAAATAAATATTGTGTATATGTCAGGTTATTATTTTTCCATCCCCTGTATGTATTATCAGTAAAAATACTTTATTTGTGTCACTAAAGACAAATATTAAGTTCATCTATTTACTCTAACTGAATAAATTTAGGTCTCTCCGTAAACATATCAAATTTTATATGAGCCACTAATTTACCACAAAATCGAATTATAAAAGTCAACCCTTATATTAAGAATATACGGATGCCCTCCATACTCGATTTTTAAATTTAATTCTGTTCGAAATATAATACATTGTACATTCATATCCGGATTTCTAACGACAACGTAATTTTAATTAAAACAGCAAGAATTCCTCTTTCACATATAATGAATCGCATTCTATTCTCTTTCCCTATTTTTTTCCCAGACGATACGCAGTATTTCTCTTATTAAAACGGCTAATTCTCGCGATATTGGAATAAAATATCACCGGTCTGAAAATGCGATGCTCGTATTTTCTGTTATTTCCATGATTTAAACTAGAATCTGAGGGAGTCTGACATGAACAGTCGACAAATCCCATTTCGGTGTCTATTAAATATTCAGAACACTTAAAAGGGGATCCTTGAAGACCCGTGGGTTCTTTTTCGCTCTAGTTTATATTGAGCACCTGTTTAAATCGTGGTTTTATGTCTGCAAAATTCAACGAGATAGTATAATGGATACTTTTTAGCTAGTTTTATACGGTGTTAAGTGTTAAAAATGTTGAACGATTTCATAATTTTATTGTCGTTTCTTGATTTTTCTAAATAAATACATTTTATAGCCCCGTGTTCGTTATTTAATAAGAAGTTGAAGTGGAACCAAAATAATGTATAAAATAATAATTTGGGGAAGAGATCTTTTCAGTTTCTCTACAGGTCTCTATATAGATTATCTGAAATTTCTAGTCGAAGAAATTATTTAAAAAAGCCTTTTTTTTATTTTGAAGGGCTTTGCATCCTGTATCAATTTTTACCAAGTCACTAAAAATATGTGTGATCTAGTTTTATTATGATAGAAAATAATGTCTTTCCGATTACAGGCCATGCAGCTGTTTGTGAACTTTCCCAGGCTTCGTACGTCAATTTTCATCCCGCATTATTATTATCCGCAACTCATTTCTCCAAATTCCGCCCTTAATCATTAATTCTTGGAGCTCCTTTTGGTATCTGGTACTCAAAATCATTGTATGGTCGATGTTTAATTCCTTTCTAAGTTTATTAAATCTTGATGGCGCTCGAAAATATGAAAAGAGTTTTGATTTAAGGCTGAAAATAGAATTAAACTATACTTAGTTATGCAGCTGTTAAATATATGTTTTGAAACATATTTATTCCCCAACATTCTTGTAAATACCCAGTAACTTGCTATGAACACAATCTCAAATCAACAAAGTTTTGGAGTATATGGGGCTATACTGGATGTCAATGTAGCTAATCTACCAGCAGTCTAAAATAAAATTAACACCTAACTCTAATAAGGAAAGTCTCAAAAACGTCATTACCACATTTAACATATTGCACGCTGCAATTTGTGAATCGGTTTTAAAATCATAACATATTTTACTTCTTATTCTATTCTGCTTAAAAAGAAATACAATGATGTCTGTAACATTCAAACATGTAACCGAGTCAGCTTACAAAAGTCGTTCGGTTGTCAAATGTTAATAATTACAGGTTATAAACCGCTGCTAACTACCTGCTTATTATTATTCTACAAAATATTGATATCATGATGGTATCCGAAACAACACTGATAGAAATTATTTGGATTCCTAAATATATACTGTATCACACAAAACAACCAGATGAAAAAGCACATGGAGGAACACCTATAATTATCCGTGAAAATATAAAACACTGTGAAAGAGAGAAATTCTGCGAAAGGATATTTACAAGCCACCATTATAGTTTAGCCATTGAAGAAGTTCACGGGTCATTAACAATGAAAAAGATACAACAATACCACGGTTTCTTTAACATGCTGAGTAATAGATACATTGCCAGAGGAGACTACAATGCAAAACATGTAATGTGGGGTTCTAGATTAATAACAGTAAAAGGCAGATAATTGGTCAAAGTAATGAAGGCACATAACTTACAGCATATCTCTAATGGTGAGCTAATATGTTGGCCGTCAGATAGAAATAAAATTTCCGATATCATAGACTTTTGTGTTGCAAAAAATATTTACACCAAAACTTACAAAGCTGAATCATGTTTCTCACCAGTTATTATAACAGTGAACTCAATTATTCTCAACAAAACAAAACCACCTTCTTTGCATAACACCAAAACCAACTGGCCATTATTTAGAGAGAAATTAGTTTAATATTTCTAAATTTACCTATCAAAACAGAAAGAGATACAGATAAAATACAGATACAGATAAATTGGGTAAAAATTGTTAAATGAATTGGAAATTAACAGCTTAGTTATTAATTTAAATAACGACACGAGAGTGAGTTATTGAAACTGCGGTATAAAAAAATAGGTGATTATGATTTAGTGCTAAGGCAATTACCGCGACGGGGTGATGAGAGTGAAGGCAACCAAAGATAAATATAAGATTAACACAGGATAACTGCATGATAACTATATGCATAGAGATGTCTGTATTTGTTCAGAAAATATATGAGCATTTGGTTAAAATGTATCGGAGGGATGGAATCCTAACTGTAAAAATATGGCAAAAGTATTAAGGAGAATGATATGGACAGATAGTAATGGGCACAGATGGTAATAGAAGAAACTAAAGAGAAATACAGAGATGTCAAAATAACTTGCCAAGAGGACACTGTAGTGAAGAAAGCAAGAACTAAACATAAAAGTTCTTAATGAAAGTAAAATATATTCCTTTGTTATACAATTGTTCATTACCTGAGTTAGGCCTCTTAGAAACGTTTCCATAAGTAGTGTGGAAAAGAGTTTAATGTAAAAATAGTGAAACATAACCCACAAATGACCTTCTAACCTACAAACTATTTCGACTATGACTATGACTATGACTGGTGTTTCAGAATACATGATTATAGTGTCAGTATTTCATACAGTTGAGTGGCACCAACTGTGCGCTTCGTTGGCTTGGTATTTAAATGTTCTTGTAAATTTGTAAAAGCTGACTTGAAGACTACGTGGACTGCTTGGTGAATACTGTGTTTCTATGATGACTGTGGACTGTAAAATACTAACCTGAAACCTCCTGATTCCCCTTGTAAGTGTTACGCTCTCCTCCGGCCAAACTGCACCTGTTTGTAAACTTCCCTTTTGACTAGTCGATAATTATATCGGCTTTGCAATGTGCTAAATGAAGTAAAGGTCAAGCAGCAATAATAAAAATGATCCCACAATGACCGTGAGGCTGCCAGAGGGACCCAAATATACCGGAAAAAGCTAATATGTCAATTGAAAAATCCCCGGCCTACCATAGTAAAAAATATTTTTTAGCAAAATTATTTTTTCCTAATCAACATAGTTCCCTTCACAGGTGATACACTGATTATAGGACCCTCTAACTTTTTGATACCATTTTTGTAATACCTTTTGTTCTTTGCTTCAGAATAGGCAGTTTCGGTGATCACCTCTTCATTCGATGAAAGTTTCTTCCCAGCGAGCAGTCGTTTGAGATCTGAGAAAATAGCCATTGAGGGCACATCCGGTAGGAGAGGAAGCAATTCGAAGCCCAATTCATGGAATTTTGGCCATCGTTTTCACTGACGTGTGACACGTTGCATTATCTTGGTGAAGCGGCACTTCCTTTTTCTTCAAATGCGGCTGTTTCCGACGATTTCGTCCTTCAAACGGTACTATAACGCTATGTAGTAGTCGCTGTTGAAGGTCCTTCCTTTTCAAGGTAGTCAATGAAAATTATTCCATGCGCATACCAAAATACAGACGCCATAACCTTGCCAGCCGACTGTTGCGTGTTCCCACGCTTTGGATCGGGTCCATCGTGTGCAGTCCACTCGGATGACCGTAGAATGGACTTCGGAGTGAAATGATGTAACCATGTTTCATCCATTGTCACAAATCGATGCAAAAATTGGGGTTTATTACGCTTAATCATCTTCTAACACATTGAACAAATATTTTCTACGGAAACTACAATTTCCTTCACATGTCATTAACAGAGCCATGGTCTCCGACATAAATTTGTCAAATTAGTAATAAAATCACCCCTCGACATATAAATCGACTATATCTCCGGATATTATAAGTTAGACTCCACGAAGATAGCCGATATTCATTTAGCAGCATCGCGTCAGAAACAATTAACTTTAAACTATCGCAGCGACCGACAATACAGCATACTCCCATGCCCGCTATCAACGTGAATCTTGACTTTGATTAGAGAGTTTGCCCAACTTCACCGTGCAGACACAGTCCCGGCTGCTAACTTCAGTCCGTTCCGTCTTGCATCCCCTAATTCCGTTTACCATTCGGGGGGGATTTTCTTTTGTTGCTTCTTGTAATTAGATATCCATTTAAACTCGAGTTTGTTTAGTTTGACGTAGCGTTGTTGGCGAAACAAAAGACGGTGTCGTTATGTTTGCAGCGTTAATGGTTCCGGACGATTTCGTTGTTTCTGCGAGATTTAAGCGAGCATTTTAAAATATTTTAATTAATTCAGATTCGGAAGTCGATATTCATGAAAATCTTATGCAAACTGGGTTGTATATGCTACCATATTTTATCACTGAATTTTTATGAACATATATTATTAAGAAAACAATTCGGATTTGGCATATGCGCACGATTACGGGGCGTTCTATATTGCATAGAATAAACTATAGTCTATCTAAAATGGCAGTGAAATCTCAATTTTTGACGTCAAAACTGTGCAATATACCTCACTATCTTATCGTAGGAATTTACTTTCACTGAAGTTCGCTGTGCCATCGCTTACTCCACCATCTTCCTAAAATCTAACCTCTACTTATAGTGAAGTAATCCTCCCGCCCTGGACCGCTTCATCCCTAACTGCTCCACTCGTACCTCTCACATAATTGCAGATCTTCTGTCCAGGGCTAGAATTGGCTTATTGCAACCCCTCCTTATCCATTAACATTAGCATTCATTAACATAACATTATGTCGATTTTGTAAAAAAATATCATTGTCCATACCTCATTCCTTCTAAGTTCTGTGAACTTCTTCACTCTTACCCTGGCCGCAAGCACATATATACTGATGGCTCCAAATCTCGTAGCACACTTGGCAGTACATTTGTGGTGGACAACCGGGCAGTGCTACAGTTCAAGCTACCTGGACAGGGTTCAATATTGACCGCTGAACTCTTCGCTATATTCAAAGCTTTACCGTACATCTCAATACATTCCTTCAAAGAATGGCTAATCCTAACCGGCTGCCGAAATGCTCTCGATTGTTTCCTAGAAAAGAAGTTCAACCATCCCCTAGTCACCGACTCACTGTCAATTATCCGTACCCTCTCTCTGAATGTAGTCAGGACAAGTTTACTGTGGATTACTTCTCACATTAGTATACCGAGAAATGAGCACGCGGATAGTGCGGCTAAATCGGCAACCTCATCTCCCATCCCCATCATCGATGTTTACGTCCATACCGACCTTATCCAATTCCTTTCTTCTTTCACAAATAACGAGGTCCAACGTCGTTGGTTCCAGGGGACGAACCATAACAGGCTCTTTGATGTTAAAGGTGATGTTTTCTCCTCTCGTCACCATGCCGTAGCTTCGAATCGACTGATATTGGGCCACTGTCGTTTCTCGCACAGTCACTTCATGACTTCGAGCCCGCCTGTTCACTGTGAGTTTTGTCACCGTGCCCCTATTTCAGTCCACCACATATTGAACGACTGTCTACAGTTTACTCAGATTAGAACTAAGTGTGGGCTGCAAAATTTTAGAAAACCTTATCATGAGAAAATACAGGCAGACTTCTCGGATTTCTACGAGAGATCGATTTTCTCCATAGAATCTAGCCTATACTAAGTTTACAGTTACTGATCAAATAACCATTACCACATTGCATATACACTATTTATATTTTTAACACCCTGTTTTTGTTAATAATTTTATTTATTTATTAGTTTATTATTATCTATTTGAGGGTATATTAGATGGCTCGGTGAATGGAGGTAAAACGAAATAAAAGAGTGGTGTTTACATTATGTGACCGTTATTTATTGGCAATATAAAAACTGTAGAAAATACAAAATAGATAAAACGGATGGCGGCAGTGTTACCGGGTGACGAGACTTGGGCAGTTGATGGTTGCACGTCTAGACCAAACGATGGTCGGTTACTGAATGATCGAAATATTTCGATTAATCGATTTTATTCGTTATCGTGTTCTAGTTGTCGCTGCTGGCACCCCGCCCGTGTTCAACATCTGGAATTATATTTCTGGGTTCTTTGTTGACCGTTACTCCACGATGTAAAATTCGACATGCCTCAAGGTCGCTACATCTATATACACTTTATATCTGTCCCCGTCCCCTTTAGATTAACACCGTACTTTTGTTTAGTCGCGAAATGACGACATCGGTCACAGCGATAAAAAAAACCAGTGCAATTTTTCCGCATTTGATATTGACATTTTACACACCTTAGTTTATTTTAGCACAAAAATGGTATTAAATATAATTTATAATTATATTTTAACGTTATAGTACAATTAATGCTTATATTTTTGAAGAGCTTAAACTATAGTTAATTAAACGGCTACAATGGTTTGTAGGTTGTAGGGTTATTTTATAATATTTCCATTTAACTCTTTTCTAAACGAATAATGATATCTCCTGGAGGTTTAGTACACCGAATTAGTAATTGTATATCCAGGTAACGTATTTTATTTTCATTAGAGAACATATTTACCTTATATATTTAGTTCTCGTTCCAAATCATTCTGTATTTCTCCTTAGTTTATTCTCTCACTAGCTGCGTACATTTTTCTCGATAAAATTAAATCTAATCACTGAATTATCCTTAATGAATTTACCATATCTGCAAAACGATATACATTCTTTCCTCGATCATTTTAACCAAATGCTTATATATATTCTGAACAATTACACACATATCTATGCACATAAGTCTTTCACACTCTGCAATACGATTTTCTACAGCCATTCTATTTTAATTATATACTCACTTTTAGTTGTTTCCACTCTCATCATCCTGTCTTGATTTTAGCAACATTGAATCATAATCCCACATTCAGAAAGATTCATTCGTTCACTGTCACATTCTGAGCTACTATTCAAGTCAATAACTAAGCAGTTAATTTCCAATCTAACAAACTAATACTTGTGTATAGTTCCACTATTTGCCAATTTCTTTCTAGTTTGTCTGATAGAGTTCATCCCAATCAAAGTGTGTTATTTTAGAAAATCCTTTCCACATTTCCAAAAGTTATTGCCTGTATATCATTATCAACCTGCAATCTACTGCAGTAATTATTTCCCACATCCCATAGCAATTCATTTTGATTGAATATAGGAGATATTGTTGATTAGAGACGTAATCAATTTCTGACTAACTATTTATTTGACCTCGCCATTCTCAATCAAAGTAATCACAATTATTAAGCAGCGATCCGAAATTTTTCAAAACCAACAAATCGCCAAGAGAACGTTTGTCGGCTTATAAAATTTTTTCACTACTGTTTTGAACAATTTCGCAACCGAACGATTTTTTAAGCTAATTCGGTTATGCGCTCGAACGTACCAAACAACATTGCATATCTTAAGAATAGTAGTTATAAAGAAGTAATTAGTAATTATTAAGAATAATTATAAAGAATAATAGCAAAACTTGCAGTAGGGTTTTTGTATGTAGTGGTATCCCCCGAAGGCCTAATCCACATAATTAACAATTGTGTTCCTGAATAATGTATTTTACTTTCATTAGAGAGCATATTTATGTTTTATGCTTAGTTCCTGTTTCTTTCGATGCAATATATCTTTGTAAAATCATTATGATATTTCTATTTAGTTTGTCCTATTACTATCTGTATACATCTTTCTTGATAAACCTACATTTAATCATTGCATTCTCCTTAATGCATTTGCCATATCTGCAAAATGTTAGTGTTATTTCTTTCCTCTTACATGTTAAACAAAGGTTAATGCATATTCTGAACAATAAAACACATGCTCATAAAGCATCATCAGTACTCACACTCTATAATACAATTCTCTATAACTAAAGTATATTAACTGAATACTGACCTTTAGTGGTTTCCTCTTTCATCACCCTATCTTGGTAATCGTCAGCATTGAATCATAAACCAACACTCATAATGTTTTATTCAATCACTGTCACTTTCAAAAACACCAATCAAGTGAATAACTAAGCTGTTTATTTCCAAACTATTAAAAACTTGCTCAAGATTCTACCATTTGTCAATTTCTTCTTCAATGTATCTGATAGAGCTCACAAAAGCCGAAGGTGCTATTTTCAACAATGCCTCTTTCTATAAATCCAGACAGTTCTGGTTTGAATATCTTCCTCGACCTGAATATTTGATGTAATAATTCTTTCTAATAGCCCGTATCAACTCAATTGGATTGTAAATGCAGTGATAGGGAGGAAGACGTAATACTCTGTGGCCATAACATTCAGTAATCTGATCTGCTATGTGTCTTTTCTCAGGTTCATTTCCAAAAAAGTAAATTGCATAAAATGCTATTAAATATTTTATTTATATTTACCGAGTACCAATTTGGAATAGTTCATTCTTTAACATGATTTCTTCGAACTTATTTTATATACCTTAAGCCATTCCTTAATTGCAGCCCTTGTTGATGAACTGGTTGGGATTTTCTCCACCAGTGTACTATATATATATATATATATATATATATATATATATATATATATATATATATATATATATATATATATATATATAAATATATATATATATATATATATATATATATATTTATATATATATTTATATATATATATATATATATATATATATATATATATATATATAGTACACTGGTGGAGAAAATCCCAACCAGTTCTATCTATATAATCTCCCACCAGTTATATATAAATATATATATATATATATATATATATATATATATATATATATATATATATATATGGTAGATATGCTACTTTGTACATAACAATAACAGATGGTTCTCTTCCATGGTAGTCACCCTTGGACTTAAAGAAACACTAATTCGGCACCAGGAATAAAACCATTCCTGTTTACAGCATGAAGAACTATATGTCTGCAATGAATAAATATTATGACTAACAAAACCTAATCGATAGTTATTCCAACAATTACCTTTTTCCATCAACTTTTGTTGTCTTTACACAATATTTATAATCACCTTGTATTGAGCAATATTATATACCATTCTGAAATATTCATGTCTCATTTAAATATATAAATTGAGGAGTTTTTAAAAAATTTATTCTTTTAAAAGCAATCTCTGGAAGTTCCATTAAACCCCTTCGTGGATTATATTTACACCACTTAAATTCTATATTATCCAATAATGTATGAACGAATTTTCCACATCTCTCAAATAGCTGTATATCTTTTGGATTTGTACGGATTCTTTCCAGACTAACAATTTTCTCTGAAACAATTGTATTAAATTATATTTCGATTGAAAGAACTAGTTACTGTCTTATACATTTCGTATATTTGATATCTCAAACACCAAGCTGATCTTGATTCGTCACCAGTTTCGCATAAATGCGGTTTCTTTATAGCGAATTTAAGGTTGTATTGTTTTTTATTTTTTGAGATATTTAAGTGACTGTGTTCGTAGTAATATGCAGTGCAGCTGCAGCTAAAGTAATACAATAAATAGGTGGTGAACAATGTCTAGAGAATAAAACAAGGAATATATTAACTAGAGAATAATAAATAGAAAATAGTGAATAAAATATATTAAATGAACACTATTAAATATAAAATAATAAAATGAGATTTAATAAATAATAAATGATAATTAAAAAGATAAAACTGGAATATTTTGTGAGCAAACTAACCATTAGATGAGACTCGGCGGAAAGCAACACAAAATACAGTAAAATAAATTGAGTACGAAGAACATAGTGACTCTGGCCCTCACATCAGTAGCGACCTTGGGGCATGCCGAATTTTACATCGTGGAATAACGGTCTACAAAATACCCAAAAATATAATCCTAGATGTTGAACACGGGCGGGGTACTTACTGCTAGTGCCTGCAACTAGAATCCGATAACGAACAGCTGGCGGCAACCCCGAGACGTTTATCTGGGTGTTATTGAAGAGTATTTCGATTCATTCAATGCTCAACCATCGTTTGGTTTAGATGTGCCACCATCGACTTCCCAAGCCTCGTCTCCAGGTAACACCGCTGCCATCCATTTTATCTAATTGTATTTTTCACAATATTTTTATATAGCCAATAAATAACGGTCACATAATGTAAACACCACTGTTTCATTTCGTTTTACCTCCATTCACAGAGCCATATAATTTACCCTAAATATATTTAGAAATGAACACTTATGGAGTTCTAACATCCCTAGAACGTATTAAGATATCGCATCTGAAAAATACAAATACAACAATGTTGCCATTCATGATAATTCTTTATATATTAACAAAGGCGACAAATTCTACAATTAAACGGCAATCCCGCCTAGTTCCTTTACATTACAGCTAAAACCTTTTCCTGAAACTCTTAAACCACACAAGGTCTAAAATATCGAACTATTAATTAGGATTCTAAGTACCACAGATATTCGGAACGATTTATAATTTTGAATGGTACATGTCTCTGTTTATCGAGAAATATCGAGAAAATATAAAAAAATAAAACTCCTTTCTACACTTCGGTATTCAATTGAAACAAATTTAATTCAATGGAATTTTTTGTCATAAGATTAAGTTTCTATATAGCCGAACGCTTGATAATTTGTGTGGAATCAAGATACAATGCCGCACCAACAAAATACTTAGAATTCTATCCACCAAAATAATACGATTTGCTTTCAGACCGCGTAGGTAATACAATGACCCACGCATATTTTTCAGATCACACAGCCCGGCCATAAAAATTAACGCGAGGAACTTCTTTCCAGATACAATTACGTTGTGGTTGAAAATTACAATTTTTTATTGTGCTGACCATTAATTTTTTCTTAATATATCTAATTATTTTCAGGCCGATTGTCGTTAGGTTTATAAGAAAGTAATAGTTAAACTAGTTTGGTATCAACTTACCTACAGACCTCAACTTTCAGATATGCCTATTAATATATTACTAGTTGTCTCCACGTAGTCGACTATTCGACCATAATTTATTAAGTTAATCATATTTCCCTCATACTAGCATGAGGCGTTATTTTAAAAATATGTTATTGAAACCTGTTTTCACGGGATTTCTAGCAAGACCTGAAGTTAGCAGATGAGATTCTGTCGAAACATTACCAAACTATTAATTATTCTTTTCAGATCCAAACGAGGATAGAAAAGGCTGACGTGAGTAATTCAACAAATTTTCTACATTTAAACCAAATATGCATAGAAGTAAGAATTGAAGATTATATGGAATTTTTGGAAAAAGATGAAAATGTACCTCATGCTGCAGATTCTTCAGAACATTCCAAGAGAAAATTGAAGTGAGACATTACCAAGCGATCTACAGTGCTTCATAAATCTGTTGCGACGCAAAAATTTGATTAAGAATTGCGAACTGGTGCTCTGCTGAAGCATCAATGACGTGAAATTCATGAAGGTAACATTGATGGTGAATGTTACTAGGGTTAAAATATTTCGCCCTAAAAATGTTGTGGGATAGTATTTACGTGTCCCAAACATGCAAATTATGATGGTCTTACTGATGTTACTACCATTTCCGAACGCATTTTTCGAGCGAAAATTTAGTGTCCTTAATGTAGCACAGTGTCTTATATAGCAATAAGGAACCGAATTAAGAAATTGGGCAGCAATGTCAAGTTTTACCCACCAAACAAAATCCTTGCAAGAGAAACTTGAAAAAAAGTGTAATGTTATAATTCATAATATATAACTTTATGCCATATCATGAAATTATAAAAAATAAATATCATTTAACGGTTGAGACTTGTTTCATATTTTAAAATTATTTTGAGAATAATTTGTGGGGAATCAGTAAATTTATCTCCCCAATTTGGGTAATTTAACTTGGATTATTGGGGAACTGACAATCTCTATTATCGAAATTATATGTTTCCAACAACATATCATGATTTGTATTAAAACAAAAAATTGTGATAGAAATATGACATATATATTAATTAAAAGTCAAGGTTGAGACTAATTTAATAATATTTTCAAAACAATAAAATTTTAAAAAAATATTTGAAGCTTAACTATTAACAAAAACTTTGTTTGATTATTCATATTATTAGACAGAGAAAAAATTGTAGGCGGATTACAAACATTTCTAATATAAATATATCATTATTTACTTGTGACTGAATAATGTTTTATTAGTCATAATATTCATCAATAATTAATTGCAGATATATTGTTATTCATACTGGATACAGGAATGGTTAATAACACCTTTGGTTTGGATGCACTCGATAAGACACATTAAAGAAGAAATTCACAAATGATGGAATCGTGAATACATACACTTGAATGACACTTTCTGGATATGGGATTATTATTCAATTAAAGGTAAGTATATAATTAATATACGATAACTGTAGAAAATTTTATTACAAAGTCTGAAATAATTAGATGCACAGATATATGTATAATTGTTCAGAATATTAATGAGAATTAGGTTAAAATGTGTTAGGGAAGAAATAATATTAACTGTTTTGCAGATACAGCAAATGCATTAAGGAGAATGCTCTAGTTCTTCCAAGACATACGTACATTCTACTATACGTACGTACAGGCAGTCACAGAACAAACCAAGGGTAGATACACTAATACGGAGGTAAAACGAAATGAAACAGTGATATTTACATTATGTGACCATTATTTATTGGCTATATAAAAAATGTGAAAAATACAAATGATAAAACGGATGGCAGCGGTGTTACCTGGAGACGAGGCTTGGGGAGTCGATGGTGGCACGTCTAAACCAAACGATGGTTGAGCGCTGAATGAATCGAAATACCCTTCAATCACATCCCAGATAAACGTCTCGGGGTTGCCGCCAGCTATTCGTTATCGTGTCCTAGTTGGCGCTGCTGGCACCCCGCCCGTGTTCAACATATGGGATTATATTTCTGGGTATTTTGTAGACCGTTATTCCACGATGTAAAATTCGACATGCTACTAGGTCGCTTCAACGAAAATGACTACAACGGAAGGCTGCACCTAAGGAAACAAGAACTAAGCGTAAAAGGTAAATATGCTCTCTAATGAAAGTAAAATATTTTACTTGGGTAAACAACTGTTAATTTAGCGGATTAGGTCTCCAGGGGATACCACTACAAAAAAACGCGTCTAGAACTCTACCTCATAGGTGATGTGGAAAAGAATTCAATAAATATAATAAAATGCAACCCCAACCCACAAACTATCATATCTGTGTTATTGGTTGTAGTTCTAAGTCTTTTCGTAATAACAGGTGGTGCAAAAGTACCGTTACCATTTTGATTGCGCCCCATCTTAATTGTGTGACGCTTAGCTCAGTTTCGCTTTAACTATGTGTGTGTTGTTTAGACGTCCAGACGTTTTATTATTTATTATGGATAAACATTCGCCACAAGAACCGATATGGCGACAAAATTTATTGAAAATAATCGTTCCATTATTGCCACTCAGCGGAAATTGCGTCAAAAGTATCCTAATCGTTTAGTGCCTCACAAAACTACAACGTAAACGATAAACATGCAAATTTTCAACAGCAGTACGGCAGCAGAGAGGCACCGTTCTGAGACAACGGACGTCTCGTAACACTGAACATTTATCTCTGGTTCGCGACAGTGTTGCAGAGTTTCCAGAAAAGTCAATTCGGAGACGTAGTTCCCAGTTACAGATTTCTGCAGGTAGCTTAAAGCGAATTTTGAAAACTACTGAAAATGTTCCCGTACAAAATTCAATTAGTCCAAAAATTACTACCCAGAGATCCTGATCAACCAGCTGAGTACAATAAAGCGGTCCTAAGGCTGTCTGGTAAAATTGAATATTTTTTGTCTAAATTGATAATGAGCGATGAATCTCATTTTCTTCTCAGCGGCCTGTCACTAAACAGAACAGTCGGTTTTTGGGGAACACAGAAGCCTAAATTCATGAAACATCATTGCATCCACTAAAAGCAACTGTATGATGTGGTATTCACACTGGAAACATAATTGGTCTCTTTTTTTTTTGAAAATGACCAAAGTATTGCAGTTACTGTTAGTGCTAAACGGTACCAAGACATGATTCTAAATTTTCTTGTGTCTGAAATGGAAGAACAAGGACTAAAATACATGCGGTTTCAGCAAAATGGGGCTACAGCACACACAGCTCGTTCGACAATTCAATTATTGAATGACGTTTTTCCACGAAGACTAATTTCGCGAAATGGTGATTTAGTATGGCCAGCCAGATCTCCGGATTTAACTACACCAGACTTATTTTATGGTTTTTTTAAAATAAAAAGTTTATGTGAATAAGCCCCAAACGATTCAACATTTTTAAGACAATATTCGTCATGAAATTGAAGAAATTCAGCATCAGATGTTGCAGGATGTCATGAAAAATGCCTTAAAAAGGCCGAAAGTTGCATAGCTAAACGCGCTCACCATTTAGCCGATATAATCTTGCAACCATAAGGAAAAATAATAGAGATAATTTAGAGACCAAATAAACTTTATATGAAAATCAAATTTACTTATCTTTTCTTTGAGCAATGTTATTAGTTAGGCAATCAAAACGGTACTTTGTAAGCGGTACTTTTGCCCCATCTTGTATATGAATTAAATGTACTATAATGTTAAAATAAATTGTATTTGATAAAGTATTTTTATTTAATTATTTTAATTAGAATAAATTCTAATTGTTGTAGATTTGAATGTTAAATATGTTACGTTTTGATGGCATAAATTCAGATGCCATGAATTTTATTTATCATCTTAATATACATTGGCTATAAAATAAAAATGTTTATATTCTTCATGATAAGAATTTACAATCTAAATCCGCATCCGATCGCATTTCGAACGTATTCGATAACAAACAGAAATTGCTGTCAAAGCAGCGTATTTTTTGCTTGAATAGCGTCACCTGACCTTGTCGTACGGAAGCGAGAGTCGTTATTCGCCGCTTTCCTTGTAGGGTTAAATAATTGGCCACCATTAGTCTTCTGCATAACCAAAAATGCAAAACACGCCAACCAACGATTTCGGTTTCCTTACAGCCAGTCGGGACCCCGGGGTGACGGATGACTCATCATCGTCGTCGTCGTCCGACCTCTTAGCGTCGACCGGAAATCGCCTTTTCGAATGTCGCACGTTTTGAATTTCGCAATTTCCGCTCCTGATTCGCATTTGTCGAATGCTCGTTTTGACGACGCGACGTTGCCGCGCATACATTAATTCCTATTTTTCCGGATGGTTATAAATGGGACGACGGTAAAGGAAAACGAGTTATGATTCGAGACATGATAAAGGCGACATAAAAGCCGAAAGTCGTGTGGGCTGATCATGCGCATTCGTTCAAATCCGGCTTGACGTTTCATAAAGATGATAGTAAATACGTTTATAAGGTGTGTATAATTAGTAAATTTTTCTAATTTTGTAGCACTAATTTTTAAACTGGTATGGGACAACGTGATATTTGTGTTGAATAACCGGAAAACAGGACTTCCTTGAAGATTATAGTAAAGATAAGAATGAAAACTGGTCATATTTGTATACTATATGCCTAGAACTTTTAGATTTTGTAGATATTTCAAAAGATTTCCAAAAAGTCGATGTTTAAACAAAATGTTACATATTTTCAGGAGAGTGTAGTTATAAGATGTAATTAGCAGAAAGTATGAGATAAATTGATAACATAAGATCTGAACCTTTGTGATCTATTATTTCTTCCGGTTTACATAACTTTCCGGAAAAGATAAATAATACAGAAAAATTGAAAGTATATATCTTATAACAAATTTTGTTGCAATAAAAAGACTAAAATAAACGAAAGAAGTGATATAAGAAAGACACACACACACACAATGTAAATAATATATTAAAACAAAAATTAGAATAAATATAATTTATAATACTTAATAATACAATCCTTATTATATTTACCATGAACTCTTCTCCACATTACTTATGAGGTAGACTTCTAAGCGTATTTTTTATTTTGTTGTTTCACGAAATGATTTTTAATGACAGTTCATTATTATTCTACAAACTCTTTAATCGATCTGACCTTCGCGTGATATTCGCTGGTAGAAACTTCTTCACGATATAGTTCGCACTGTGGATCCATTTGTCTTTGGAATTAGTAAACAAAAAAACTAAATATTTACAATTACGGATCGTCTGTTATTGTATACATGAAAGAGAGGAAATATTATGACCAAGTCTAAAATCCGCCTCTTTTAAAAGGTTATCTTGTCAATCATTCTGTATAGCATCACGTTAGACAAAAAGCAAATCACATTAGAACCAAAATAAAACAACTCTACTAGTTAGTCGGAAGATACTCTCAACTTGATCTAAAATAAAATAGGTTGATCTATAATACAATTATAAATCCAATTTGGACCTATGGGGTGCAAATATGGGGTTGCACTAAAAATTCAAATCAGTTAGTCATACAGCGCTGTCAAAACAAGGTTCTTCGATTGATTACCAATGCCTATCGCTATGTAACCAATGAAGAATTGCACGATGAACTGGAAATCAAATGGATTTGCGAAGTTCGCCTTGAAACACGAAAGAAGATTACTAAATCATACTAACGTGGAAGCAATACAAGTGCTGGACACCGCGCAGGATGCCAGGAGATTGAAACGAACAAAACCATACGAACTTGTGTGAACATTTTATAATTGAGGAATACATACTGATGTATTTTCTCGCACTCGTCTTGCTTGTTAATTAATCCAAGTACATAGGAAAAGTAGTAATAAATTAATTGTAAATTAAGTACTAAGCCTATCTAATAAAGATATTATAAAAAAATCATTCTGTATGGCTCTGAAACCTGCGCAGTATTACAGTCGAAATATTGTCTACGATAAGCTTAAGGTCTTTCTAGGGTTATGTCTCAATGTTTCCCACCGAGATCGTATTAGAATTAGAACCATTTGCTATGTCCAGCCATTCTATTTTTATAAAAGCATCATGTTAGACATTATTATTCTTTATAAATAAATATACAAAAATATGATAAATAATTGATCTAATGTTGAAACTATATATAAGAAAGGAAATAAACATTTTTTTTAAATAACTCATTTTACTTACAAAATCACTACATAGTATAAAACAAAGTCGCCTTTTCTGTCCCTATATCCCTATGTGCGCTTAAATCTTTAAAACTACCCAACGGATTTTGATGCGGTTTTTTTTCAATAGATAGAGTGATTCAAGAGGAAGGTTTATATGTATAATACATGCATAATATACTAAGGCAACATTGCTAATTTTAGAGGTTTCTAACGTGATGTCGTAAATTAACCTATTTTTTAGGCTTATTTAGCAATTAGCAAAAACGCAGCCTAACCCTACGAGTTAGATCAAATTAATGTACTACAGTATTGTACATTATAAAAAGGTCTACAAAAAAGTCCGCGATGGTATATGTTTATCTTTTAGGGATAACCCACATTAACCATTTTTATTGTTTACTTTTTACGTGAGAAAATGGCTTATTTACGAAGCTATTTTAAGCAATACGGCATTAATCCTTATCGAATTAAGTACCTTAAATACAGTGTGCAATTAATATAGATCAATATGGTTCCTTACAGCATGTAAATTAAACAAATATTTTCGGAGATATTACAAATTTTAAATTTGCGTTTAAAAATGTGTAATGTAATAAAAATTGTATGAATTTAGATTTTCCAAAGATAGCAGGAAATCTTCATAGTAAGTATAGGGGAAGAGGAATTGTTTTACTCCAAATTTAATGCGTGCAGGCCAAGGGCAGTAATGAATGAACCAAAAATACTGGATCGATTTTAATCATGTTTTCATTGAGTGACATAGGCATATATATTTTATGCCCGTGCAAAGTCGGAGCGGGCCGCTATGTTTTTATATACAACGTTCATATTTTTTCTGTAGTGTATTTAATTTAGTATCAGCATTGCACCCGTGCGAAGCCGGGGCGGGTCGCTAGTTATCGAATAAAATGAAACAATAAAAATAAGTTCTAAACCTCTCTGTTTTTATAAGAACATCATATTTAAATTAATTTATATATTTGAACAATTAACAAGATCTCTAAGGACCATAGAAATATACCATAAAATAACCAAAATCGTTTAGATCAAACCTACGCAATATAGTTAAAATCAAATGAAATAGCTACCACTATATATGAAAGCAGTAAAATTCTCCTAAAAATCTCTATATATAATATATAAATATATAAGAAAGTTGATATGATATTACGTGTTATGACAAGATATATAGTGGCTAAATCAATTACGGCAAATTTTTCGCAGAAAAATGTTATTATGAGAAAATATTATTATCGTTGTCACCTCATCCAATGTTAATAAGTGGTGAGTTTTTAAAAACAAGCTCTCAGATATATATTCTGTTCTTTTATTCAAATATAAATTCCAATATGCGTCATATGTGGCGAATTTTCATTTTACTTCTCTAAATAGAAAAAAAAATGGTTGAAAGTAGTTGGTGAGAATGGTATCAAAATGTTGATGATACATATAACACTGATTATCTTGAAAATCATATACTATGGTGAACTCCTATCTTTTGAAAGTTTACTCATTCAATATCTATAAAGGAAAAACGGCATAAAAGTAAAACACAAACGGCAACGCAGCTTAGCGGGCCCTCTCCACATTCAGGAAAAAGAAATAACGTGTTTATCAAGTCAATTTCTGTTTCATTTCAAAATAATATTTCATTTTTAGCTACTGAATATCGGAAAGCTACTAATAAAACAATATAGTTCAAGCCTCAAAATAGATGACATTATAATACGTCTACTATATTTAAATAAAAAAGCTTGTTCTTAATTATATTATTCTTATTCTATTTATATGGCTATATGGCTATTCTGTCTTCATTATATACGTTCTTTAGTAACTTAACTAGTATATTACTTTTTTTTCTAAACTCCAGATTATGTTAACTTATATTTTTTCTTTACTAGCTTATTCTATGTCCATTTATCAATTCTAATAGTTTAAATTAATTGCGGGTAAAACTAAATTAGTAAGATTTTTATAAGGTTCTTATGACTCATGAATACTTCTCAAGTACATTTGATGTATTCCATATAACCTTCTAAATATCAGATTAGTGTCTAACATTATAGTATATCTATTGCATATATTATTGAAGAACTTCAAACTATAACTAATTGTACAGCCACAATAATTTATAGGTTAGAGTTGTTTTATTATATTTACATTAAACTTTTTTCCGCACTAGTATAGGTGGAGTTCTAGGCGCGTTTTTATGTAGTGCTGGGCCCCGAAGATTTAGTCCATGTAAATAATAATTGCATATATGAATAATGTATTTTAGTTTCATTAGAGAGCATATTTACATTTTATGCTTGGTTCTTGTTTCCTTCGATGCAATTTCCTTGTAAAATAAATTTGATATTATTATATTTCTCCTTAGTTTGTTCTGTTACTAACTGTATACATCGTTCGTGATAAAACTACATTTAATCACTGCATTCTCCTTAATGCACTTGCTATATGTGTAAAAGAGTATTATTTCTCTCCTCATACATTTTAACCAAACGTTCATATATATTCTGAACAATAACACACATACTTATAAAGCTTTCACACTCTATAATACAGTTGTCAAAAATTAAATTGTATTAATTATATACTTCTGGTTGTTTCTTCTTTCATCACTCTATCTTGGTAATTTTGAGTTTTGAGTATATTTGAATCATAAACCAACATTCATAAAGTTTCATTCAATCACTGACACTTTCAGAAACACTAAAAAACTGAAAAATTTTGGTGTTTATTTCAAATCTATCAAAAACTTGCTCACAGTTCTACCATTTGTCAATTTCTGCTTCAATAGGTCAGATTGCGCTCATCCAAACGGAAGGTGTTAATTTCGACAATGCCTCTTTCCATAAATCTAGATAGTTCTGGTTTTAATATCCTCGTCGACCTGCATTTCTATTGTAATAATTCTTTGCAATACCCCATATCAACTCAATTGGATTAAATATGCAGTGGTAGTTATAGAGAGAAAGACGTAATACTATCTAGTCATAACGTTCAGCAATCTGATCTACCATGTATCTTTTCCCAAGCTTATTTCTAAAAAAGTAAATTACATAAAATGCAATTAAATATTTCATTTATATTTACCGAGTATCAATCTGAAATAGTTTATTTTTTAACATGGTTTCTTTAAAACTTATTTTATTACATTAAGCCATTCCTTAATTGCAGCCTTTGATAATGTACTTGTTGGCATCTTCTCCACCATTTTTGCATTGTCCATAACAAGAACTGATGGTTTCTCCAATTCTTTAAAAGCTGATTTTCAAACCACTGCAAAAATAAGTTATGGTTCATTTCATTTCTCCATGGTAGTCATCGTTGGCCTCAGAAGAAAAGACTAGTGTTGGGAATTATCGACTGAAATTGACCATCGACTGTTCAGTAATTTACTACTTTTTATTATCGACTGTTTCAGTCGCTATTTTTGGTTCGACTGATTTTACTTGTTTTTTCCAATGACTGTTTCAGTCGACTGTTTTCAGTCGGTATTTTCGGTCCTACTGACTTTGTTACTATTTACTATCGACTGTTTCGGTCCTATTTTAGTTACTATTTTTGGTTGTAGTTGTTTCATTCGACTGATTTTTAACGTTCTGTCTCTGTCGTCCTAGCCCCGACGTTGACATATTTGACCCCTTGATGTAATATATGTAGTTTTATGATTTTTTTGGTAGTTTGCTTGTAAATAACAATATATTGTATACTAATATTATAGCATTTTGTTAAAATATTTTTCAAGATTGTTAATGTAATAGAGTAATAAGATTAAAATTGCAAATGATAAATACTAAAATACTTTTAACTCTTTTTATGGCAATAATAGGTAATATTTGAATTACTCTCTGGATTTCTGTTAAAAATATTTCCGTTCAATGATAAGTTAGGCATTTATATCATTTTATTCAGATAATTTAATTATGTCATGGATTAGTCTTTTTTTCTATGATTAGGTTTATGTTTAAGTTTTATTTAGTATTTATGGTTATTCTATATTTTTAATTAGGTTTTCTTTGAATTTTATTGTGTATATTTATTATGGTATATTATTTAAAAATAGAACTTAATAAATTAAAATACATTAAAATATTTTTGGGGTATTATTCCATTCCATAGAAAAATTCCATTCCTTTTCTCAGATCCACAGCACATCACTACGTAGTATAAAACAAAGTCGCCTTTTCTATCCCTATATCCCTATGTGCGCTTAAATCTTTAAAACTACGCAAGGGATTTTGATGCGGTTTTTTTCAATAGATAGAGTGATTCAAGAGGAAGGTTCATATCTATAATACATGCATAATATACTAAGGCAACATTGCTAATTTTAGAGGTTTCTAACGTGATGTCATAAATTAACCTATTTTTTTAGGCTTATTTAGCAATTAGCAAAAACGCTGCCTAACCCTACGAGTTAGATCAAATTAATGTACTACAGTATTGTACACCATAAAAAGGTCTACAAAAAAGTCCGCGATGGTATATGTTTATCTTTTAGGGATAACCCACATTAACCATTTTTATTGTTTACTTTTTACGTGAGAAAATGGCTTATTTACGAAGCTATTTTAAGCAATACGGCATTAATCCTTATCGAATTAAGTACCTTAAATACAGTGTGCAATTAATATATATCAATATGGTTCCTTACAGCATGTAAATTAAACAAATATTTTCGGAGATATTACAAATTTAAAATTTGCGTTTAAAAATGTGTAATGTAATAAAAATTGTATGAATTTAGATATTCCAAAGATAGCAGGAAATCTTCATAGTAAGTATAGGGAAAGAGGAATTGTTTTACTCCAAATTTAATGCGTACAGGGCAAGGGCAGTAATGAATGAACCAAAAATACTGGATCGATTTTAATCATGTTTTCATTGAGTGACATAGGCATATATATTTTATGCCCGTGCAAAGTCGGAGCGGGCCGCTATGTTTTTATATACAAAGTTCATATTTTTTCTGTAGTGTATTTAATTTAGTATCAGCATTGCACCCGTGCGAAGCCGGGGCGGGTCGCTAGTTCAAATATAAAAGTAATTGAACTTTGTTTAAAATTATATTATAAATTGCATGTTATGTATTATTACTATAATACTATTCAGATTATGTTTTCCTTTTCTTTTTTAAAGTTAGTTCCTCAAGGAACTTATACATATCCGTCTCGCTTATACTACCTGGAAAATATAACCACATATAAAATTAAGTGCCCCTAGCAAATATCTCTGTCCTTTCCTCTAAAATTTATAAAGGAAAGGTTTCGTACATCTTCATCTAACATCACGAATTAAAAAAGACCAGCCGAACCGTGTATTTGACTGAAAATAATAATTACTATTTTCAGTCGCTAGTTTTTTAACTATCTACTGTTTCGACTCTTTTGCGACTATCTACTGTTTCAACTATTTTCAGTCGATAGTTCCCAATGCTAGAAAGACTAATTCTGCAACAACTGGAATTAAACCATTCCTGTTTCCAGCATGAATAACCATAGGTCTGCAATGAATTATTAATAAATGTTATGACTTACAAAACCAAATCGATAGTTATTCCAGTGTTTACCTTCTTCCATCAACTTTTTTTGTCTTTACACTATATTTAGTATCATCTTGCCATAAGTTACCCAATGTACCATTCTGAAGAATCCATGTCTCATCTAAATATATTCATTGATATAAATATTCTTCCTTGATTTTTTGTATATTTTTAAAAATTGTGTTCTTTGAAAAACAATGTCTCGAAGTTTCATTAAACCCTTTCTCATTTAAATATACAAATTGATATAATAATTGTTCCTTGTTATTTTATTATATGTTTTTAAAAGTAGTAGTCTTTAAAAATCAATGTCTGAAAGTTCCATTAAAGCCCCTCAGGATTATCTTTACACCACTTAAATCCTTCATTACCCAACAGTGTATCAAGGGATGTTCTTCATCGATCAATTAGCTTCATATATTTCGGCATTTTATGGTTACTTTCCAGACTAAAAATTTTGTTTGCAATAATTGTATTAAATTATATTTCGATTGAAAAAACTACTTGCTGATTTTATATGTATCGTATATTTATCTGATACTAATTAAGCTGATATTGATTTGTCAGCTGTTTGGCTTAATGACGGTTCTTTTTTTATTTTCTGAGATATTTTAGTGACTCTGTCCGTATTAATATTCAGTACAGCCGCAACGCCCAAAAAATATCTTCAATAGAAACCGCGGCGATTAGAAATTTACTATAACAAAGCGTTAAAATAACATTTGTCAGTTTATAACCCGCAGTTATAATAACTAATATTTTGAAAAAATTTGTAGACGTTTCACAATCGGTTGACTTATATAGGCTGATTCGGTTACATATTCAGTATTAATTTATATATTCATGGCATGTATAAAATCACTTCATTAGGTGGACTCCTGCATAAAATACTTCCATATTATAAGTTATAGTCTTATTCTAAATAAGTCGAGTCTATATATGTCCAATAATCAGATCAGATGGTGTTAAACGTTTTAGTCTACGCACTTCACTTCACATATTTAGCTGATTAGCGAGTACATCAGGATGCACTGACACTCTTTCGAAGTATTTCATATGGACACGTTGAATTACACCTGTTATGGGTTCTAGATGAATATCGCGTTGTATTACTTCATCTGAAACATAGTGCAGAGCATCAACAATGGCACACAACACTTTTGGAACCGTTGAATGAAGGATATATTAGATTTGCTAGCGGTACCCCATAATTGGATTCCATATGACCAAATAAGCTTGAGTATACACTCATACTGAAATTGCTTGTTATTTAATGATAACTTGGATTTGTGACCGCTGAACCAATATATTTAATATAATTTAAGACCATGTTGTTTTCGTTTAGCGAGTATGTGCTTCTTCCAGGTATAGCGTCGATCTAAATGCATACCAAGATATTTAACATCTTCCGCTTGGGGGAGTTGATATTGACTGATATTCGCTGGTGGACATGTTCTTCTACGCAGGTTAAAAGTTATATGGGTGGACTTTGTATTATTGGCTTTAATACGTCATGTCCTCAACCACAGTTGAATTTGCTCAATTTGTGTTTGGTATAAAATGAGAAAAAAATGTTGTATGATTCTAAAACCAACTTACAAATTGCAGTTGCCTGTCTGCATCAAATATCTATATGGCGTTAGTTCACTGTTATTTTGAGTAAACTATGTCTTTAATTTGGATGTATAATCAACTATTAACAGGTCAATGTCAGCGCATCCAACAATGACGTATTGAAAGAATTCTACGGCTGTTAAATTATTTGTCCTCGGTATTATTTCATATATCTATCAGATTTATGAACCAATAGTCCTCTATATTTTCTCCTTATAATTTTATTTTACAACTTATAAGATCCTAAAATTTTGACCCTTCTTGACTGACCACTGCAACAATAATGTGCGAAAAGTATCATGATCGAAGCCCGTAGAAGCTTCACAAACTCTTGTAGAGCCTTAACGCCAGCTAAGATGATGCTAAGTGCTTGGTGAGATTGAAGAGAAATTGTTCATCGTGAACTACTTCAAGCTAGGCAAAAATTTAGTTCGACTTTCTGCGCTCAAGTACTAATGCCAGAATTTGGCAATTCGGTAAGGGTTTTTCGTCAGGACAATGCTAACCCACACAGATATTTAGTGAAGCAGGCAAAATTGACAGAGTTAAAAAAATCTCAGAGATTCTACAAGGACTGAATCAGAATATTAGCAAAATATTAAGATGAAATATAGAGGGGTTGGATAAAATAATATTAACACCCCACATAAAACAATATGTCTTTATTAATAAGGTTTTGAGTCACCATTGGCTTTTAAAACAGCTGTAATTAGTAACAAAGTATTAGTATTGTCTCAGTACTTTTCTATGAAATGTTATCCCATTTTTGTACCAAAACATCCCCTAATATATTGAATTGATTTTGGAGATGGAAAACTATTCCTCACTCGTTACCCTAAAATCCAAATAACGGTTCAATTATGTTAAGTTCTGATAATTGTGCTGCCCAGGGAAGATGTTTGATGATATTTTGGTGCTACTCAAACCAAGATTGGCCCTTTTGGCTTTGTATTAATTCAGAAGGGTTGAGAAAAGTGAGTCAGTTAAGAAATTATTAAATAGTTTTATTTAATTTTAAGCAATGTTGATTGTTAAATAATAGCCTTCTTTTACAAACTATGGGTTTATCTGGACTGGTCCGATAACTGAACTGACTGAACCACGCTCCTCAGCATTAAGCCTTCCGACTGGCGAGTGACCAACTTTAGAAATCATCCCAGAAGACATCCGGTCTTACCCAGCCTGGTTACTGGCGTGACTGATATCATTTTGTTTGTCACTCTTGACTAGAACATTCACAAATTTTTAAACAATCACGAACATAAATTTACGACCATACGCAGTGTATAGGATGTTGTATTGATTTCCCGTATTCTTAGAATTATGACAACTTTGATTCAGCGATAAAGAAAAATATGATCATATTATTTACTAGCGACCCGCCCCGGCTTCGCACGGGTGCTATGCTGATACTAAATTAAATACACTACAGAAAAAATATGAACGTTGTATATAAAAACATAGCGGCCCGCTCCGACTTTGCACGGGCATAAAATATATATGCCTACGTCACTCAATGAAAACATGATTAAAATTGATCCAGTATTTTTGGTTCATTCATTACTGCCCTTGGCCTGCACGCATTAAATTTGGAGTAAAACAATTCCTCTTACCCTATACTTATTATGAAGATTTCCTGCTATCTTTGGAATATCTAAATTCATACAATTTTTATTACATTACACATTTTTAAACGCAAATTTTAAATTTGTAATATCTCCGAAAATATTTGTTTAATTTACATGCTGTAAGGAACCATATTGATCTATATTAATTGCACACTGTATTTAAGGTACTTAATTCGATAAGGATTAATGCCGTATTGCTTAAAATAGCTTCGTAAATAAGCCACTTTCTCACGTAAAAGTAAACAATAAAAATGGTTAATGTGGGTTATCCCTAAAAGACAAACATATACCATCGCGGACTTTTTTGTAGACCTTTTTATGGTGTACAATACTGTAGTACATTAATTTGATCTAACTCGTAGGGTTAGGCAGCGTTTTTGCTAATTGCTAAATAAGCCTAAAATAATAGGTTAATTTACGACATCACGTTAGAAACCTCTAAAATTAGCAATGTTGCCTAGTATATTATGCATGTATTATACATATAAACCTTCCTCTTGAATCACTCTATCTATTGAAAAAAACCGCATCAAAATCCGTTGCGTAGTTTTAAAGATTTAAGCGCACATAGGGATATAGGGACAGAAAAGGCGACTTTGTTTTATACTATGTAGTGATTAGCAATATTCCAGAATAAGAATAATCGCGTGAGTTCTGTTTACTAAGTATTTAGATTTTTTCAAGCAGTTTTTTAGATTCATAATAAAAACATGCATTAATACATTTTTAATTTTATGAATATCAACTAATATGATACGTGATGAACTTGAACCATAAAATAAAATTTGTTCTTGCTTAAGCACTGGTAGTAATTGATAAAATTCGGCAACACATCATAATTGTAAAATTTTATCGGTTTTAACTTCAAATCTATTTCAGGTTTCGTTAATAAAGGCATTTTGTAACAAAGCCGTAACCAAATATTGCAGATAATAAATACATTTCAATCATTTTTTACATACAATTTGTGCATCAAGTTAAAACGAATATTTTATTTACTCATTTGTTGGTGACTTTTTGGTTCTCATGTAGGAAATAGGGCAAAGTAGAAAGCAGTTGACTAGCAAAAGACATAGAAGACAAATTAAATATGAGGTCTGTAATAGTGAGGCTCCAGAATATTGCATAAAATAATAGCTTCAAATAAATAAATTTATTGACATTTTATGAGATTTGAAGACTATTTTATTTAAAATTATAGGTAAAGAAATTGGCCTTTTATTAAATGAACCTGTTTAATCAATTTACTGTGTTTCAATATATATTTTATATGATAACATATATAAAGATAAGGTGATAAAGGTATATAAAAATATAAATATATAAATGATGTAATAAAATATGTAGATAAGTGAAACTAACTACATAATTTGGCCAGATGGAATACATGGGACAAATAGAAGAAATTATGAATTATTAATAATAATTTCGTAAACATAAAATTTGATAAATATTAAGATGTTTAAAGATTAATGAAATAAAGTATGTAACTACATGACAATTTTTTACTCAATAGTTCATTTAATTATTGTAAACATATTACTTTAATATAATTTCTACATATCTATATAACTTATTATTTTAATTAATATACAAATGTGCATTATTTCATTTAATATTAAATGTTTATGAATATAACATAAAAGTAAACTAAAATAATATATATTTGATGCTCTAAAATTGTTGCAGTTCCTGGAAAATGAATATTTTATTTACTCATTTGTTGGTGACTTTTTGGTTCTCATTTAGGAAATAGGGTAAAGTAGAAAGCAGTGGATTAAAAAAGGACACAGAAGACAAATTAAATATGATCTCTGTAATAGTGAGGCTCCAGAATATTGCATAAAATGATAGCATGAAATAAATAAATTAACTGACAGGAAAAAATATGACAGCTACTGGTTTGGTTTGGTTGAGTAGTGTAATGAATATATAAAGAATGATTTACGTATATATATATAAAGAATATTTTATTTAAAATTATAGGTAAAAAACTGTTCTATTATTAAATTAACCTTTTTAATCAATTTACTGTGTTTCAATATATATTCTATATGATAAATATATGTAGTGATAAGGTTATAAATGTACATAAAAATAGAAATAAATAAATGATGTAATAAAATATGTAGATAAGTGAAACTAACTACATAATTTGGCCAGATGAAATACATGGGAAAAATAGAAGAAATTATGAATTATTAATAATAATTTCGAAACTATAAAATTTGATAAATATTAAGATGTTTAACGATTAATGAAATAAAGTATGTAACTACATGAAAATTTTTTAGTCAATAGTTCATTGAATTATTGTAAATATATTACCTTAATATATTTTCTGTATATCGTAAAAAATAAATAGTCTAATTGCATTTTAACTTACTGTTTTAATTAATATACAAATGTGTAATTTTTCATTTAATATTAGATGTTTATAACTATAACATAAAAGTAAATTAAAATAATATATATTTGATGCTCTAAAGTTGTTTCAGTTCCGAAAATAATGGTCCAGCTAATTGTCCATTATTAAAAAATATTGTTTGTTCATTATTAAAAATTTACGGAAATTAAATTTAATTAAATTATATTTAAAAGACCAGTAAATGTTAGTTATTGCAATAGTTTGCCTATATTTTAATACACAGACAATTTTACAGTAATTATTTTTAAGATATTGTCAAAACAACTTTTGGTAATATTATTATATAGTATTTGAATTATTCTCTTAACTCTGTTAGGAAAGAAAAATGATTGAATTTCAACCTCAGGGCGATCACTACTAACAATAATGATGCATAGTTAGAATTTTACAGCTGAGAACGTCAAGATTGTTATTCGCAGTAATCTGAATAGCGTGAATGAGAGTATCATGAATAGTACGATATTGTCTCTGAAACAATCTAAACGATGATTCATCAGAGCACATCGTATTCTTCCAAACATCAATTCTACAAGTTTTACGATCGTTGTATGTCTTCTTTCGCAACTTAGCGCCGGCTTTCGTTCTAAAGGGTCTCGCAATCGCAGCCCTTCCATGAATATTACCATTGTGTAGCTCCCGCCCTACCGTTTCTATTGAAACAGTGTTAGAGATCTGAGTTTTGACTTCTGTTGTCACCTTTCTCGCGGTAGCTTTACGTTGTTCAGGCCGATTCTTCTAATATTCCTAGATCTCTGTCAGTTATCTTCGAGTTTCGTCTATTTTTCCTCTTCGATGATGACATTCGTCTTTACTATGATTTGTGTCTGCTGAAATTACCGAGGATAGTGTTCGTTCATTTAATATTGATCTTCGATTACTGTTTGAAATTTATTTAAAAAGACCGTTTTGACAAACACGATAAAAAACGGAATAACGTTTTCCCAGCCTATTACTTTAACGTCGTTAAAATACGAATACTTCAAATGGATATTACACATCAGGTGTTTAGCAGAGACGGTACGTTACATTAGTATTAATTACACGTCCGATAATGCGCCATTACCGAAATTAAAAAACAAAACCAAAAGTTTCGCTCAGTCGAAAGTTTAGAAGAGAACGGTCTCATCCAGCTGGCAAATTTCCTTATAAGTGACGTTTCAGAATTCATTTATTTTCGCTGATTCGAATCAAGGTGAGCTGTGCTGACGTATGGAAACTAATAGACGTCTTTCAAGGTGCCCCAAGTCGGAGAAACATCCTTTCGGGAGCCATTAGCCCAATCTTAATTAAATATTTTCCCTCTGGCTGATATTTCCAAGTGTCACACAAGTACGCAGACGGCACGCTTCTCGTTTGCCTGCCTTTTCAGATGATCATTGGCGTAGTATTTTTTAATTGCTGGCGTTAAAAATCAGCAACTATATTTTAAGCATATTTACAACCATGTTATATAAAAATATACAGATTCTGTTCACAAGGTGACAAAATCTTTTAAGCTAGTGTTAGATAACAAAAATTATATTTAATAAAATAATTCAAAATAATCTAACATCTTAAATAAATAAAAACAGAGATCAAAATAAATGATATAACGACTAGTTACTCAATAAATGGCAAAATAAATAAAGCGAGATTTTGATGTCGAGGCAGTCGGGTGACAGTTCCTTAAACATAACAACAACATAGCTGAGCAATCAATTTTCAATGAAGTTAAATTAGAATTTTACTTGAAATATAACAAAGATTGGTGATTATCAAGGCAGGTACTTCTAATGTGAGGTAATATTGAAATATAACGGTGCTGACAGTTAAAATACTGGCAGCTGAAACTACGGGTTGTTAATTATGCTGACAGATCATAAAACTGATAAAGTATGGTAATGATAATCTCAATAAAAACGATGCCAATGGTAGGCAATAACCTTGATGGAATAACCAATATGATTAACAACAATCTTACTCCATAGTATTCAATAACATTGACGGACAATCATTATAAAACAGATAATATAGGTAACTGATAGCAATGATGAACTATGCTAGGATGAACTATGATATGTACATACAGGAAGTAGGACTAGGAAAGTAGCAACTAGCTTATACATTAATGCTAACAATGATGGTCGTATAATAAGATCACGGGAAGCAGATGCACTAGATCCTGCCTCTAAGGTTAGTAGTACTCGCTAGCGTAAACCTAAAATATCTAATAAATGAATAAACAAATATGTAATCATAAATAAATAAATAACTATGTTGGAATTTTGCACTCACTTCTCCTAAGTATGACGAACATACAATGCGTAAAAAGGAAGAGCGAAAAGCCATAGGCATACACACTAGATTCGCTTTCCCGAAGATCCGGTAAGAACCACATTTGGTGACTTTTATGTATTCTTGACAATCTCAATAAACCATAATTACAACATATAGCCAACAAACAACATATAGTGTTTAATAAAGATTAAACTCAATTCTCCAATAAATAAATAAACAGTACTGTTGCTATTATGCACTTCATTTCTCCAGCTCCAGCTATGATCGACCTGCAATGCGTACAAGGGAGAAAGCCGAAGGTCACACGCTAGATACGCTGCTACCAAAAGTGAGCAAAAACCACTTTCGGTAGCGTTCGTGTATGTTTCAAGTTATTCATAGATCATAAGAAACATCAGTAACTCTAGCCACATTGGCGTTAGTTTCTGGCTTACAAAATAGTTATAATTTATATTTATAGTCGCTACCATAAAACCTTTATCTTTGATTTGCCATTCAATAATTATGGGGAACATACGACGATTCGATGAAATACTAAAATAGTGGACAATAAAATAGATACCGATAATAAATAGATAAATAAACAAGTAGAGGTTTATAAATAAAGAAAGATAAATATAAAATAATAAATAGGGAATAATTAATGGAGATTTAATAAACAACATTTAGGAATTAAAAGGAGAAAACTAGACTCTGTGAACAATCTCACCATTTGATGAAACTCAGCTTGGGAGTCTGAGCGTCGCGTCTTCAGAAATGAGCTCTTATTATTTTCTAATGTCCCTCGGATAAATTAAGATATCATATCTGGCAAATATAGCCGCCGAAGAAGCATCAACAATGTTGCCATTCATGGTAATCGCTAGGTATTCGCAAAGGCGACAAACTCTACAATTTGATTGAATCGACAATCCCGCCTAGTTCCTTAAAATTTTTCATTCCAAACCTTAAAAAAACATAAACGACCCATAATTAAAGATCTTAAGTATCGCACTACCAAATGGAATTCTAAGTACCATGAATATTAGGAACGTTCTATGATTTCCTTGAAAGGTACTTGTTTGTGTTTTAGGAAAAAACACTTAGAGAAAATAAGAACAAATAAAACTCGCTTTTTACACTTGTTTGTTATGTTTTTAACCAGCGTATCTGGAAAGTGCAGGGAACACACAGAGATATAGTACATCTTCTCGCATGTTGGCAACACTGCTTTCGTGTAAATAATACAAGGCCTAAATATTGCTCAGTTTTATGTCAAATTTTGTAGTATATATTTCAGTATATTTTACGCTTTGTTCTGCAATGCTTAAATTAAGCTGTGATGTATGTGACCCTAAATAATGTTTAACGTTCCGTTAGCAAAAATATCCACGGAAATGACAGCATACCCAAATCATGGAAAAACCTGGTCATATTGTGGCCTGATAGCGACAAAAATGACAGCAGAACTCAACACTCATTTGAGTACTACTATTACAACAAATCCAGTACGGCTCTTTCATGGAAGAGCTGTAATTGCTATATAACGAAACACAACCTAAAGTGCGAAATAAGTGATGCAATCATTATAAGGTCCCAAAGTAAGCCTACAATTCGGTCAAGCATGGGAGGATACTCTCAACATCCTTGATGATGAAGTTCTCCCTATGACTAGCATAAAATTGCTATATTCCCAGATGATAATGTTCCCATAGACACAGCTGAAAATGTTCACTTTTGGTTGCATTTTTCCTGGCCACACATTAACAGACCTTAACATAATTGAACAGTTCTAGAACTGGGAGTGAGATGATTACTACTCCAACATCAGTGCAGAAATTTGTGTATGTTATAAGAATGGAACAATAGTCCGTTGGTATGTATTAGCATCGGAATGTGATTTTTTCATATTTTTCAAACTGAATTTATTTAAATATTTTTTCCATCTTTTCGATACAACCATATTTCCGTATTTTTCGAACATCTAACATTTTTGGGTGAAAAGCTGAATCTGTTAATGGAGCATGAATACAAAAAGTGAGAATACAGAAAATTCGGACCACACAATGTCAAATTTATATGCTGGATTCATGAAAACACCTTACATTAAATTTCATTATTTTAATCTGCTTCAATCGCCTTAGTTGTTGCCAATAGAGTCAGCAGTGTTGATCTAGCCATATTTGAGCAGCTTATGCTGAACAATACTGAGATAGCATCACCTTTCTTGACATTAATGAGAGTTTCGCAATCACCAATAATAAATTCCTTAAAATATGGCTCGAATTATAAAATGGATAAAAAGGTATAACTCACTTTAAGTCAGTTTATAGAGATTGGGCAAGAAAACGGAAATTTCATGGAAATAAATATGCTGGTGAAAACATGACAGCGAAGTAAATTGAAACAAAGAACATTTTGAAATGGCCGTTACTCCAACCATGGTTTTCTCAGCCATATGTTCGTCTGCAATTTATAAAAATTCCGATAATAATCAGTGTAAAAAGTTTGGGTTTCAATATCTGTATGGATACGATGTAATACAAACCAGCTCATGACCTATAATCTATAATAGATTCGAAATGAGTCATCACATGATTTTCGTAAAACGTGATATTAGGACGCCACCTAGAAAATCTTTAAAATGTGTTTGGTGTTTTATATAAGACACTGTCCTTGTTAGGACTAGGGTTACCAGAGATAGATTTCGTAGAACTATAAAAGGAAGAATAATCCACAAGAATATGAAGGATGATTCACTTCCTATGAAAGAAATAAGTTCTAGAAAAGTAAAGGTCAGTGTCATCGTGAAAACCTTTACATATAGGACTGAAGATATCAACTCCGATAAAAAACATGAACAAAAATAAAAACAATAATATATAGAGTGTGGGCAAAAGTCCCACTACTATTTTCATTCCACGCCATCTTGGTTATGTGACATGTAGCTTAGTTTCGCTTTAACCATTGTGTTGTGTAGAGGTCCAAATTTTATAACAGATAAATATAGGCCACAAGAACTAACAGAAATGGTGACAATATTTATTGAAAATAATCGTTCCATTATTACCACTAGGGGCAAAATAGCGTCAGTGATAGCGGGACTTTTGCCTCACCTTATAGAAGTGAACCAAGATAAAAAGCTAGAACACCTACAGCCGATCGCCAAATGTGTCGAGACCTAGTGAAAATTGTTCCAGGTGCTGCGTTAACAGTATATTGGTTAAGAAAATACTGCCAAAGGGCCGGTCATGGATTGATGATGATGATAATATGTGCATGTTCAAGAGAAGAATATAGCATCAAATCTTTATTGTATATATCCTGGTGATGGTGAAAATAAGCCATTTAGGTAAGCCAAGGTATTTTGTATACACAACTATATGGAAGTAAATGGGTACTTTTTGTTAGAAGATTGCCACATATGATAAGCCACAGCATCAAACTACCCTGCGGGTGAAAATAGTTGTTATAAGTGACGTAGAGTTGAATTACGATGAAACGGTGATCTATTTGAATAAGCTTAATTATCAAGCCAGTTTATCAAGGTTTGTATTGGCCAAATGAATAGGAAAGGAGATTTAAAACAATAATAAGTCCCAAAATTCACTAATATGGTGTTTTGCTTCGAAGTATCTTCATTCTGGTGCAATAGTCACTGAATCTCCACATTTCCTCCAGTGTCAATCTTTAACGAAGGGTTCGAACGTATTCTAAAATTGATGGAAATTATTGAAGTAAAAATAGTTCTAAATTCCCAAATACAGAGGCGCTTAAAAGAAAAAATAGCCCTGACTGATTTTCTGAAGAATAGGAGGGTACACTCTGTAGTCCAGGCACAGCAAATTGTTAATAAATAACTTTCAAATGTATTTTTTTTGACATGATTCGCTGCCGTGGTATCTCAAAAACGATTTAAATCCACTCAAATTTAAGCACCGTATTTAAGACATATATAGCTACAAGTTAAAGTAAAATAATTAAGATTTCTTCGTTAGTTTTTTGAAATTCCTAACATATCTTTTTCAATAGTCGCAATAACTTTTTACTCGGCGGACAAATAAGGCTGCAATATTCTATGGACTTTCTTCAGTCAGCCAGATTTCAGTCTTTTAAAGTAGACTAGTATTATTTTTATAATGTGTAATTATTAAAGATGCTAATTCAAAAATAAGCAAATATTGCGCGGCATTGCATCCTTAACACTTTTATTGTGTGTAGTGTTTATAATATCCATGAAAAACAATATCTGGCAAAACAGTTCGTACGACACTGAATAAATAGTATGAAAGCATTAGTCAGGTTTGTTAACTTACATCTAAGATGAATTATCAAAGAAATAAACTCTGCTAGTTTATAGACTTTTACTAATCCTGAATAGGAGAAAATACAAATAATACACTTAACTGATATATCATTTTTATTATATAAAAAGCCATTATTATATTTTCGAGTATTAATCATTAAGTTACAGCAATTTAAGTAAGTACATTCATAGAAAGAATTGGCGATTAAAGAATTATATCCAATGAACCAACCAATGCACAGTATATTGACAGTATATTCGACGTCATTTACGACGTGCATTGGCCGTTTTATTGGAAGAACTATAAATAAATTTTTAAATTAAAGTTAGTAGGAGTGTAGACGATATTTTACTAATATAGCTAACACACTGGAAATAAAACTGGCAATGGGAATATTTCAAAATACTACCGTAAGTTGCTAATGTTATTTTTCTTTTCAATATATTAGTGTAAATTAATATACAATATATGTGAAAAACCTGTATAAATCAGTAAATATCTGCAAGATAGATGAATATATTAGTGTTATTTGAATATGTTTATGAATATATATATGAATATATTAGCGTCATTTGAGGTATGTAGAACATCCCTTCAAACACTGTCAGGTAATATCGGATTTAAGTGTTGTAAAGATAATCCTGAGGGGTTTTAATGGAACTTCCAGACATTGCTTTAAAAGACTACTACTTTTAAAAACATATAATAAAATAACAAGGAACAATTATTATATCAATTTGTATATTTAAATGAGACCTGGATATATCAGAATGGTTCATGGGGTCGCTCATAGCAAGATGATAATAAATATAACGTAATGACAACAAAAGTTGATGGAAGAAGGTAAACGTTAGACGATAGTTATATCGATTATGTTTTTTTAGTCATAACATTTACTAATAATTCATTGCAGACATATAGTTCCTCATGCTGGAGACAGGAATGGTTTTATTCCCGGTGTACAATTAGTATTTTCCTATAAGTCCAAGGGTAACTACCATAGAGAAATACCAAGGAGAAATAATTGTTATTGTTATGGACAATGCATCATATCATAATAGTGCACTGGTGGAAAAGATCCTAACAAATGCATCATCAAAGGTTGCAATTACGGAATGCCTTACAGTACATAAAATAAGTTTTAAAGAAACCATGCTAAAGAATGAACTATTTCAAATTGTTACTCGGTAAATATAAATGAAATGTTTAATTACATTTTATGTAATTTACTTTTTTAGAAATAAGGCTGAGAAAATATACATGGATACATGGTAGATCAGATTACTGAACGTTATGGCCACAGAATATTATGCCTTCCTCCATATTACTGCATATTTAATCCAATTGAGTTGTGGGGTATCGTAAAGAATTATTACATGAATAGACATTCATGTCGAGAAAAATATTCAAACCAGAATTGTTTGGATTTATGGAAAGAAGCATTGTCGAAAATAACACTTTCGGTTTGGATAAACTGGATCAAACCTATTGAAGAAGAAACTGACAAATGGTGGAGTCGTGATCAAGTTTGTGATAGATTGGAATAAGGAAACAGCTTAGCTAGTCACTTGAGTAGTGATTCTAAATGTAACCATGATTGAATAAAACTTTATTAATGTTAGTTTATGATACAATGCTGACAATTACCAAGACATGGCGTAAAAAGAGGAAACAACTAAAGCTCACTATATAATTAATATACTTTAACTGTAAGAAATTATATTATAGAGTTTGAAAACTTTATATGCATGTGCGCTATTGCTCAGAATATACATGAACATTTGGTTAAAATGTACGAGGAGAGATATACTAACTTTTTGCAGACATGAAAAATGCATTAAGTAGAATGCATTGATTAAATGTAGTGTTATCAAGAAGAATGTCTACAAGTAGTAACAGAACAAACCAATGAGAAATACGGTGATATTAAAATGACATTACAAGGAATCATTGCCTTGAAAGAATCAAGAACTAAGCGTAATAGGTAAATATGATCTCTAATGAAAGTAAAATACATTACTCAAATATACCATTGTTAATTCGGTGTATTAGGCCTTCGGGAATCACTACCACTATACTAGTGTGGAAAAAAGCTTAATGTAAATATAATAAAACAACTATAACCTATAAAGTATTGTTGCTAAATAATTTATTGTACTTTTAAGTTCCTCGATAATATATGCATTGGATATACTATAATGTTAAAAGAAATTATATTAGATAACATATTTTTATTTATAACTCCTCAATAAAATATGAGCGTGCTATTAAAAATCCCCACCAATGAATCGTAAAATAAAACAAATGCAAATTGATGCAAAGAGAGGCCGGGGTTAAGGCATTTTAAGAATGTAATGATGACGGCGACGTAACTTAAAAAAGATCTATTTTATAACGGTTATAAGTGAAACGTGAAGTATTCTTGGCAAAAATTTTTATGGCTTTTTATAACAGATGAAAATTCACCTGAGCGTCTAGCAAATCGCCCCGACTCCCCCGTTAAACCGGAAATAAATTTCAGGTAAAAAGGTTCAACCCTCGTAAATTTGACTTAATGAAAATTCCTTCCTCTAACAAATCGTTATAATATGTGCCATAATGTCTGGCGTCTGTACCATCTTCCCGCTTGAATATTACCTTCCAAGACGTTACTGTGACGCATGAACACCTGTATATATTCGTCTGTATGTAACTTCTAAACGGTTGAGAAATTACACACACTTAGGGAACGGGCTATCGGATATGAGCTATAATGGAGTTATAAGCGGGGGGGTTGGAATTGGCTTCTACGCGGTTAAATCATCAAGATTTATATTCTAGGTAGTCATCGTGAACGTACATGTAAATTACAGTTAATTTTACGAAACTAGCTTACGCGTCTGTATCTTATATTACACTTATGGTTATTGTTAATATTAACTACGTAATGCTTTTCTTTAATAAATTGTTAATGCAGTTATATTAAGTATCAATGTAAAATGTTAAAAAACTAAAACTAACTGTTAAATTCAGTAGTATCGACGGTTATATAAATAACTTCAGAACAAGTACACCAAATTGTTCACCTTTTTTTGGTATTGCAGATTAATACTACCTCATACCTCAAAACTCAACTTAATCGAAAGAGTTTCATGGTTAAATGTAATGATGAATAGCCTGCACTGCAGATATATATATCGGAGTTCTCCACAAGTCTAATCATGTCACTTAAAATTTAAGAAGAGACGAATATGCAAAGTAATGTAGAACGAATTTTACTATGTGGGCGCAAATAAAAAGTATAAATTGTTTTTAAAGGACATTTGTTTATTTTAGTTAGAAAACAAATATATAAACACCATATAAAGTAGAAAGTTCTGAAATAGATAAAAAAAAGTACCTGAACAACCATTTTTCGAGAATAAGAGTAAAATATAAAGAATGCTAAATCAGACGTATGATTATTAAATGAATTATCGGCTAAGTTGATTAACAGCGGCGATGATACTGATATTTAAGGCCAATTGACTGGTAATTAAATTTATACGTCGGTCTGTTGAGTTTTCAATGCCGATACTGACAACAATGCTAAACGTGTCGTTAGAGAATAATGATGAAAGACAATAGCGATATCTGATAGCAATGATAAACTGTGCTTGGATGAAGTATGACATGTGCACACGGTATGAAGGGATAGAACGCGACGTACCAGCTTATATCCTAACACTAACAATAATGACGTGCAATGAGATCAAGGAATAACGCGCGAGATCTACTGTCACTAAGGTTAATAGGCCTCTCTAGGATTAAGTTGAATTTTTGAAATAAATAAACAAATAAATTAATTAACAGTACTGTTACTAGTGCACTCACTTCTCCAGCTCCAGCTCAGATAGACGTGAAATGCGCACAAGGGAGAAAGCTAAAAGCCACACGCTAGATACCCTGCTATCAAGAGCCAGTTTATGTATACTTCAAGTTATCAATAGATCATAACTATATATCAGAAACTTTCGCCACTATGGCATTAGCCTCTGGTTTATAAGGTAGCTACAATTTATATTTACAGTTGCAACCATAAAACTATTACCTTTGATTTATAGTGATTATGAGTTATAATAATTAAAGAAATACATTGCAGAGAACGTTTAGAATAAATTGATAACTGAATAGATAACTTAATAGATAAATGAATAGAAAAATGAATAGATAACTGAATAGATAACTTAATAGATAAATGAATAGATAAATGAATAGATAACTGAAAGATAAATGAATAGAATGAAAATAAAAAGAAAACTGGAATACTTTGTGAAAAACTCACCATCTTGAAGAACTTGGGTTGTGCAGCATAAAACACTGTATAATCGGCATGATTGAAAAACGTGGTTACTCTGACGGTCACGGCTGCATAAATGAACTTTCATAGAGCTTGAAAAGCCCTTGGGCATGTTAAGTTAGCGCATTTGGGAACTTTAGTTCAAGGGGGGGGGGGAGTTGCTAAACATGTTGCCAATTATGGCAATTGTTATTGGTGCTGGGTGTTTGCAAGGGTGGCAGATCCCAATCGAGCGAGAGGTGACAACCTCGCTCTCTTAGTTTCTTTACTGGTATCTCAATTTTCCATGAAACATAAAACGCACCAATAAAATATCAAATTACCCTTAAAATATGAACGATGTTTTACCGTTAACGTAAACTTTCTAACGGTCGATTCAGGGATTTTCAAATCCTCGAACCACAAGTGTTTCTTTTTTGTTCGTTTTTTTAGAAATGAATTTAAAAAAAGTTATATTAAAAAATAATTCGCTTTTACAGTAATTACCTTTAGTTCAATCCTAGATTAAATTGGCAGAGGCACATCTGGGCCAAGCGTAAGCAAGTCAACAGCAGAACACATACTGTGAATTAGTTAATAGATCGCCATTTCCATTTAAGTAATTAGCGCAAGATGATGGAATGAAAATTCATCATCAAGCCAATCTGGGCACATGGCATTCAACTAAGGGAGACGAACTAACTGCTGAGGGGAATAAGAGGATAACAGCACGTGATACTCCAAAGATACGACAGTCCCAGTCTCAGCAAAAAATTTATGTAGAGGGTCGGAAGCTCTCTCTTTAAAAAAATGACCAAATAGTTGGGAAAACGAACACAGTGCTTATTGTTCAAAGAGAAATTGTCATGTCAACGCTACTTTCCACCCACCATTAGCGCCTGCGAAGGTACTCCAAGAAGGGTTAATCCAGTTGTTAGTAATTATTCGTCAGACTTGACTTATTGTTGTGAAGCAAATTGCTGTAGTCCAGAACTGAGCAGGAAAACGTCGCTAAAAATAAAAAAGCTTACGGAAAATTTTTAAAGGAAACATTTAAATCTCATAACATGAAGAGTATAGCGCAAAGCACACAGTCGACACAACATTGACAGATAGACGTGTTTTCTAAATGGTTTGTCGATAATAATAATTAGTTATTCCGTGCAAAGTAAGGTGCCACTGTCATATCGGCAGCAAGAAAATAAATAAAACCGATAAAAAGCTATAATAAAAACAGCAAATGATGACAACGGTGGAACTGGCAATAGATAATTGCATCGTGACTTGTATACTGCTCGTTCTGTGCTCAAACTGCCACTGGATTTAATAACATCAGCAAATATTCCAACAACTAACATCAGCGGCGAAAATACTACAGAATTGTAAATTAATAAAATAATAAATATATAAGAATAATAAGTGATTTGGAATCAGTGTCCGATGACATACAAATGAGCGAATTTTTTTGAAGGCGTCATGATTCTATCGGCAGGAGATTTTCGTCCAACACTGCCCATCTTTCCCAAGATCGATAGTTTCCCGAAGTTATTCAATCTACGGAGTTGTGGTGGTGCAAAATGACATACTGGTGTATTAAACATTGACATTGTAACAATTCCTGTTGACTCTCCCCCTGGCCTCATTTCGTTTCTACATTTTTTTTGCAAATTCACATCGCCGAAATGAAATTCTGATGTGTGATTCTAAATGCATGAGATTATATATACTCAGGGAACGGGGCCGTCAGATATCAACTATAATGGTGTTATAAGCGGTGGTGCTGAAATTGACTTCTACGCGGTTAAATCATCATGACTTATATTCTGTGGAGTCATCATGAACGTACATGTAAACTGCGGTTAATAGTTAATAGCTGATAGTTTAGCAGTTAATGGATCAAGTATTTCCTAGCGTCTACATGCAATAGGAAAGATTCAAATGAAGGGAATGGAGCTATTTTTCTCAAAAGGGCTTCACTCAGAGTACAGGTGTAGGAGTCCTTTAATATTATATATAAAATTATTATTTAATTTATTATATAATATAACTATAATTGCCAACATGGCATAACAATTTTCAGCACGTCTTCACTTCTTGATAATTAATTTCAATACGGCTAATTTCATTACTTCAAAAGAGAACATACTTATAATCTCTCCGGAAACTTACCAAATGCCACCATTATGAAATGTTTTTTTTATTAATCTCTTAGAACGGCAACAATCTGCCCGTGGGCAATAAATATAATTATATGATTTCAGTTATATAATATAACTATCATATACAAGAACATTTCAGTAACTGACCTGCTCTACAATTTATAATCTAAATCTTATTCTAGTTCTAACTATATAATATAATTATAACTATATATAATTATATAAAATTATACTATTCCAACTTATTTTAAAGTCTATCCTAACTTATTCTAAATACTATTCTAACTTATTCTATATACTATTCTAACTTATTCTAGAGACTATTAAATCTCACTCTATGTGTCTATTAATCAGTTCGTATGTTAGTTTGCGTTTGAGTCTATGCACTACACTGTCATCGCGCTCCTTTAACTGTTTGGCGAGTGCATACTAATAGTCTTTCATAATACTTTGCACTAACACTTCGAATTACACTCGTTATGGGTTCTAAGGGCATATCGCGCTGAATAAGTTTGTTTGACACCTAATATGGGGCATCGACGATGACTCGCAACACGTTATTCTGGAACATCTGGAGGATTTTACTGAGGGACATGTTCATCTACAAAGGGTGAATGTCACATGGGTATATTTTATCTCATTTGCTTTGATACGTCACGTTTTCAACCACAATTCAACTTTGTTAAGATGCAGGTTTCTTGTGATTGATATTGGGTACTCGTGTGGCGATAAAACCGCTGTATTTTCAGCATATGTTGCAACAGTAGTGTTCTTTGAGGTCGGTTGTTCAGTTGTATAGAATACAAATAACAAGAATACTATACTAATAATACTATATACAAGTATAAAATCCCAATACTATCTATATCAACCCATAAGAAACATATACCTGTGTCTAGTCTATTTATTACGTACTTTACTTTATAGTTAAACTTTTTCTTATTTGTGTATTAATCAGATAAACATGAAGATTTGCATGAAAGAGAACTTCAAGGGCTTCACTCAGAGATCTACAGGTGTAGGAGTCCTTTAATATATTATATATATAATTGTTTTTTATTTTTTATATAATTTATACATTAATTAGTAATATATTAATTCTATTCATTAAAACTCCCGGCAATCAATTTATTTTCTTTCTAGACTCCATGAATCATCCTCCGAATGATGGTCATGGATTTAAGTTAAGGCATTAAGATATGAGAAACACAAACACTTCCATCTTCAGCTGTGATACTATTGGCCTTTATAATATTATATTTAATAAAATATTTCGAAAAGGAACGAGATAATGGAGGCCCCCTTTCCCTTATAATTTCCCCTAGAGAAATTTCCCTTATTATTGACATTATATAATGATAATTATTATATTAAATAATATAATTGTTGCAATTTTATTGAAAATGTTTTTAGAGAGTCGCTGTCTCACTAGATGGTGTGGATACTGTAAATAACATCGCTTACAAAATGAAGAGTAATACGTTAGATTCACCCAAAAAAACCCGTCTACAAATAAAGTGGGTGACGAATCTTGACCATCTTGATATTGACTCTATTCGAGACTAAATATACGAAATGTATAAGAACAGTAAGTACCCAAACTATTTTTTCGATATAGACATAATTTAAGAACATTATTTTAGAGCAAGTTGTCTGCCTGGAAAGTATACAAAAAAGAGTTAGTGACGTGCAGCTTTTTGAGAAATGTAAGACATCCTTTTATATACTCTTACAGGGCATAGGGTTTAAATGGTAACCCTCGCGAAGATAACCCTCGGAGACGTTTAATAGAACTTCCAGACAATGCCTTAAAAAGAATTCAATTTTTAAAGGCATAAAATAAGACCAAGGAAGATAAACTGTTTGAATTTGTGTCTCTTGATGAAACTTGAATATTTCAAAATGGTTCATCATGGCACTCTTGGCAAGACAGTAACAAAAAAAGTGCAAAGGCAACAAAAATTGATGGAAAAAGGTAAAAGTTAAAATAGCATTCGATTAGGATTTGTTGGTCATTATACACATTAATAATTAATTGCAGATATATTGTTATTCATGCAACGAATTAGAATGGTTTTATTCCTGGAGCTGAATTAGTGTTTTTCTCCAAATCCAAAGGCGACTACCATGGAGAAATGAACCATAACCAATTGTTAAATAATCTGAAATCCAACAGTTATTATTATGGATAGCACACTGGTGGAAAAAATCCCTAAAATAACATCAACAAAGGCTGAAATGAAGGAACAGCTTTCAAAACATGAGGTGAGTTTTGAAGAGACTATGCTAAAAACTGAACTATTTCAAATTGTTACTAGATAAATATAAATAAAATGTTTGATTGCGTTTATTATAATTAACATTTTTCAGAAATTAGCCCGAAAAAATATATTCAGTATATCAGATGGCTAATCAATATGGTCACCTGGAATTACGACTACCTCCCTATCACTGTATGTTCAATCCAATCCAGTTGATATGGGGTGTAGCAGAGACTTATTATAATAGACATCCTTGCCGAGAAGGATAACCCATCAAGAACTGTTTGAATATGTGGAACGAAGCATAGTCAACCATAACACCATCGGCTTGGATGGATCGGAATGGAAGACATAGAGAGGAAGGAATTGGTGGCATCGTGAACATATTTTAGACAGAGTAGAAATTAACAGTTTAGTGATTGTAGTGATATGTGATAATGCTGTGCAATGCTGAACATTTTTGAGACAGAGTGATCAGTATGGAAGCAACTAAAGGTATGTATATAATTAATTAAATATAACTAGAGAAAATCATATTGTAAGGCGTGAAAGATTTGTGTGCACAAAAATGATTGTAAATGTTCAAAATTAAACATGAGCATTAGGTTAGAATGTATGGGGAGATTATGAATACTAACTGCTTTGTAGATATGGTAAATGTATTGAACAGTATTCAATGATAAATTTTATGAAGAATGGTGTACACAAATAGTAACAGAACAAATAAAATATACTGTGATACTAAGATGACTTGACAAGTAAATACACCATCGAAGAAAACAAGAACTAAACGTAAAAAGGTAAATATGCTCTCGAATGAAAGTAAATCATATTACTTGGATATATGATTGTTAATTAGGTGGATTAGGCCTCCAGGGGGATACCACTACATAAAAAGACACGCCTACAAACTCTACATCATGGATAGTGTGGAAAAGAATAGCATGTAAACAAAACAAACCTAACCTACAAACTATTATACCTGTGTTCCAAATTGTAGTTTAAAGTCCTTCGATAATATATATATATATATATATATATATATATATATATATATATATATATATATATATATATATATATATATATATTAGAGGTACTATAATGTTAAAATAAATTACATTTGATAAAAAAAATTCAATTATTTTATTTTGATTAGAGTTTTCTTGTATGTCAAAACCAAATTGAACTAGAACTCAAAGTTGATGCGGCAACATTGCAATGTTTCGACGTCACAAATGTCCATGACGCATTACTAAAAAAACCGTGAATAGGCTATATTATTTACAACTTCCCGTATGTTTACATGATATATATCAAGAAAATCAATTTCTTCTGAAAAATATCATTATCATTATCAAAATATTATTATCATGAAATGATGACTTTTTAATTCGTGCCTGCCGCTAGAAATGGCTATAATGATCATTAGAAAAATTTTCCTTTTAATCGATATTAGGTCAAGAATTTTTTTCAAATAGCTTTTGTTTAATGTTAAAAAAAAAACAATAGGATTTACCTTACTTTTTAGACATTTTTCAGAAAAGCGGATCTAAATTACTCATTTGTATATGTTATATCGTTAAACAAAAATTAATTAATAAAGACTCCGATTAGTTAAAAGCTTAAGCGACGTCAGAAATTTAAATATGGCCTCTGTGCTTGTCCATAAAGTGTAGCTTGATGTTAATGTGTCACTCACAGTACAGGTGTCGGTAATAGAACATAAAAACTAGAAAAGTTCGCACAAAAGAGACTGAAGGCATAGTTAATGGAGTGTCAATACCGTATAAAACATTTCCCGTTGACAAAAAAACCGCTTGTTTATAATGAAAATTGATTTCATTTATAAATTGATTAACAAATTAATTACCTGCGTAAAGTGTAGTTAGATGAACGTTATAAGTAAAAAAACACAATTTATCAGAGAGGTCGATAATTAAAAGCATGTTTTAAAATGAAACGTTGGGTAAGGATCAATGAGAGGACAATGGTGGTAAAGACGACAGGATGGTTCACCTACTGTTGCGATAGTCACGGGTTTGAATCCTACTGGTGCATGGTCGTAAATTTATGTTTGTGATTGTTTAATATTTGTGATTGTCCTAGTCAAGAGGGTAAAATCCAACAAAGAAAATGAACCCAGTCACGCCAGTAACCAGGCTGGGTAACAACCGTTGTTCGGAGCCCATGTTAAACTGTAGGTCCAGTCCACATAAATCCCTAGTTGGTAAAAGGATCCTTTAAAATATATAAAAAAAAAGAGGACCGTGGTCAGCGCTTGACTAAACATTGATATTCAGGGTTTATTTCTAATTATTTACTGTATAATGGTCGTCAGATTTTGCAATGACACTTTTAAGTATTTATAAGAATGTATTAGTCTAATATTAATGCAAAGCTACTTTTACATAGTATCATTTTAAGTAGAATAATTTCCTGGAACTTGGAAGATCTCGCCACCTTTTCTAACCGAGCTCATCATCATCAATCCATTGCCAACACTCGAAAAGAATGTCTATTTCTGAACTAATATGCTGCTGCTGGTTCGGCAAGTAACTTTGTTCAGTAAACTTATCATGCATTTTCCAGAGCTGTTCACTGTATCTTCCCAAGAAGTACAAAAAGTCGATTTCGAATAGAAGTCTGTAGAAATTCATATACTTTCTATTCTGAAATTGTTTCTTAACTATAGTTCTTCCAATAAAATATACACATCATATATAGACGTCGTTGTACTCCCAAATTCAGTTTGTAAAAACGTAAAATTAAGAGCGAATTTTTGTTTCTCATTTAAGTAATTAGCAATACCCTAGTTAAAAAATAACCGAATCACTATATACAATTTAATTAGAATTGGCGCTTGTTTTGATAAAATTTGTAATACTGTAACAAGTCAATTGAAATATCCCCAGCCTACCACAGTAAAACATATTTTTTTGCCGAATTAGTTTTTTTTAAACAACATAATTCCCTTCAAGGGTTATACACTGATTATAGCCACCTTCCAACTTTTCTATACCATTTTTGTAGTACAGTTTGTCCTTTGCTTCAAAATAGGCCTCAGTTTCGGTGATCACCACATCGAGCGCGCATTCTTTTGAGATCTGAGAACAGGAAATATTCGCTGGGGGGCCAGATCTGGAGAATACAGTGGATGAGGAAGCAATTCGAAGCCCTAATTTATGGATGTTTGCTAACGTTTTCACTGACTTCTGACACGGTGAATTGTCTTGGTGAAGCAGCACTTTCTTTTTCTTCAATTGCGGTTATTTTTTAGCGATTTCGTCCTTCAAATGGTCCAATACTGCTATGTAATAGTCGCTGTTGATGGTCCTTCCTTTTGCAAGATAGTCCACGAAAATTATTCCATGCCCATCCCAAAATACGGACACCATAACCTTGCCAGCGGACTGTTGCGTTTTCCCATGTTTTGGAATGGGCTCATCTTGTACAGTCTACTCGGATGACTGTCGATTGAACTACGGAGTGAAATGATGGAGCCATGTTTCATTCATTGTCACATATCGACGCAAAAGCTCGGTTTTATTACGCTTGATCATCTTTAAACACTGCTCCGAATCATCAACTTGTCATTGTTTTTGGTCAAAAGTGAGCTCGCACTTCACCCACTTTGCACAGAGCTTTCTCATACTCAAATATTCGTGAATGATATGATGTACACGTTCAGTTGATCATGAATGTCTGCTGCTATTTCATTCGATTTCGTGAATTTTTTAATATTTTCGTCGGTAACATTTTGGGCGTCCACTGCGTTCACCGTCTTCGGTGCTCATTTCACCACGTCAAAATTTTGCATACCAATCCTTGATGGTTAATTTTCCTGGGGTAGTGTCCGGATACTCGGCGTCAAGCGAAGTTTTTGCTTCAATTGTATTTTTCCCTTCAAAAAGCAATATTTTACCAACACGCGAAATTCTCTTTTATCCATTTTTTATTCACAATTACAAAAGTTGCTTCGCTCAAAATGCTATAATTCACAAACTAATGATCCGACAACTGTGAAATTTACACACTCACCTTTTGAGGGTTAGTGCTAACTAAAATGTATTTAAATTAAATAAATTTTAATTAAAATATGGATTTAATTCTAGTAGCACCAAATATGTGCCTAGCCGGAGACTTTTCAATTGACCTGTTGGTATTCTTGAGTTCTCTGATTGAACATACCATAGCCGTTAAATAGTCAGCGTCATGAACTGATTGTGTCTCGAATCACTTTCATAGAACAGGAACGAAATAACGGTGTCTCCTCTAGTCAGTAAAATAGGTTAGAATGGTAAACATTGGTACTATTAAATATTAAGTTGTTGCAGTTTTATTGGAAATATTTTCACCATATTGCATCTGTACTTAATATTAATATAAGCAATAAGAACGGGTGAATTCAAAGAACGGTACGATAAAAATCGGGTGAAGAATCACCTAGACGTTAGCCCTATCCAAGATGAATTTAGTGAAATTTAGAAAATGATTAAATACATTGAGTAATTTTTTTAAATAAACATAATTTAATACAATTACTTCACTTCAGAAAAAAACTGTTAGTCTGGTAAGCATCCATAGAAAACTTAGAAATATGCAACTGTCTGAAGAACTTAAGTCATCCGTTCATACACTGTTAGGAAACAGGATTTAAATTGTGTAAAAGCAACCCACGAAGAAGTCTACTGGAACTTTAATATATTGCTTTTAAAAGAATAGAATTTTAAAAGCATATAGCAAAATTAAGGAAGATTTATTATTTCAGTTCATGTACCTAGATGAGACATGGAGGTTTTAATACACTTATAAAGAATGTAAATACAACAAAAGTTGATGAACAAAGGTAAAAGTTAGATAAAGTTTTATTAGATTTTGTTGGTCATTTTTAATAATTCATTGCATATGATGGAAACAGGTATGGCATGATTCCTGGAGATGAGTTTGGTTGAATTGGTTGAAGTGGAATATATATATATGAAATGCTTGTCTTTTATGTAATATAACTGTATTTAAAAACAAGCCTGAAAAGAATATATACCGTAGACGGAAGCAATGTTTACAATAATACCTTTGATTTGGATAAATGTAATCAGATAAACAGAAGAAGAATATGACAAATGGTGGAATTATGAGCAAGGGCTCCATAAATTAGATATTAATAATTTGATAATTTCCTTGAACAGTGATTCCAATAGAAACAGTGACTTGAAATGAAAATAAATGACTGATTGAATAAAATAACTTGAATGATGCTTTTTTGTTGTGGGCTGATGAACCATTGCGGACAATTACCAACACATAAAATAGGATAATTTTAGAAAATCGTATTGTAGCATATGAAAGATATGTGTGCAAATATGGCAGATGCGTTAGAGAGATTATAGTTATTAAATTTAATGTTATGAAGAAAATGTATACCGGCAATCAAAGAAGAAACTAAGAAGAAATGCAATGATATCAAGATGACTTGACAATGGAACACAGGAATGAAGCAAATAAGAAGTGGACGTAAAAAGGTAAATATACTCCCTAATGAAAGTAAAATGCATTACATTGATACAGAATTGTTTGTTAGGTGGATTAGGCTTTCAGTGGTTATCACTAGATAAAAAGCTAACCTAGAGACTATTGTGGCTGCTTAATTAAATGTAGTTTAAGTCCTTCATTAATATATCCAACTTCTACACTTCAGTGAAACAGTTAAAGAGTCAGTTAAAACCAAATTCCCATGTATTTTCTAAACAATTACACATATCTATACACACAAACCTTACAAAAACTGTCACTTTCACTATAGTCGAAGCATCATTGTTCAAATGTATCAAGTATTTCTTGACGATTCCACCATTAGCTACTTTCTTCTGCGTATCCCTTTTGACCAGCTTATTGACAATAATACCTCTCTTCTATTAAGCCTGCGCCCTTCCGGGAAATTCGACAGGATTAAAACTTGATATGTATAGAAGCTTCCTCTAAAATGATTATTCGATTAAATTATGATTATATCTTGAACACAATATCAAAAATAACTATTCCATTTTTTTATACAATTCATATATTTGATCTCAAATAAAGCCAACATCAAGTTGATCTTGATTTGCATGTGGGCGAATCTATTAAACTATTCATGTGGTCATACTAATATATGTGTCCATACAAATATTCAGTGCAGCATCACGCTAAAAACATGTCCATTGAAACGACAGAAGTCTAACATTTAATATTATCAATACTTAGATTTCTAACCCATTTTACTCGCTTTATTATCTCGTTTTATTTCAAGGTAACTCGCTAGAGATACAATCTGTAGCACCTAAATAACTCTTGCCAGTTTATAACCTCTAAATATTATCATAGTAATGTTTTGAATACTTTTATAGACATTTGACAGCTAGTTAAATAGTCTGCCTCGATGACATATTCCAACGCACCAGACAGCATTTTACTGTTTTTTAGCTAGAACAAAATCATAATAGAAAACACCATCTAATTTTAAAATAAATTATAACTAATTCAAACTGGAATCAGCAACATATTCGGCGTCGTGATAACGTGAGTTCATTGTTAATTTGCAAGCACTACACAACTGTGGGGAGACATCTAAGTTTTATTTATTCAACGAAACTGCGACAATATCTGAAATACTTTTTTTTTTCAAATACTTTGTCGTATGTTCAAATTCAAATGATTTCTTGCGAAATGCAGATAATGTTTGTCTATTCACTCTAAGAATTCTTAAATTCTTTTCGCAAGAAATTTTTATTTATAGATAAATACTCTTCTCCTAATATTATTTTGCCCGTTTTAAGTAAAGACCTTTAAGGAAAACTAATTAAAACGGCTTTATATTATTAATGTGAAATAGCAATTTCTCGTTTTCATCTCCGCCGTCTTGAAAATTACGAGAATATCGGACGTAGCCGAGAAAAAATGTAAAAAGTTAATTTAACGTAATATCTTTACCACCAACAAGTCCTTTTTTAAGCAGTCTGTTAAAAAAACGACAATCAACCTTATAAAATTAAACTTTTAATAATGTTAAATGAAATTTTCATTGCAAAAACCATGACAGATATAATAACAACATAATTACAATTTATAATTTAGTTTTTAATAACCATTATTTCATGTTCATTTGATGCAAATTTTCATTTTTGGTAGTACAATGGTTTGCTCTCCAAGTTTATCCAGATAACTTATGGCTATGTTACAGCATCGCCTATCCAAACAAATAAAATATAGACGCTTTATAGACTATGAATAATATATAGAATGCATTTAATACCTGCACTTCATATTTGATTTATGAGCAAACATTCAATGATTATTGAAGACAAAAATTTGCTCAGCTATATGGTTGGACGTAGGCCAACCTCCGATAAAACCTGGCATAAGGGACTGCTGTATAACTTTCACATGTTAGCGAAACAAGACGTTGAATTTTTAAACCCCGATATCTCAGCCAGAATATTTAAAGTTAAAAAAGTAGAAGCTGACTCAACATTCATATATACAAAAGCAGGTGTACCACAAGGCAGTGATTTGGGTCATCTTCTTTACATATTCTGCATAAGTGACATACCACAAATACCAATTACTATTACTAGGCTACATTTGCTATATTTACTGATAACATTACGATACTTACTATTGACTCCAATAATTTAGTAGCAGGAGCTCTCGCCGTGACTCGAGTGATAAAATCTCTGCTTCACACTGTAAGATTTCAACTGGACCAGGGCGAAATGCTCCCAGTGTGATTCTCATAGCGGCGTTTTGGATGGGATCCAGTTTCTTCACGTATGAAGGGGGTGCGGTAATATAGCACTGACTTCCATAGTCTAACTTGCTTCTTATCAGTGGCTGATACATATTGCTCAACGATATTCTATGTGCTCCCCAATTAATGTTGGAAAGGGTCTTCACTAGATCTATGTCTACCAAACATTTATCCTTGATGTAATTTTTGTGTGGGAGCCAGTTGAGCCTGTGATCAAACAGCAAGCCAAGGAATTTGTGTTCTGGTTCATTTATCAGGTTCTTACCCTCCATCATTAGTGTTGCTATACGCTAGCAGTTCCTCCGTTTGCGAAAATGAACACTGACGGTCTTCTCTGCTGAGAACTTCAACCCATTCCGTCCTGCCCACGCAGGCAGTTCATCGAGGCAATCCTGTAATAGGTATTGGCTATACTTATGGTTTGTATATTTATGGTAGATAACCACATCATCCGCATAGATTCGGGCGTTGATATAAGTGGGAATGACTTCGTTAATAGAGTTCATGGCAATTATGAACAGTAATGGGCTAATACATGAGTCCTGAGGTACATCGTTGGTTTGACGATATGTTGTTGTTATTACTCCATTAACCCTGACCCGAAAGCCTCTGTCAGTCAAGAAGCATGCAATGAAGTTTATACATTATGCCCCCTATTTACTAGTTAGATAGTTGTTTCATTATGTTATCAATATTGATGGAATCAAAGGCCTTTTCTAAGTCAAGAAAAACTGCAGTCACATGTTGTCCCGTATTAAAGGCCTCAGAAAGGTCCTCCTGAATCCCGATCAAGTGATCAAGTGTAGAGTATCCTCTAATGAAACCTTTCTGACGATTATTTAGTATTCTCCGCTTTTCAATCACATATATCAACCTATGACAGACCATCCGCTCAAGTATTTTACATAGGTCACTAGTTAGCGCGATAGGCCTGTAGCTGGATACTGAATGCCGTGGTTTACCTGGCTTATATATAGGGACTAATAGCGACTGCTTCCACGACAAAGGCAAATGCGCCCTCATCCAAACTTCATTGTAGATGTTAAGTAAATGGAAGTGTTGCGATTGGGTTAGGTTTTTGATTAATGTGAAACAAACGTTGTCTAGTCCGGAAGATGTGTTTCTGCCCTTACTCATGACCTTATTAAGCTCTTCAATTGTGAATGGAATATTGGACGTGGAAAAATCTCTGACTAAATAAAAGAAACAGCTCAAAGATCTATTGATAAATACTACATAATAAAACAATTTTGTTGGAGTCTGGGGCACGAGATAATGTCTTGCCTATACAAAATCAGTCTCAATTTCTGGGTCTACTGATTTATTCATAATTGTATGTAAGCATCACACTAAATTTCTTTTTTCAAAAGTTTTACTAAATAACCTGAGGTGTACACTAGGATACACCGTAAAACTTTGTTTGCTCGTATACTGACTGAATTAATATAAATTTACCATTACCTTCTGGAGTTTATTCAAATGTCGATGATACTTGCTTTGAACACCGTGGTGGTGGGTTTAGAACGATGGATTTATGTACTACAAATATGGTAAGAGTGTTTAGAAATTAATGGTAATAATTATGATCAGAAATGTGACTGACTCCTTCAATTTACCTTCTATCTCATTTTGATTTTGATTCACTTCCATTTGTACATATTCTGGGCTCGTGGTACTATTTTCCTCATCGCCAAATTGTTCATAAGTACTTAAATGTTTCACAAAAATGTCTGTGAGACGGTAACGATCATAAATATGTTTCATATTTAACCCAACCAGTTTAAGATTTTTAATGTTATCTACTCATTTCTTAAAGATCGCCGGGTACTTTTTAGCCGAAAACGATGATGCATTTCAACTACCGACATATGTTAAAACTGGCGACTTCTACATGTTGGACGTCGAGAAATATTTGCCCAAAATTTCCTATAAAGTTAAATCTCTATTTTTCTATGATTATATTTGACATCGCTATTTTGGCTTTATTATTTGAATCAAAATAAGCTAAAAATCAAAGTTGATACGGCAGTATTGCGACGTTGTGAATAAACGTTAGATAATAACGGAAAATAACAACAAAAACCATTAAAACTTATTTGCGCACCCTATTCATTTCAAGCCCTGTTTCATTGGTTTAAATTTTTATTTAGGCCGCAAGAAATAATTCTCTTAAATCGAACGGAACTACGGTGACCGAATGCAAATATCCCGTCCTTCTTCCTCTATTAACATAACTTTTCCCGCTGATTGCCTTGTAATATTCCGAAAAGATTCTCGCCGAATATATTTAAGAGAGCCTTTTAAAGGATTTTATTCGTCTAATTGATAACAAACATCGCCGGGAGGAAGCGGCACTGCGAAAAATCGGAAAATCGTGACTGAAATATAATGCGACGCATTTCGCCGAAGAAAACCGAGATATTAATAAGAGGGGGCTTTAGTTTCGGGACGGGTGCTTTTGAATTCTATTATATTGTATATAAAAAAGGCTGGCTTGACTTCCCATGTTTCTTTACCTTGTACTTATATCCTTTATTTGGTCGTTTTAATTTTGTCGATTTTATAGGGTGAATCGTGATAGGGTGGATTATTTTGGGAATACGATACTATTTTAACTCTAAATAATAATTATATTTATCGTTACTATAACTTCTTTGAATCAAAATTTTCCCAAAGACAGATCTATGACTGTTGAAAAAATACATGATGCAAATTTTATGCATACATATATATATATATATATATATATATATATATATATATATATATGTTGTCGCAGCATCTCTGAGTTTTAGTTCATTTTTAATTTGACATCTAACAAAATTCTAACCTAAATAAGATAATCAAACAAAGGTGTTAAATATTATATTTATTTTAACATTATAGTGCATCTAATGCATATATTATCGAAAAATTTAAAACTATAATTAATTATACAGCTACAACAATTTTTAGGCTAGAGTTGTTTTATTAGATAAGCATTGAACTTTTTTCCGCACTAGAATAGGTAGAATTCTTGGCGCTATTTTTTTATATAGTGGTATTCCCCGAAGGCCTAATCCACTTAATTAACAATTGTATACCTGACTAATGTATTTTACTTTCATGAGAGTATATTTAACTTTTACGCTCAGTTGTTTTCTAGATTCCTTGTAAAGTCATTTTGATATTACTGTATTTCTCCTTAGATTGTTCTGTTACTACCTGAATACATATTTCTTGAGCATATTTAGCTTTTACGCTCAGTTGTTTTTTAGTTTCCTTGTAAAGTCATTTTGATATTACTATATTTCTCCTTAGATTGTTCTGTTGCTACCTGAATACATCTTTCTTGAGCATATTTAGCTTTTACGCTATGTTGTTTCTTAGTTTCCTTGTAAAGTCATTTTTTTATTATGTATTTTTTATTTGTGTGTTTATTGTTTTATTTGTGACTATAACATATGCAATTTAAATTTTTGAACCTTTAATGATTTATTTTGAGTATTTACTTTATAGACCTAAGCTTTGGAAAATCAATAGCTAATTTAATAATTGTAAATACATTCCTTTAATATCATTTATAAAAACATGGCTGCACCATTTCACTCCGAAGTCCAATCGACAATCATAGGGCGTCTGTATTTTGGGACGCGCATGGAATAATTTTGATCGACTACCTTGGAAAAGAGAAGACCATGAACAACGACTATTACATAGCGTTATTGGATGGATTCAAATACGAAATCGCCAAAAAAACCGCCGCATTTGAAGAAAAAGAAAGTGCTGGTTTACCAAGACAATGCAAAGTGTCACAAGTGAGTGAAAACGATGGCAAAAATCCATGAATTGGGCATCAAATTGCTTCTTGATCCACCGTATTCTCCAGATATGTCCCCAGTGACCCTTTCCTGTACTCAGGTCTCAAAAGAATGCTCGCTGGAAATATATTTTCGTCGAATGAAGAGGTGATCGCCGAAACTGAGGCGTATTTTGAAGCAAAGCACAAATTGTAATACAAAAATAGTATCGAAAAGTTGGAGGGTCGCTATAATTAATATATTATCCTTGAGGGGAATTATGTTGAATAAGAAAACTAATTTTGCCAAAATAAATTGTTATACTATGGTAGGCTGGGGACTTTTCATTGACCAATTATATTCTGAACATTTTCCGATATACCTATCTATATAATTACTAAGTTGTTAATTTCTAATATATCAAGTTCTTGTTTACTATTTGTCAATTTCTTCTTCTGTGTATCGAGTGGAATTCATCCAAATACAAAGCATTAGCACTGTGCTGCATTGTAGATACTTCCCGACTAGCAGTAATTATATTCCAATTCCTAGCCACGCCCAAACTCTTCTGTACCTTTTTTCAGACTTGTGTCTAATAAATAAGTAATTTACATAAAACACAGACATTCAATTATATATATATATATATATATATATATATATATATATATATATATATATATATATATATATATATATATATATATATATATAGTTCTAGTTCTATTACATGTTAAATGGAAAGTAAATATATCTAAACCAGATGTGTCTATTATTATTTTAAATTAAATTTTGGATAATTTGATTTCTAGAAACGATCGAGAGTTGAACATTACATAACGAGTCTTACGTAAATGTAGGAAGCTGGTGGACAAATGAGATAGCGTGCCTCGAAGTACAATGCATTCTAATTAGACTGCTCAAAATAAAGGTATTCAAGCTGGCTATCATGAACAATTGTTGGTAGGATTTGTCTGCATTATGAATTAGAACGTTATTATAATCAAACTTGGGCAAGTTATGTGTACCTACGAGGTATATACGAAGACAGTGCAAAAAGAAATATGTTGTGGCAACGGAGATGCCAAATATTATAACAATTAATTATTTTTTAAAACCTCTTCGTTTCCTAGATACTCTATCATAACAACTAGGTGAAGGTTGATGCATTTTCCTTTTTAAGCAATGGAACCAATTAAGACAGCAGACTTAAGTTAAAAATCAAATGTTCTGTTATAAATTGCTATGACAAAATGCAAATTTGTTCATTTTAAACTGAAACATTCTCCTCTCACTTGCTTATGGAGATGTTTTAATAAGTTATCTATCTGAGAACTCAATAAGTCTACATTTGGACGATAATAGTTTTAATTCACTCTGCATTTCTTTGTAGTTAATGATTTTTGATAAAGCCTATGAAGGTAAGAAGGTATCTTCAGCTATATTGTATCACAAGCCTCCGATAAGATATGACATGACGGCTTTGTTCATAAGCAACAGAAACTGTTACTGAAACAATGAAACAATTAAGTTACAGCCAGAGTGTTTAGAGTCAAACAAGGATACATACATATAACATAAGAATACTGTACTATTAAAGAAGATAAATCAAGTGTACCACAACGAAATGTCTTGGGGCCAGTTCATTACCTACTTTACACATGAGATATAACAGAGAAACAGTCACATTAAAATTACAAAAGACTAGTGAATATATAAATAATTGGACTAAAATCTGGAAAATTATAATGAATAAATAATACAATCATTCTATATATCACTAACGCTAAATATATCGGAATGCATCTTGATGCAAAACTACGCTGGAAGGAATATATAAAAAGAAAAAGGAAAAGGAAATAATTGGAGTTAAATTATAAGAAACTGAATTAGTTATTTGGAAAAAAAATCATAATTATCAGTACATAATTAATTACTTAATATTAATCAAGCAAGTATTAAAAGCTATATTGAAATACCGAATTCAATTATCGTGATATGCCTGGAGAAATAATAAAAATATAATACAAGTTTTTCAAAACAAAGTCCTGCGAAGTATTGTAGGTGCATTTAGGTACTACAGCACTGGTACAGCACTTACAGCGGGACTTCCAGACATTAACTATCACTCAGAAGGAGCGCGAAGAGATATGAGGAGAGACTCCATTATCATGTCAATATTGTAACTCTTGGATTAACCAGAAAGGAACAGAAAAGGTTTAAAATCATTTGATATTATGTAGTATAGTGTACTGCAGCTAATAGAAAAACATCAGTGTTAACCAGAGACTAAGGCATTAACACCAGATACTAAGGCATTAAGACCAGAGACTAAGATAGGGCCGATGGGTCCTCCGAGGTATATTTATTATTTAAGTTATTGTAAAGACAAGTTGTAGATTAGTCGGCATCGAAAAGTACTAATGTAATAAATAATTAGTAGAAAAACAATAAATTGTTTATATTTAAATATGAAATATAATTTAGTCTGTGAAAATTCAGTGAAATCTTTTTGGAGAACTGCTTTTTATTTTATTCAATAAACCATAATTCACTAATACAAGAAGGTTGATGTTTGAATGTCATTGGTTCCACTACAAATCGAATTTATTTTTTGACAAAGTTTAGTGGATTTCAGGCAAAATTATCACCAGTTCAGGCTGTAAAGCCAAAAAAGATGGATTGAAGATACTTGAAATACTCTAGGAGTGAACTGTTGAAATTAGGAAGTAAACATGCTTTGTGCTTGTGTTAATGATAAGAGCTCCGTAGTCTAGAGTATACAGTCATTGTAGGCGGGGTGAAACTGTCGTGAGCTCACCAAGGCTTTTAGAATTTGAGAAGAAGTTTGCAATTCAGGGTATACGATCACTTTAAATCGGATCACCTATCTGTACTGAGAATGCACGGCACACTATACACTAAATATGCACTCACCCAGTGATAAGGTCAGATATAGTTAAAGATGACTTTTACAACCAACTTCAAGTAGTATTTTGATTCTATTCACCGAGGAAATAGAGATTTAATTTTATAAACAATTTTGGAGAAATGTTTGGCCTCATCCAATATCTAGTTATCACCACTTCGAACTTATTACTTTTATTCTTTTTCGTTTTAATGGCTATACTAATAGCCGCGAAGGCATTTAGTTGGTTCATTTTGTGTCTATGGTGCGCTTGTTGTATATTTGTTTTGTGGTCTAGAAGAGTGTGTTAGCTTTCTATGCAATTTCGTTGTTAAATTATTAGTCACTAATTATTTAGCACAATATTAGTCGATAATATGATAAGTTTATGATTTAGCAGGGTAAGATAAGTTTATTAATATTTATATTCTTTCAAATATTTACCTTTTAATTTCTTAAATTAATCCCTTTCAGAAAAAAGCTATACAAATAGGAGATATTTTAATAATATTGGATCAACTATTTGATAGTTGCAACTCCTCTAAAAGAATATCTCCTGAGTGGAGACCCTTTTAAATAGGATTAACCCTAAGTTCAATAGGCGAGAAATTTTGATGCTAACGGATTTAGAACTTAAATGGTGCACAATTTTATTACCCAACTAAAAACGCTTGTATGTCAACAAAAGCACCATCAGTTAAAAATTTAACAATGGTTTAATAGATGGTTCTTTAAATACTGTAGGTTCCTCTAAGTTCAGGTTAGGGTCTTCCATTATGAACTCCGGTAAAGAAAACATACTTATAAATATACTTGTTAAAACTGAAATTCTAAAAATATAATAAATAAAATAAATAAATAACCTGTGTTTTATATAATAAAAATACACAATACAATGAAATATAACAAAAAGCATAATTTAACGATAATGATTATACGAGTATACTACTGAATTTTATATTGTTAAACAGTTATTATAGACACATCGGCGCAAAATAATATCTAAACATTTAATTAAAATATTTCGCGCGTCACAAATGCAGTACAATTAACGAGCGAAAACAATACAGCTATTTTGTGTTTAAATATTTTAATTCGGTGGTATTTAATCAATGATACTTTCCTGTTTTTACAACAAATAATTGATAAATAGAAGCTAATACGAATTTTTTGAGTGAAACATTATAAAGGAATTATTAACCCACTGTATATATTTTTTAATTATTTTTTAATGTATGTACACAAGACATTTACTAGGCGAGTAAGTAATTTAAAATATGTGGGAAGGTTTTGTTTTATATATATATATATATATATATATATATATATATATATATATATATATATATATATATATGTATATATATATATATATATATATATATATATATATATATATATATATATATATATATATATATATATCTTATTTAAGGAAATAATGAACGACTTTCTGAATGGTGACTAATCAGTCATAACAAATATCTAGCATCCGTTTTTGGAATACAGAATTTTTGTAGGCTCTTTAACAGTCACGTAATATAACCTGGATGGACCTGGACGTTGCCCCGTATTTTTTAAAATTATTTTAATTATTTTTGATTATAGACTGACTGTCCGTTCGTTTGTCAGTTTTCCTTTGTTGATTTTCTAAATGACAATGTCCCCTGTATGGAATGATTTCCCTAATATAGTTACTCTAAATTCCTATATCCCACGACTAAGGAAACGGGGCTATTAACCGTTCACCCTGAACTGCAAGCTTTTATCTAAGTCCCCATAGGTTATGTTAGTTCCCAGTAACTCCAAATACTTGTATCAGTAATCAACTGACTAGGCGCGCTTTTAAAAACTTGAATATTTCTTACTTGTAATACTTCATAACTTTGAATCTTTGAGAACATTCAATCCACCTCTTGTCATATTACGGCTTCAGCTGTTTCTGATTATACTTTTGTCATAATTCCAGTTAACTACATCCAAAAATGCATTGAGTAGATGCGGTACCAAGAGTTTTCCAACCTGTTTTATTTTTTTTTGAAAATTAACGTGATTTCGGTTATATTTGAATGCATTCAAAAGAGTACAGATTTATGATCTTTCCAGAATACTACCGACTGCCCCAGTTACAAAATATCAAAGGGTCTGGAACACAACTATGTTTAGATTACTTTAAATTACTATTTTATTTTGTAGAAAGAAGAGGCGATTTGTTGATATGTTTGATATATATTTGATTTCATAGAATGGGTATCCCTTCTTCTGCCTCTATAACCATCTTACCATATACTGGAACGAATTATATGATTATTATTATTTTCTTATTAATTTTTCATTTTCCTTTATAAGATTCTTCCTGACTCTCTGATGGTGAATAGGTGGATAGGTGGATATATATATATATATATATATATATATATATATATATATATATATAGTATAAATAAGTAATAGAAATTTTAGAAGGGGATATACAGTCTCCTGTGAATCCTATAAGAGCTTTTCACCAAAGTAGGTAAATTTAATTTCATACTATACCAGAATGTCATCGGCGTCGGGGCGATAATGAACAGCGTTGGACTGATGATCGAGCTCGTCAGGGGGATTCTGTTATGGAGGTGGTAGGTGGATTCGAGATAACCTTCCAAGTCGACTATGCAGAATATATTCGTAAGGAAGTTTCGATTAAAGATTAGGATGTTGCCTGAGGTCTGGCTAATGGCGAAAGGCGTTCCTGACGTGTTCTTTAAATACCACAAGATGATTCAATGTGGACTCAAGAGAGACGATTACGAATAAGTCGTTCCAGTATAAGGTCAGATGGTCATATAGGCAGAAGAAGGGTTACCCATATATATGTTTGATGTATATTTGATTTTATAGAACTGGAATGAATTATATGATTATTATTATTATCTTATTAATTTTTCGTTTTCTTTTATAAGATTCTTCCTGACATCTTGACTGATGGTGGATATGTGGATATATATATATATATATATATATAAGTTAATCATAATTTAATACTAATAATGAGTTCAATGCAAGGCGAAGGGTATTTCGGGCTTTCTATGATTTTTCACCAGGAAGATGTCTTCCTGTTCGATGATGAGCCGGGTTGGAACAAAATTGTGAAAGCTTCCGTTTGCTACCTTTAATTGCCTAGGAGTAGTTGCTTTTTCTACCAATGGATGGGGATATGGACGTTATGGGTTGGTTTCTGAGGAGTGGGGAAAAAGGTTAGAGTGAGGCTATCCAGATTTGTGTATTGGAGGACATGACTAGAACATGTGAGAGAGATAGAGGTTCCAATCAGCTCCGATTATATCATATTGAGTAAAACAAGTTTCAAATAATAACATAATCATCATTAATATTAGTAGCTTTTGCATCCTTTCAAGCTCTAAATGGAATAAGAAAAAAACATGTGTTATATTGGCGTAACTACGAAAAAAAACGATCAAAGTAATAAATGAAGCAATCAAATATTTTAATCTAATTTGATAAAAATTATATTTAAATATCTACGATGTAGCTTTTTGTTATTTATTTACGATAATTTATTCCACTACATGATAGTTTGGTTTTCTTTCGCTTATAACTTAATTTGGTCTTTCAATAGGCACATCTGGTCTCGATATATCAAGTAATATCGGTCACAAATACCCAATTTCCAGACGTTACAATTTATACAGCCTAGACAAATTAAATAGGTTTTATTTAATTTTGACGATTTGTTTTGCCAATGAAATTATGTTCAACTTGTATTTATTTTCAAACAAAATTAAAGAAAATTTATAAAATTATAAACACTACAATAATATTATTATGATTATGACGTATGTTTTTTGAAATATCTAATTTTTTAAAATGGTTAAAATGTTCAATAATAAGACACTTCTCACTAAACCGCAGTCTGGCGATAAACTCATATAATTTCTATATAGAACAAATGGGCAAAATGGGAATGGGCAAAATAATAGAAAACCTGATATATACACAATATTTATCACTACATAGTATAAAACAAAGTCGCCTTTTCTGTCCCTATATCCCTATATGCCCTTAAATCTTTAAAACTACGCAACGGATTTTGATGCGGTTTTTTTCAATAGATAGAGTGATACAAGAGGAAGGTTTGTATAATACATGCATAATATACTAAGGCAACATTGCTAATTTTAGAGGTTTCTAACGTGATGTCGTAAATTAACCTATTTTTTTAGGCTTATTTAGCAATTAGCAAAAACGCTGCCTAACCCTACGAGTTAGATCAAATTAATGTACTACAGTATTGTACACCATAAAAAGGTCTACAAAAAAGTCCACGATGGTATATGTTTATCTTTTAGGGATAACCCACATTAACCATTTTTATTGTTTACTTTTTACGTGAGAAAATGGCTTATTTGCGAAGCTATTTTAAGCAATACGGCATTAATCCTTATCGAATTAAGTACCTTAAACACAGTGTGCAATTAATATAGATCAATATGGTTCCTTACAGCATGTAAATTAAACAAATATTTTCGGAGATATTACAAATTTAAAATTTGCGTTTAAAAATGTGTAATGTAATAAAAATTGTATGAATTTAGATATTCCAAAGATAGCAGGAAATCTTCATAGTAAGTATAGGGGAAGAGGAATTGTTTTACTCCAAATTTAATGCGTGCAGGCCAAGGGCAGTAATGAATGAACCAAAAATACTGGATCGATTTTAATCATGTTTTCATTGAGTGACATAGGCATATATATTTTATGCCCGTGCAAAGTTGGAGCGGGCCGCTATGTTTTTATATACAACGTTCATATTTTTTCTGTAGTGTATTTAATTTAGTATCAGCATTGCACCCGTGCGAAGCCGGGGCGGGTCGCTAGTTCTTTAATAAAGTGTTGAGCCACCATTTGGTTTTAAAATAGCTGCAATATTTCAGGGTTGATTGGTTTCCAATGATTCCAATTCTTGTATCAAAACATTCCCAATGACGTTGAATATGCTTATCTAATCCTCACTCTTTACTCTAAAACAGGTTTCGTTATAACAGTGGCAAGATATCCGCTATAATTCCAATAACACTAATCTAAACAATGTTGTAAATTTTCGAAAACACGTCTGCAAGTCACCATGGGAATCACCGTCACTTTAACAAATGCCTTATTTCATTTTGACTATGGTTTGTGGATGACTCCGTATAAGATATTTTCAAATAAGAAACATACGACTGAATGAATGAATGTTTAATTATTCATACCAAAAATTAATGGAGAACTGATGAAGAAATTACGAGAAACAATAACGCCTAGAACGAAGCGAATATCGAGTTTTGCGATCTTAGTTTCAACCCTGAGAAATGTCATTAAAACACTTCGGGGAATCCAGACAGAGTTGGGGAATCTCCCCGATAAAATGAAAGCACATAAATATCGTCTCCTTATATGGACCGTAATGTTGGGACGTCTGCGGTGGGTATTATTCGATATATCGAAACCAGATGCGACCATTGTAAGCTCAAATTAAGTTTTGTGTAAATTTAGTGGGTGAGGGAGAACGACAACAATCGAGCAGCAAGCTTCGGCGAGATAAAGCATCAGACAAATCAGCTTTTGAACACACGACAAGTGGATTTGACAAATGTTTTTTTCCTTAACCTAACTAAGTACAACATAGCGAAACACGAACAATTGGTTACAGTAATTCGAAAGTATTACAACCGTACACAGACATTTATTAACGTTTTTTTATGACATTAGGATGTTTGCCAATTATTATTGAACAAAAAAATCTATTTATGACTCAAAACTGAAACTTTGTACCACATACTGAAAATCATGAAAACATCATTAGTATTAGTTAAAAGTACAACACCAATGAATAGTGCAAGAAATATTACCTTTATACATTACCTTTTATACCTTTTAAAATAACAAGAAATAAAATTATTCAACTAATTAATAAATATCTTTACTAACTGTAACTTAAACATTTACATAAATTTAAAAGAGCCACAGATCTGTAAATAAGAATTCTAAGAGCTGCTAGATTTTATGTCGTTAATTGTATTATCATTGGAAACTATTGATTGAAAACAGTCGAAATAACCAATAGTCGCAAAACAGTTGAAAGAGTCGATAGTCAAAAAACTAGCGACTGAAAATTGTTATTACTATTTCCAGTCAAAGGCACTGTTCCACTATTTTTTTATTCAAGATGTCAGACGAAGATGTACGAATCTGGTCTTGGATAAAATGTGAGAGAGGAAAGGACGGAGATAATTACTTGAAGCAGTTAATTTTAAATGTGTTTATATTTTCCAACGGTAGTATAAGCGAAACGGAGATGTATTCCTATAAGTACTAACTTTAAAAAAGGAAAAAATAATTACTAAATTAATATTAATATGAAATGAATAATTTCATTTTAAATGAAGTAGACTCACTTTTTGAATATACACAATATTTGAATATTCTGTGCATCTGTAAAAAGGAATGGAATAATAAACCCACAAATGCCATTTTCAAATAACATACTACAATAAAAACAGATCGCACAATAGAACAAATCATACAAATAAACAAAACATAAAAGCTAAAGATGTACAATAACCATAAATACTAAATAAAAATTAAACATATATCTAATCATAAAAAAACTAATCCATAACATAATTAAAAATTATCGCACAATAACTACGAGAGCTTTTTTATATAAAATAAATGCTTTATTTATTATTGATGGGAATTATTTTTTAATCACTATTCAAAAATACAATATACATGGTCAGCTTTTCTTGCGTGGTGACATTTCGTCGATTGTTAATAATTTGGCCCTATATTCTTTACGAAATTTAACTGCTACTGTAAATATTTCTTCAAATCTTTTCGAATCGATTCAATTTATAGAACGTTTTGAATCTAAATTTGTCTTTAAGATTTTGGGAAGGAGGTTTTGACAATCAAAGGACTTGAAGAAAAATCGAGAGTTAAACCGAAACCAAAAATGTCAATAAAAAAATTACCTATGATTGCCAGAACTGTCAAAAGTATTTGACTATATCATTCACAATTTTAATCTTCTTCATTATATTAACAATCTTGAAAAAATATGGTTCCAAAATGCTTGTATATTAACATACTTGGTTATTTATAACCTCAAACATGACATGTAATAATAAAATATATATTATATGATTTATATGTAAAATATATAAATTTATACGCGCATCGCGCAGCTATATTATATACTAGCGACCCGCCCCGGCTTCGCACGGGTGCAATGCTGATACTAAATTAAATACACTACAGAAAAAATATGAACGTTGTATATAAAAACATAGCGGCCCGCTCCGACTTTGCACGGGCATAAAATATGCCTATGTCACTCAATGAAAACATGATTAAAATCGATCCAGTATTTTTGGTTCATTCATTACTGCCCTTGGCCTGCACGCATTAAATTTGGAGTAAAACAATTCCTCTTCCCCTATACTTACTATGAAGATTTCCTGCTCTTTGGAATATCTAAATTCATGCCGTATTGCTTAAAATAGCTTCGTAAATAAGCCATTTTCTCACGTAAAAAGTAAACAATAAAAATGGTTAATGTGGGTTATCCCTAAAAGATAAACATATACCATCGCGGACTTTTTTGTAGACCTTTTTATGGTGTACAATACTGTAGTACATTAATTTGATCTAACTCGTAGGGTTAGGCAGCGTTTTTGCTAATTGCTAAATAAGCCTAAAAAATAGGTTAATTTACGACATCACGTTAGAAACCTCTAAAATTAGCAATGCCTTAGTATATTATGCATGTATTATACATATAAACCTTCCTCTTGAATCACTCTATCTATTGAAAAAAACCGCATCAAAATCCGTTGCATAGTTTTAAAGAAAAGGCGACTTTGTTTTATACTATGTAGTGATATATATATATATATATATATATATATATATATATACATATATGTATATATATATATATATATTAGTTTGTGAATTATAGCATTTAGAGTGAAGCAACTTTTGTTATTGTGACAAAAATTTATACAATGGAATTTCGCGTGTTGATATAATATTACTTATTAGAGTAATAATATCAGCGTTGGGAATTTTCGACTGAAATTGACTATCGACTGTTTAGTAATTGACAACTTTTTTCTATCGCTTGTTTCAGTCGCTATTTTTGGTTCGACTTACTTTTCTACTTTTTACTAATGACTGTTTCATTCGACTGTTTTCAGTAGCTATTTTCACCGATATTTATACTCTTGAGTGTACTGAATCCGAAAATGACTTATTTTCATAATATGGCGATATTTTGTCTAAATCTGTTAAAGGAGTAAACTACATTAAAATAAAATACACTAATAATAATATAGAAATTGAATAATATTATTTTATTTACAAACCATATTCAAACAAAGATTCATTATTTTAATTAATTACATCTTACATTAGATATGTTTGGTACGATCAAAATGTATTACTACTGTTCTATTATACTAGCATTAATTCTCAACCAATGCTAGAACGGGATTAATATATCAGTATGCATTTCCTAAATTAAAATAATGTTAAAATACTTAAGCCGCAGTTAAAGGTAACACTTATACACTATACAATTTCGTTTGGTTTAATACGCTTCATTTTGTAGCAACTGTGCTTCCACGTTGCTGTGATTTAGTAAATTTATTTTATATTTTAAAGCAATATGTTGGATCACTTCTATTTAAGTCTATTTAATTTTGAGGTCATCGTGCAGCTCTTCGTTGGTTACGTAGCAACACGCAATAGTAATTAATCACCAAACTTTATTTTGGGAGCGTTGAGTGACTAGTTGGTTTGAGATTATGGTACAATCCCATATTTTCACCCCATAGGTCTAAATTGGTAAAGTGATATAATTAGGTTTTGGCATTTTACCGCCATCCAAAATTAATATTGATAGATTTGGAGCTATTATGCTGTATTTTCCAGTTTCTAGTCCATTTATAGATCTTTTTGACTGCCAATCGTACTTTTTTTACAGACTTAGGCATATTTGCCATGAAATCGTCTGTTTGTCGTCAAATCGTCACTGTACTGTTTCTTTTGTTGTTGGGATATTTACAGCGTAGAGGAGATACAGGGGTGGTCCCAAGAAAATAACCTGGTGTACTCCAGCCCAAATTGGTTTAAGTGTTGAGAATGCCCCTTCAAGACTACAGCAGTTACAATAATTATTTGTTCATCTTGTAGATTAGTCTTCAATGGCATACCCGGTCAATAGCATGTAATTCTTTTCTTCAAATGCCTGCTCAACAACCACTGTTAATTTCTATAATTGGTTTAATACGTTTTAGTAACAGTTTCTCAAATAATTTTGAGAAACTCTACTCCCTTATACTCACTCTCAGTTATTTAAATCATATCTCGCAGATAAACATTTTATCAAAGAACAAGATAAGGAACACATTGAATTACATCCAATATGTTCATGAGTTCCACAAGGAATTGCATTGTGTGTAACATTGCATGTACTATATACCGATCACAAAAACAACCGCTGCAGCAACATATGCAGATGACACAGCAGTCTCAGATTCTCTCGAAGATCCAATAACAGCTTAAAACTTAACCTTAATGAAAACAAAATTAAGCATTGTTTGTCATTGTTGGTGCTTGGAATTATGCCTCCAACGAAGTGACATAGCACGATATCCTACTACAATACATTGGTACTCTGCGCGTAAATGAAACTGCGTGTGTCATGCAATACTTCGAAAGCATCCAATGTGGTTACTAATCAGCTAAATGAGTGACCTGATAGTAAAGCGCGTAGACGAACAGGTTTAATGCCTTCGGATCCGATTAATAGACATATATAGACTATTGAGTAATATATAGAATAAGATGTTTACATAAGAAATAACTTAATGAAGTAAACTTTTACATATCGTGTAGTTACCACAATAAATACTTGTTACCTACAGTAGTAATTTGCATGAAAAATATGACTTTTCAATTTTAACAACATTATTACTATATTATAAAGTCAAGTGAAGAAACTGAACTCAAATTTAAGTAAATTGATTTTAAAATAAATGTTTTAAAATGTTTAATCATCAAGGAAATTGTCATTTGGATATAAGAGAAGTACTTTGTGTACTTGTACTTGTACATGTACCACTCTCACTAAAATTTAAAAATGAATGGAGATTTTGCTACGTACAAATTAATTTGATTGTTTAGAAATCTTGTCGGCCCTTATAAACAGTAGTAAAAGAAATAATAATTTATGGACTATAGCAGCGTCAGACTTGTCTTTAGCATGAGCTGTACCTTTATTTTATAGCTCCAGTTAGTATATTTGATATTAGTATCACAGGTCGAATACAAAACACAATTTCCGAACTGTAGTGTAGTGGTTATTTGGGACTTTTTTCAATGGTAGTATAGGTAAAAATATAGGAAAATATACCGCATGCTAAATAAAATAATAAATAAAATTGTGTTTTTCAAGGTTCAGATGGAAAATGTTGATTTGTTACGAAACAAAATAAAGTTTATTTTTTATTATACATTATTTTTCTTATAAATTAGTTAAACACATATCACACACCAAAAATACCAGTACATTTGGTCGAAACATTGCAGTACATCACAAACATTTTGATTAGTAAATTAACATATCAAAAACATTATATTGTCTTTCTGTTTCTTTTTATATGTTTTAAAGTCTCTTTTTACCAACTAGGGGTTTATCTGGACTGGATCCACAGTTTAACGTAGACCCCAAACCACGGTCCTCGGTATTAAGAATACCGACTGGCGAGTGACCAACTATGATCTAGTGATCATCCCCGAAAACATCCGGTCTTACCCAGCCTAGTTACTGGCGTGACTAGGATCATTTTCCAGCCTAGGAAAATAACAAATATTAAACAGTCACACACAAAACTGTATAAATATGCCCTAGAACGATTCGATGCCGCGAGAATCGCAGCAGTAGATGGACCGTCCTGTCGCCTTTACCACTGCGCTACCAAGTCGGCATCTTTTTTGTTTTGCCATCTATTCCTGAAACAATATTATATCAGAATAGAAAATTAAACAGGAGCTCTTTGTTCTCACTATGCGAGTTACTAGAGCGCCGGCTATCAAAGCGTGGACAACTGACAGATTTCTTTTATTTTTATGTGGGGTCTTATAAAACCTTAGGTTATGTATATAATATTGAGGAAATTTGTTGTTATGACAATATTTTATAGCAATAAAGTTGATAATATTTTGTTTAAATGCAAAAAAGTGTGGTTTTCCCGACGTGAAGCCTTATTTAAATTTTTGTTTGGTTCAAATAATTAATTCAAACAGTTTTCGAAGTTTAACAATGATGAACTTTAGGCAATTTGCTTGGAGTTCCTGCAAAAAGCTTCCAGGCAAGGAGGTGTGTTTGTTACATTTAAAACCAGATTATTATGGACCCTAATGTGTAAGAGAATTGCTTAACCGAGATGCAATTCCTAATATTAGTTTATATTGCGAAGCTTTCATGGAACCCTACATAGATAATTGAATTGAAATACATATAACATCTTGTTATGTGTATATAGATATATCCTTTACTTAAACCTAGTGAAAAAAAATATGGCTACAAGTTTTACATCGGCATGAGTATTTGTTCAGCTTCTAGCTAAAACTATACTAATACTAAAATTACACACATTAATTTAACTAAAATTCTCATACTCCATATCAGCAAATGTCAGTATTTTTAAGTATAATTTATTATGTGGGACATCTTGAAGCATATTATTGTTTGTTTTGGTGAACGAAAAAGCTAATATAATTTTAATTTAGATACATATTCTATTAATATTAATTCTAATAATATTATTTCCATCAACGTCGAATGAAGGAGACACCTGGAAGGTACATTATATTTATATTAGTATATTAAAGAACAAATATTTCAGTGTATTCTTATTTAAAATTATAGTAATGGGTTAAAGAAAAATAAATCATATTTGTTAAGATATCCTCTGTCTTGGTATTGTCGCCATTGGATCATTATGACAACTCCACAGGGTTTCATTCACTCATTATCACATTCTAAGCCACTATTCAAGTCAATAAATAAGCCGTTAATTTCCAATCTAACACTAGTTCACATTTCCACCATTTGTTAATTTATTCTTCTGTGTGTCTGATGGAGTTCATCTAAGCCCAAGGGTATTATGTAGAGAGTGCATTAGTTTCCACATACCCAAATAGTTCTTTCCTGTATATCTTTCTCGGTATGCATATCTACTGTAGTAAGTATTTACCACATCCCATAACGATTCGATTTGATTGAATATGCTGTGATAAGGGGGAAAACGTTAAATTCTGTGCCCATATCACTCAACCATCTAATTTACTATTTATCTTTTGTCAGGCCTATTTCGGAGAAAAATAAATTACATAAAACACATATAAGTATTTCATTTATATTTATATAAATGACAATTTGAAATACTTTTATTGATATTTTATTTTTTAATTATTTTAACAATTAATTGGTAAATTCAAACCATAATTTATATTTTGCGAGCCACTCTTTAGTTACATAATTTGCCGACCACTTGTTGGGATATTTTTCTTACTAGAATGAAAAACAAATATATATTCAATGCTTAAAATTATAAGACATATTATGATTTACAAAACCTTTTTCGATGAACCTTTGTCTTCTTTATATTCTTTTTATTAGCTCTTTTTTAAGGATGGCCTAATGTTCTATTTTGAAATACTTTTGTCTGTACCTTTGTAATGATTTATATCCCTCAAAGAGCTGCATATCCCTGAGTTTTCTATGGGTATTTTCTATACTAACAAATATCTCTGAAATAATTCTATTGAATTAATTTTGTATTAAAAAAACTACTCATCGTTTTTATATATTTCATAACTTCAATCTTGAATAGAGCTAACAACAAGGTAGATAGTTTTTTAGGTAAATCCAAAATTATACAACGAGGGGCTAAAGCCCGCTACCACTGACGCAATTTCCGCTTATATATAATATAATAATAATGTATTATGTGGCAATAACGATTATTCTCATAAAATATTGTTCTTGTACCGTATATTTATCCACAATAAAATTCAGACATCTACACAATACAATGGTTAAAGAGAAACACCATACATATTTTTTTTCGTTAATTTGAGAGATTTTAGTTACAGTGACCATAGTAATAATTCCTGTTAATTCAATAAAAACAACAGCCTAATATTTAACAATATCACTATATATACTAACAGCATTACCTCGTTTCTGTTTCTAGCTTACCATTTATTTGGCATCGGAATTTTCAACCTGAGTAACGAAAATATTAAGCAGCGATTTGAAATTTATAAAAACAAGCAAAGCGGCGAAACAACATTTATAACCACTGATCACTAATGTTTTTCTCGTCGTGAACTGTCCCTAAGATTTTTGCAGACATTTGATAACCGAACGATTTTTGCGGGCTAATTCGATTACATCTTCGAACTAATCAGATAACATTGTATCTCTTTTTAACTGGAATAAAAGAAGAAGGAAAATATTGTCTGGCATTGAAAAGAATTTAGTAACTGCAATAAGCAATACATTATACATCCTGATGACGTAAGTTCACTGCTGCTTGGGATAGACTATACAAAGATATGTTGACACATACATTTTTCTTAATTTTGAACAAAGTCAATTGATTTTTGACAAATGAATTATAAAAATCTCATAGAATTGCTATAACAATCTCAAAGATTAGCATGGCCCCTGCGCAAAGATGACATACAAAATCGTGAACGTTCCCCTTTTTTATGGTGTTATTTCATCATCTCACCACCAGACGAATGGAATATCTCAGGGCTTCTGTATCAGTCAGCTATTGTTCATCGTTATTATTAACTCAATTAACGAGGTTATCTCTGCTGATTTATGCCGAAAAGTCTCTAAGTGTCCACTTTTGCGGACGGAGGAATTGCCCGCGGATGACTGTCTTAATGATGGATGGTAAAAACTTGACAAATAAACCGGAATATAAATTTCTTGGACCATAGGCTAAACTGGCCTTCACATATTACTAAGTCTTAACTTAACACTTAAGTCACGCTTATTGAAGACTCTCTCCAATTTCTACTGGGGAGCACATCGAACATCGCTATGTTAGTATACAAAACACTGATAAGAAATAAGCTATATTATGGAAGCCAGTGCTATATCATTGTAGCCCTTTCCCATGTGAAGAAACTCGACCCAGTTCAAAACACCACCTTGAGAGTTATATTGGGAGCATTCCGCACTAGCCAGGTCGAAAGCCTACAATATGTAATAGAGATCCCATCACTCGGCTCACGGCTAGAACTCCTACTTACTAATTACGCAAGCTCCCTTAGATTTCAACCAAAATTGAGCCAGTTCATCTCTTTCTTTTGTCTAAACTAGATCCTCCTTACGAAGAACAATAAGTTATGGGAGGTCAAGAGGGTCTTCTACAAGTTTTCCAATATTAATAATATTAGTAGGTTTAAATTGAGTATCCTCGCTCGACTGCGGATAAGGAACTGCAGACTTACCCACGAGCTCTTGTTGAAAGGATGGGACCCACAGGTGAGCGTCAAGCACATCCTTGTAGACAGTCGGAAGCATGGAATTCTAAGGCAGCAGCTCAAGTTGCCGAGGTCATTGGAGCAATTGGTCCTGCCCGAGCAAGTAGACCTGCTGATTAACTTTTTGAACGCCGCGGACCGGCTTCAGCAGTTATAACACCTACTGAATAATTAACTATTCTAATTATGTCATTTATTTATTATTCTAAATTTGTTGTCTTTAATTTAATTAAAATTTTATATATACTCTATGCTGTTAGTGTAAAATAATGTATAAATAGTCCAAGAGACTGCTGGGACGAAAAAAAAAGATAAATAAGTAAAATAACATATACTAAAATTTAAAGAAACCAAAGAAACAGAAGATATAATAATCAGTTAAACCGAAAAATGTTTATGAGAATATACGAGATAGATTAATAAATAATACAAGACGATAAAAACGTTTATAACTATTAACGTTTTAACGTTTATCGTTGTAAACTAAAATACTTCCTAGGAATACAGTTCGCATATAGAAACCGATGTCACTTGATGAAATCAAATTAGAGCGTTGGGTAAATTTAGTGCGTGCTAGAGCAAGACAAATGGCCTAGGAACGAAATGAAACAGTGGGAGTGGAAGTAAGTCGTATAATGGGCCAAGAAAAAAAACGACAAATGATATGCAATTAGAGCAAATCTCATAGGGGTTCAACAAAAAGAATAGTTTGTTGGTTTTTTTCAGCTCAAACTTCATTAATATATTTTTAATCAATTAAGAAGTTACATTTAGGATCACTTTAATATTTGTGTGTTTCTTGACTTGATACCAAATGGTGTTCAAAACTTTAAATAGTTGATATGAAATGAACGTAGGAAAATATACTAATTAACATCAAGGCAACTTAACATCTTATATGAAAAATGTGATAGAACAGCTACTTACAAATACAGTAAATAAATAATATTCATTTTTGATTAGTTCTGAGAGAAAGCGATATGAAACAGACAATTATCACGAAAAATATTATTAATGTAAAGTAATAAAAAATGTAATGGTACTGACAGTTCCATAATATTAGTGATGGCTAATAGTAGAGACAGGTAGTAGCACTAACAAATAATTGTAGAGTACTCGTATTATTTTAAATGCCTCTAACTTAATGTATACATTTTAAACCAACAAATTTCGCTTTTGATATTGGAGACTATATTAATTTTTTATCTAAAGATATAATAGTTTAAACGAAAGTACCAAAAAGAACGTTAAAAGTTATAAAAAGTAGAAATGTAGTAAATTTCAGAAAAAGTATCCTTTTACAACCAGGTCATATACCAGGACGTTTATGACTGTAATTGGGGTTAACAGTGACATATCAGTAATATGCAAACAACATTTAAATCAAATGTTGCTCTCAGTCATACTAGTATACTGCTAATTAATGCAATTTAGGGCCATTTCTTCAAAAGTATAAAGCCTTTCCTTTAAAATCAATTAATAAATATGATCAACATATATATATATATATATATATATATATATATATATATATAATTAGTTTATATATTAACAATAAATTATATAATAAACAACATAAAAGAAAATAATTCTTAATGGAACCTAAAAATTTATAATAGATAGTCACGATATTCACTAAAGATGAAATATAAAATATACATCGACATAAGAAAAAGAAATGAAAAGTAATTTTAAAACATCGATAAATATAATACAGTAAATCTACCTAAAGCCGGTTTGGTGGCGCGGTGGTAAAGGCCCTCCTACTGTTGCGATAGCCGCGGGTTCGAATCCTGCTGGGGCATGGCCGTAAATTTATGTTTGTGATTGTTTAAAATTTGTGAATATTCTAGGCAAGAGTGTAAAATCCGACAAGGAAAATGATCCCAGTCACGCCAGTAACCAAGCTGAGTAAGACCGGATGTCTTCTGGGATGATTTCTAAAGTTGGTCACTCGCCAGTAGGTAGGCTTAATGCTGACGACCGTGGTTCGGAGCCCACGTTAAATTTTAGGCCCAGTCCAGATAAACCCATAGTTGGTAAAAGGAGACTTTAAAATATATTTTTAAAAAAATCTACCTAAAAAATACCTGAGTTTCCAAACATTCCAAATACATAGCGTCCAGAAATTATAATAAAATTATTTAATATTATTTACAATAAATATAAATACATCGCAACATTCTATTGAGATTAATAACTGATTAACCACTGATTTTAAATATATAAACTGGATAGATTGTACTTACATTTTGTTTTTTTAATATACAACTCTGTTTCAGATATTCCATTTATTTGCCTTTTTTAAATAATTTTTTGTGAATACAAACAATATGGTAACTTTCAGACCTAAACTCGGAAAATTCAAACCAGAAATTTGAGGACGCAGGCAGTCAATTGTGAAAATGAGGATTACACTGTGAAGGTCTGCCATTGCACAAACACTATTTTTCTGTGTAGTTCTTGCTTCTTCTTATTTTGTTCTCTTTTTTCCTGACTAAATTAATTTTATTTTTAATAAACATAATTTTTCAGAGCACATTCATTTCACATATTCCATTTTGGGATGAGTTTAAAAGATGACTCATTTAAAAGAATTTCATTTCTTTGACTGAAAACTTGACGTATTTGTTTTATTTCTTTTGTTTTGCGTTGAATTAAGTTTTCCTAATTTACAATCTTAACCTGATTAGTTTTCGATTCCTCAATCTTCTGGTTCTCTATCCCTTTGTCTTTTTGCACAAAAACATTAGGTTCGTTTTCTGTTAAAGAATCGTTGTTGAACAAACAAACATATCAAGTATTAGAGCAAATCCTGCAGCTCTAATGTTTGAATATGTGCGACTATACGTTTCTTACCGTCGATATAAATAAACACATAATAATTATATAAAATGTTGTTCATAATAATGTGTTTCAAAATAAGATATTTGTATTTAAATTTTCAAATCTCTAGGTAAATAGGTGTCAATATTTTGTGTCGTGTTTCGCAAGTGGCCTTCTTAGAGTTGTAGATGGAATACCATACCGACCAGAAGTTTCATTAATTGAACATGTGCCTTGTTTCAGCTCTTCAAAAGAAGCTAATAGAGCGTCTTCGGTCCACACTCATCGAGCTTTTGCACGGACTATATATATATATATATATATACATTAACGAAAACTAGGCCTTTATAGTCACTAAAAAAGCCAAGAGGTTGGTGTGACTAAAGTGTGACTCTAATTTCTATTAAATTTATCCTTTATCGTGGAGTTAAATACCCAACCAATGTTCCAAATAAATCGTATTAAAAAACACATTTAATTGCTTTTATTTGTTACATATATAGTTAAAAAATACAAAAATATAAGTACTTACTTTATAATATAATGGGCATATAAATAATTAGGCGGATGCGCTATATGGTGACGGGCTCTTGTATATGTGGTTGCATATATAAATGTTAGAGTAGTTCCTTTGAGGTACAAATTGTATGAACGCTACGACGCATGCTCGAGTTACAGCCACCCGGGCCGGTCAAAGATACCACCTTGATTCATTCTATGTTGCGGCTTTAACCGAGTTGTTTATCAAAAGTATAAATGCAGAGCAATCATGTCGAATCTAGTGTTTTAACTACCCACCGCCTTCACCAAATCGATTCCACAAAATCGATTTTAACACATATCAAACGTTCCGGGCGCATAAGTATTCCCATAAACCAAAATTCAGTAATCTCTCGTTGTGAAAAATGGTTTTGTCGTGACAACTCGTAACACATTCGTTTTAGCGAAGTGCACGGCGTTGACCGGAGGGAGGGACAAGGTGAGGTTACGAAAGACAAAAATTTGTGAATGTCGTTTCCGTACAAGTCGCTATATGATTGTTTCGGTATCTACCATCATATGGCATCTATCTGACATTTACTCTAATGCATTTGTTTTCTGATGTATATACTGCTGATGTTAGATGATTCCTCTGAAACTGAAAAACTGCTCTCGGCGAATGGGAAAAATAATATTAATTTCCGGTTCCTTAAACCTCTTTACTTATAAAGTACTCCAGGTCAACGAGCCACATATGGTTCTCTGGACTTATGGTATCGTAAACATCATAACATAAACACTCGTTTCGGTACTAATGGGATTTGAATCATTATTTTTAACCAATATTTATTGACATATATAAGTTATACATTTGTGAAAGGGTATTAAACAAAAATATTTTTATTTAACTTTAAAAAACTGTTTTATTTTAGAGAAAGAGGAGGCACCGCACTAAGGGTCTGAATAGGGTATTCAATATAGATGGCTGGTTCAGGACATAACACCTCCCTCCTAAAGAAACGGTCACAGGGATGTACGTAGTCCGTAGGTCTGGATAGCTTATAGCGGTTATAAAAATAGTTTTTGCGCATTGATTGTAACTTCGTCCACTAGTGTGCCTTTGAAGATCTTCGAAATGGCACTGTATCTAACTAAATCTCCGAGGTACTGGTCTATGGAATGGATTCCCAAATTTTGGTGAATCTATATTCCAATAGTCTGCCCCTAAGAAACTGAGCTATTGCAATCAGGATTTGGTGGTCGTTCACCCTGAATTACAAGCTTCTGTGCATATTTCAATGAACTATGTTAATTCACAGCAACTTCAGTTCAGATTTGGTGACCTTACATCTTGATTCATGTGCCGGGAATCTATGGATTAGTGGTGTTTCTAAAAGTTTTAATGTTTTTCAATTGGAATAATTTATTGATAGGCATTGTTGGACACCTTCACTCAATCTTTTGTGACCTTACAAACTCAGACTGCTGATATTTTTAAAGAGAGATTGTGAGTAACTGCTCAATCATTGCCATTACAACGTCAACCTCTCTTTCTTTTCTGGATAATTAATCTGATTCCGGTTAATTGAAAGATTTCAAAAGAGAACAGCCTAATGATATCATCGGAATCTCACCAAATACGCCAGTTATAATATGCTAAATGGTTTAGTAAACAAAATCTATTAATTTACTCGAACATATTATTTTAATTAACGGAAAGAAGAAGCGACAATAAGGGTCTATTAGAAAACAAACCAACCCGTCTCACTTGTTCACCATTCAGATGATTAGGAACCATATAGCTTCACAGTTAGAACCATATTGAATAGCATATAGTCAATATCAATGGACTCATCAATCCACGTAATCTAAATTGATGACGTCAAAACATCGCAATGTTGCCGCATCAAATCTGAGTTTTAATTCTAATCTAAATAAAATAATTAAACAAAATACTGTTATCAAATATATTTTATTTAAATATTATAGTACATCTAATGCATATATTATAGAAGAACATAAAAATACAATTAATTTTACAACTATTGTACTTTGTAGATTAGGGATGTGATTTATTATATTTACATTTAACTATTTTCCATAACATCTATGAATTAGGGTTCTAAGTACGCTGTTTTATGTAGTGGTCACCCCTCGAGGCATAATATACATAGTTACTTTCATTCGGGAGCATTTTTACCTTTTATGCTAAGTTCTTGTTTTACTTCGGTACAGTGTTTTCTTCCAAAGTCATTTTGATATCACTGTACTTCTTCTTTGTTTACTTTGTTATTACATGTATAGATTTATCTTAATAAACTTTATTTAATGACTGCATTCCCCCTAACCTATTTTCCATATCTAACAACATTTATTGCTTTCTGTCCTTACACATTTCAACAGAATACTCTTGTATATTCTGTTCAAATACACACATATCTGTTCACATAAATCCTTAACACTCTACAATAAAATTTCCTATAGTTATCGTATATTAATTATATACTCACCTTTAGTTGCTTCCACTCTCATCACCCTGTCTTGAAAATAGTGAGTATTGAATCATAATCCCATATTCAGAAAGTTTCATTCAAATGAACAACTAACTAAATTACAATCTATTTAACATTTGATAACAATTACATCATTTGTCAATTCCTTATTCATTGTGTCTGATCTAGTTCATCCATATTGAAGCTGTTACTAAACATTCCTGTTTCCAGCATGAAGTAGAATATATCTATAAATTACTAATCAAACCTATTTAACTGTTATTTCAATGTTAACCTTTTTGCATCAACGTTTGTTGATTGAACACGATTTTTATTATCATCTTTTTATTATCATTATGAATGACCATTGTGTATACCGGTCCCATTTTGAAGTATCCATGTCTCATCTAAATACACAAATTGAAATAATGTCTAAAAATTACATTAGATCTTTTCGTGGCTTATCTTTACACCATTTAAATTACCCAACAATGTATGACATCCTGCTCTACACAAAGAGCTGCATATTTCTAAGTTTTCTAGAGATGCTTTCCAAACTCACAATTTCTTCCGATATATTGTATTAAATTATGTTTATATTGATAAAAACTACACAAATTATAATTTTTATTCTTTTCGGTCAATCCATGAATATATTTTTTAATTTTTCAGATATTTCGTTGACCATGTCCATATTAATATACAGTGTAGCTGCAACTCGCTAGAAATATCTCTCTAAAATAGTTCTCTAAAGAATTTTACTGGCAAGGCCCTTCTTAAGTCTCCATTATCTCGCCCCTTTTCGAAGTATCTGATTAGAAACGCAATATGTTCTGTCTGGCTTCAGCATTTCCTATCAAACTGATAATAACCAACGACTTAAAATTTATCAAAATAAGCAAAGCGTCAAAATAACGTTTACCGGTTTACAACATTTAGTTATAATAAATATTTTGAAGGATCTTGCAAATGTTTGACAACCAGACGACTTTTTCAGACTCGTTCGTTTACATTTTCAGACTTATCAGACAGCATTGTGTCTCTTTTTACTTAGAATAAAATGAGAAGGAAAAGATCTGATTCTGAAACAAATTTACAAATTGCAGCAGGCAATGCATTAAACATCTTAATGACGAGAGTTCGCTGATATTTAGAACAGACTATATATTTGCCTACATGTCTATTTGACCTAATCATCTAATATAGTGCCAACAATATTAATATGATTTGTTATATTATAAGTAACTTGGCGTTAACAATAAAAATGTACAGAGAAAATATAAACAACAGAAACTCCTTCAGACATTATGTAGGACCTTGTTACAAAATCGACACATTTCTCTGGTTTATCCCAAGTTTCCAGTTGTCGGAACTTTGCTCTATATGACAGAGTTTCGATTGCAATTGATGCACCAGTATAAAGGTACATTCCACCGAGCTCTTCGAATAAAGATGCCGCGGTAGGCTTTGGTCCTACGATAGCGGAATGTCGGTAACGCTACGGCGTCGTGGAGGACGGCGAGGGGCAAGCAGGGGGAGAGGGGAACTCAAGAAACAAACAACCAGGCATCGAAATAGACGAGTCATCTTAATTTCTATTCAAAAACGACGCCTACCGAATGGAGATCGAGGAGATTTGCACAAAGAGCCGTCGGACAATGGTTAATTAGTCCAATCATTTTGGATAATGGATTTTAGGACTAGGAAAGCTCGAAATATGGTATAATGATTGAATATTCAAAGAAATATTTTAATCACAGAAATAGTTTTATATAAATAGCACCTATTGTATTCTGAATACGGGTTATATATCTCGATTATTTAAAGAAAATGTAATGAGATCAGGGTTTCTTTAAATAAACGCATTTTATTATCTTAACCTCATTAAAGCTGCCATTTGCCATGAAGACACCATTATATAAAATTGATATAATATAAAAGTGAATATATAATAGGAACAGATAATGAATAGAAATAATTTTCTACTGGTTAGTTTTGATAAAATTCGAGAACGACTAGACCGATTTGTCTTATATTGATTTTGAAATATTTGCGGAAGTTTAGGGAAGGTTCATATGGTGAGATAATGTAGAATAATTAAAGGAATAATGACAGCAATAGTTTCACTATCACAACGAATCGACATTTTAATATACGTTATTTAATATTTAGTTTTATTTAACACTTTAACGCGATTTATATTTGATACAACTGTAAGAATTTATAGAAACGTACCTTGATTATATAACATAAAATTCAACTGAAAAACAATAACATATAGTCTATTCAAAGTTTTTTTAGTATTGCGTCATGGATATTTGTGACGTAGAAACATTGCAATGTTGCCTCATCAACTCTGAGTTTTAGTTTAGTTTGGCTTTGACATACAAGAAAATTCTAAACTAAATAAAATAACTGACCAAAACTGTTATCAAATTTAATTAAACATTATAGTATATCTGAAAACTACTGTTAATTATACAGCCACTATAATTTATAATTTCTAAAATGGTTCATTGTAGCACTCTTGGCAAGGCAGTAACAAAAAAAGTGTAAAGACAACAAAAATTGATGGCAAAAGGTAGAAGTTACAATAGCATTTGATTAGGTTTTGTTGGTCATTATATTTATTAATAATTAATTGTAGATATATTGCTGGTCGAGAAGGATGTTCCATCAAGAAATGTTTGGATATGTGGAAGGAAGCTTTGTCAACCATAACACCTTCGGTTTGGATAGTCGATAAGATATACAGAGGATGTAATTGATAAATGGTGGAACCGTTAACAGTTTAGTGATTGAATTAGACAGTCAAGGAAAGTGAAAGTGAATGAAGGAAACTTTCAGAATATGTGATAGTGCTTTGTAATGCTGGAAATTCCTGAGACAAAGTGATGAGAGTGGAAAGAACTAAAGGTACGCACATAACTACTTGAATATAACTGTAGAAAATGGTATTGTAGGACATGAAAGATTTGTATACTCAAATATGATTGTAATTGTTCAATATTAAACATGAGCATTAGGTGAGAACGTATGGGGAGAGAATATACAGTAACTATTTAGATATTGGTTAAATCATAAGATAGAATTCAGTGATTCAATTTTATGAAGAATAGTGTACACAGATAGTAGCAGAAGAAATAAAATATACAATGATACCAAGATGACTTGACAAGTAAACGCAACATCGAAGGAAACAAGAACTAAACGTAAAAAGGTAAATATATTCTCGAATGAAACTAAAATACGTTTCTCAGATATACAATTGTTAATTAGATGGACTAGGCCTCCAGGAGGATACCACCATATAAAAGAAGGCGACCAAAATCGTCTACCTCATGAGTGGTGTGGAAAAGAGTTCAATGTAAACAAAAAAATCTAACCTACAAACTATTATATCTGTGTTTTTAATTGTAGTTTTAAATCCTTCGATAATATATGTATCAGATGTTCTATAATGTTAAAATAAATTAAATTTGATAATATTTTCTTTCAATTATTTTATTTAGATTAGAATTTTGTTGTATGTCAAAACCAAACTGAAAAAAAACTCACAGTTGATGCGGCAACATTGCAATGTTTCGACGTCACAAATATCCATGACACCTTACTAAAAAGACTTTGTATGGACTACATGTAACAATGTGGTAAACCGATTTTTGATGGTGCTCTAATTGCGGTCGATAAAAGTCCAATATTTGATTTGATTGTTAAATTGAGCGATTCCACAGACGCACTGCTGCTATCATCCCGTAACGAGCATGATTTCCGTACGATTTGGAAATAGAATGTGGTGCCAACAAATGAGTTACAATTGGGGAAATGACAATGGTTTGTTAACATTGTAGGTTATTAAAATAAAGCGGTGAATCCACTGGGTTATCATGTGCTGGTGAAAAAATGAAACACACCCAATTGATTGACCTGATCCATTATGCTCATTAGTTTCTGGAATGGAAAATGATTTTAAACACTTGTTAGCCAACATTAAAAAATATAATAGTTGTGTCCAAATGATGTCGTTTGATGCAAAATATAATGCACGGGATAATTTCATGCCCACCTTCAGGGTATTATGCCTTAATGTTTTTTTGTAGCAGAAATAATATAACAGCTTCAAATACAAGGACAAATCACTTACTAAGAGCGCTGTTACCACTGCCTGATGCATATAATTAATTGTTACAAATTTATACTATGGGCAATTCAGACAGCTAAATGGGTAATAGGCGTTATGATCACAATACAACAGTGAAGCTAACTACTATCTTCTCACAGTTTTTTATCTTCTTACAAATGTATTTTATAGACAATGGACTGAAAAATATGAACGAACTATTGTCCAAGAATTAAAACCATTTATTCATCAAAACAACGATAAGTAAAAATGTTCAAAATAGCATTGGATCGTATGTCATCTGACAGATATAATATCGTCATCAAACCTGCCAAAACACCTTCCGGTGAGTACGCGAGGACGTTTAATTTATTATCAATCAACGAAGTGGCTATTGTTATTGTCATAACAGCTCAATTGAGAAGGCCCCGGCCTACTAAGTAAAACACATTCACTTCTTCATTCGAAAAAAATTTCTTAACAGCGAGCATTCTTTTAAGATCTGAGAACAACAAATAGTCGCTGGGAGCCAGATCTGGAGAGTACGGTGGATGAGGAAGCAATTCGAACTCCAATTAAAGGATTTTTGCTATCGTTTTCACTGACTTGTTACACGGTGCATTGTCTTAGTGAAGAAGCACTTTCTTTTTCTTCAAATGCGGCCGTTTTCAGGCGATTGCGTCTTTCCTGAAACGGTCCAATAACGCTGTATAATAGTCGCTGTTGATGATCCTCCCATTTCAAAGTAGACAATGAAGATTATTACATGCGCATTCCAAAATACAGACGTCATAAACTTGTCAGCCGACTGTTGCGTTTTCCCATGCTTTGAAGCGAGTTCATCATGTGCAGTAGACTCGGATGAATGTCGATTGGACTTCGAAAAAAGAAATATTTTATCAACATGCGAAATTCTTTTTCATCAATTTTTTTCACAATAACAAAAGTTGCTTCACTCAGAACGCTATTCACAAACTAATGATCCGACAGATGTGAAATTTATACACGCATCTTTTGATGCTTAGGCCTAACTAAAAAACATATGAATTTAATTCTAGTAGCGCCATCTATGTGTCAGACCGGAGACTTTTTAATTGATCTGTTATTCTTATTTAAACCTTTCAGATCTCTTTTATCAATCGATAACTTATATGCATAACGTTTACATAGCCCCTCCGTCCTCATGCATCTCCCATGCTGCGCAGTCAGAAAGGAAGGATTTTTTAACCTCAGTCTAGCATGTAAATAATGATGCTGACGATGGCTATTTACTTTTACTATTATTCCTGACCTTGTTTCATTTGTTTCTTTAATTGCCCTTTCTCATTTTCCTGAACTTCTAAGAAAATCTATGCAAAATCAAAGTAACATATTGGACAAATATAGTAGAAAAAGACTCAGCTCAAGATATGTATCTATCAGAGGTGTAATATATTCAAAGAATAATATCTATAATCCCACCAAATATTTAATAAATATATCTGCATTTATGAAGATTTCATTTTAAGAATGATTTTTAATATCCAAGAACTGAGACACACAGCACTTGTAACGAATTTCTGGCTAAAACTAACGCTCTCCGAGTAACTCCAAATAATGTATCTGGCCTTGAGAAATAAATAGAATAAATAAAAGTATTAAAAAGTTTAAAAAGAAAATATGAATAAGTTATATAAATTAGAATCAATAAGTGGGAATGGAAGAATATGTCTCATTGCTAATCATCCAGTCGAGTGAGAGTTTATTACAAATAAGTCTAAAATAAGGCCTTTCAAATAATTTAAAATTTGTTAATTTACAAGAGTGATTATTAATAAGTTATTTGTTATTATTGCCAGAGATATTTATTAACAAGTTAGTGGGACAATTTGCTTTTTAAAATAGCTGCAGTTCCTCACGAAATAGTTCACGAATTCCTAGAGTGTGTCCAACAGAATGTTGTCTCATTTTTATACCAAAGCATCCACCAATTGCCTCAATGATGTTGGAGATAGAGATCTGCTCCTTACTCTTTGTTCCAAAACTTCCTTATAACCGATTAATTATGTTAAGGGTATTGTACTGATCAGGAAAGATGTTTGATGATATCCGATGCTCCTCATACTAGGACTGAATCTTTTTCGCTATGTATATGGACGTGTCTGGCAGCAATATGATAGTCAATGATGTGAACGAAAGGACCAACTGAATACTACAATATTGCCGCCCAAAACACAATGGAACCTTGCTTTATTGTAGGAAGCAGGCAACACGGGTGTTAGGTTTCTTTTGGAGCTCTACTTACATAAACCCAGCTATATATGCATTCCCATCAAACCCTATCACATTCTTCCGATCATGAAGTGTCCAGGATTTATTATCGTTGAATCCATATATGTTAGGTTTATGGAGGTTCCTGCCGGAGAGTTTTTGTCGAAAAAATAAGTAAGTATTGAGTTCTACGTTACTTTTGCCTCGTTGGCCATTACCGCGAAAACCCTCGCTCGTGTTTATTGTGCATCTATGGTTTGTTTAAACTGTCGCAGAACAAAGCATATAATACACTGAAATATAATTCACAATATTTGACAGGTAAAGTGATCAAAACATACGCGACACATTATTAGCATGGAAGCAGCGTTGCGAACATGCAACAAGATGTACTATATAGCGTAGTGCTCATGTTATTTTGTGTATCCCCTGCACATAACAGCTGTCAAGAAATGATAAATAAATAAATAAATAAATATATTAAAAACACCCTATCAAAATTAATTCGTTGCCCTATACTATATTTAGGGGAAATATAAAAAATATTTCAATGTCTTAAGATCGTTCTAATCTGGAGCAATTTACAGTCGTCCCACTTTCGAAGTGTACAGCGGTGCCAAACCGAGCTTTGATCTTTTTTGATTAAGTTGCTGCAAGGTAATTGAAACCATGCTTCGGTTGGTTAATACCTCATCTCCATGCTAAATCTTCGGCTATTGTTAAATGTGGTAATATACAGGGTTTCTTTTGTAACAATAATCTTTAATTTATCTACTTTTGCCCGAATTATATTGAAAATGTTGTATAACATGAATTTCGAAAACTAAGTCTGGATAACTGAAAGTCCATTCCCATTTTTATTCTGTATTCAGTAGAATAGAAACAGTTAATGTCAATATTTGTACGGATTATATAATATAAATGAAGTTGTTTTCATTTTATTATAATTTTATTTTGAAACAAACTAGAATCTTATAATGTGCGACAGTTAACCACACACAACTATTATTTTGAATTAATGCAAATGTTTTATAAGAACATTACAGTCATTAATTTAAGGAGGTTAAAACCTGTACCAATAAATGAGTAGTAAATAACACTTCCTCTTACGCTACTCTTCTTAATATTATTCCACTTAGCAGCAAGCCATGTTTATTACCAATTAATTATTTTCAGGCTAGTGAAAGTGTTAATAATTGAAATATTCAGAGATCAGATCTATTTGGTCATGCGACGCGGGTTTCATATTCTCTCCAGCTAAATCATTAATCGTCCCCTTCTGCAGAAGAAGATGTATCTGCCCTGGAATGTACCGATTTAGCATCAATCACGTTTGACCTATGGGTATCATAAAACAACAATGAAAATCTATTTCCTATAGATTGCATTACTTCCCCAAAATATTATCCTGCAGCTATAGGATATAAATCCATAATCAGACCTGTACCTGAAGGTAGATCATGGAATTTTTTTATATTCCAGTATTAACCATACATAAATAATCTAAACTAAACTAAATCAAATCTAAATTTAAAAAATCTAAAATCTAAAAAAAGGAGACCTAAAAAACGAAAATCCACGAAGCCAGTATCGCCTCTGACTCTGTGCAACACTTCCTTTCTGGCATTTCTATTTGGTCATGCGACGAAGGTTTCATATTCTCTCCAGCTAAATCATTAACCGTCCGCTTTTGCAGAAGATACATCTGCCCCAGAATGTACCGATTTACTATTAATAACTACGTCATCCTATCATGCAAACACTAAATTCAAATCACATTTGACCAATGCGTATCATGAAACAACAATTAAAATATATTCCCCATAGATTGTATTACTTCCCCAAAATATTATCCTGCAGCCATAAGATATAAATCCATAATCAGACCTAAGGTAGATCATGGACTTTTTTTATATGCCAGTGTTAGCCATACATAACTCTGCTCCCTCGAAATCATTCAAAATGGCGTAAAATAGAACACCCAACAAAACACCTGCATATCCAAGGATATTAAAAACAAACTTCTAATTCCTTCACCATATTGAAAAACTATTCGCATGTAGATACTCCGATAATATAGCCTTACCATCAAATATATTCTTAACAAAAAATGTCCTTTCTAGATTCCCCGTATTTCACCATACGAACGTCCTGGTAGTGACGGTAAGCAGAATTTGGTTTAGATTTCTGGAAGGCCAAAGTTAATGACCTAATCACTGGTCGTATATCCTATATACAGAAATTTCAAAAACCGATGAGGGTGTTGGTGCTGAGATCTTGGGTGGGTAAAACCTCCTAACTTTTAGCCTTCCTAATCATACTGCCATATTCATGGAAACGTCACTAATAGCTTTTAAAACCGCAGCCGGGTGAATGGCTAATCTGCAGAGACCCTTCCAGTACGCTGTGATATTTAATTTAAGTGATATTGAATCACAAGCTCACGATTATCCAATGGTATCTACTATCAATGTATAATACACAAAGAACTATTCCATTTTATTGATACAAAGCTGAATAATTTGAACCAGTTTAAACCACTATTGTAGAACGAGTTTTACTATGTGGGCGTAAATAAAAAATATAAATTATTTTAAAGGACATTTGTTTATTTTAGTTAGAAAAAAATATATAGGCAACAAAAACAAACATCATATAAAGTACTTACAAACAACAATAAATAGATTAAACTAAAAGTAAACAGGAAAACGTCGATTGAGGAAATAGTCGGGCAATAATTCTGAAATAGATTAAAAAAAAGTACCTTAGCAACCAATATTCGAGAATAAGAGTAAGATATAAAGAACGTTAAATCAGCCGTATAATTTTTAAATCAATTATTGGCTAGGTTGATTAACAATGATAATACTGATAATTAACGCAATTGACTGGTAATTAAATTTATACGTCGGTCTGTTGAGTTTTCAATGCCGATAGTGATAACAATGCCTAAACGTGTCATTAGAGAATAATGATGAAAGGCAATGAAACAATGAAGTATGACATGTGCACATGGTACGAAGGAATAGCACGCGACACACCAGCTTATATCGTAACACTAACAATAATGACGTGCGATGAGATCAACGGATAACGCACGAGATCTACTGTAAGGGTAAGTGCAGAGTATAGGGTTAAGTTTTTTAAAGTTGTAAAATTCAAACAGCATCTATTTTATTTATTGTGGGAATGTTAGCTGCCAAATTTATAACAGGACATCATTTTCAACGACATCGAATAGGTATCACCATATACCAAAATTTAATGATAACAAGAACAGAGAACGAAATTCTTGTTATCTGAGAAGTAGTCAAGTCATTAATGAGGTTTTCCATCAAGAATAGTAGCAAAAATTGTAATAACTGCTAATAATTAGATATTTTATTAAACATAATATATTTTAGTAATGATTTAAATTTTATTTTAAAAGTGAGATGTGGCTAGAATTTGTTGATAGTGAAAATTGAAAAATGTGAAATACAGAGAAGAAGAAATTAGACAGCACTTTCCTAATATGTAAGAACAGTATACAGTGATACTATAAAATAATTAAAATTGCTAATAAAAGTTAACCTGGATGAAACAAACAAAATATAAAACTATTAATGACACCCTAATCATATAATCACAAGGAAAATATAATACAATATTATATTAGATTATAAGTTAATAAATTATTGTTTTTGTAAAAATACTGATGTATTGAGTGAGATTTCTTTCAGCTTAAAAATATGATTATCCATTCTTTTAGGCTAGTACATGTACAATATGTTAATAGAAAGCTCGAGGGGGTCAATTCATTAATGGGGTTTATGGATCAAGAATAGCAGCGGTCATAGTTGATCATATGTGGAGATTTTTAGGAGAATTTCATTGCTTTCATATATAGTGGTGGCTTTTTCATTTATTTTTAACTATATTGGCTGGGTTTGACCTAAACGATTTTGGCTCTTCTTATGGAAATGTTTATTTACATAGGTCTTGGGATCTTGTTAATTGTTCAAATATGTATATTAATTTAAATATATTGTTGTTATAAAAATAGAAACGCACATAAAACCTTTATTATTATTTCATTTTATTCAATAATTTTTTAAATAAAATCCGTTATTTCAAAAAATGTTCAATGTTAATTTCAGTCTTGAACGCGTGATTGCGCCCTGAACCTATCTACCTACTTATATGCATTATTTTGCTGCTATATATATATATATATATATATATATATATATATATATATATATATATATATATATAATGCATATTAATTCTAATAATCACATAAATAAATAAAAATAGGTAAGTAAATAAAGCTGTATGTACGCATGCATCAAACTCCGATTATTCTCTGTTTTAATTTTATTCTCGATCCGCGACTCCTAGGACAACATTCTATTTGTCGCCAAGCGCTGAAAGTAATGCGACAAACACGTGAACTAAGCAAAGTACTTGCTCAGCGCGACCTTGAACGAATTTTCAACACTATTCGGCTCAAACTGTTTGCCGAATTCAGTTCTATTCATTCGCATTTTACATTTTCTTTGTAAATGAACCGCGAACGCTCAGGTCTGTAGCCACCAGAAGTTCAATGCAATCTCGACAGGAGAACAGTTTATTGACAGGTTAATTAGCCGAAATTACAAGTTATTACAACGAGTTAACAGTATATAAACAAATACTAAACAAAATGTGGAGCAACTGATTTCAGCTGTGGGGCTACACCACTGACTCTACCTCCCAGTGGCTCAAAGATTCTAAAATATAGTGCTGAAGTGTATTGTGAATGGACCTTGGTATGTACGCGTTTGTGACTTCCGAACTTGTAACTGAGGTGGTCACGGCCACTGTCAGGATATTTATAGATTCTCATGAAAGAATGTTTCAGAACATCATCAAAACAGAAGCGTCCTGACTTCTAAATGTTAAACTGTCTGATTTTACTAATGTCGGAACACTAAGTGAAGTAGTGGAATATAACTTCTTATCTTATGTTATCTTACTTTTAGTTATTTATTATAATGTAATGACAGAAAAAAATAATAATCACAACTATTATTTACACCAACAAATATTGAAATATTTAAATAAATAAAAAGTATAAAAGAAATAATATTAATTCATATTTAATGTAATACGATTTGACAACAAAACTAATTACATAATTAAGTTTATTAAATTCTAATAATTATTATCGACAATATATTAATTAATATAAGTTAGCTCTATAATGACGCCTTTCAAATAAAAAACAATTTCGTTAATATCTTGTATGGAGCTTGTTTCATTCCACTCCAACATTAACTCGTCCTAATTGAAAAATCCTACATAAAAAATCGTTTTTATTCATCGACGTTACATGAACAGAAATCGTATGTTTTAAAGAAATGTATCACTTCTATATAAGCGCAGAATCGCCATGGAAATAATTTGTTTTGTATAAATAAATTAGACGAAACCAAGCGAAAAATTGGTAGGAACGATTTTTTCTGTTTGTGACATTTTTCGTCGCAATAATGACATTTGAAAAGCCGCTTTGCTCTAATAACATTTGTTTTCATATTATGGAAAATGTCGCGAGAGCACGGAATAGCTTTTTGCCCGAATTACTAAATCAGAACGATTTTTAACAAAACATGCATGATGATTGTATTAAATAACGTCCGAATTTATAAAATAATAATACTCCAGGTAAATTTAATTTGGAACATCGGATGGAATTTTAAAACCGATATCTAGTGGACGCTCGTTAATGTGAACTAATTCAAACGAAGTGTAGTATATATTATCATTTTCAGATTAAGTGATTTCAATAATAAACGGTTTAATAAAAGAAACGATCACCACCTACACATATATTTATAATAATATAAATAATTATTTTTCCTTTAGTCTGCATTAATTGTCGTTTAGCATTATTTACCAATACCTACGTCTGTAATTGACGAACAATTCAAACTACTGCTCGTCCAGTGATCGAAATTCGACCACAATTTTATAAGTTAGTCTAAATAATACAGTCAAGAGATTCATATAAAAATGATATGTTATGCTACTAAAACTTGTTTTGACAATATATCAATATATATGATCTGAACTGTGAATATGTAATATAGATTAATGAATGTAATATATGCCTGTATATTAAAATATATACAAACAATCCCAACAACTAACCACCACTAACCTTTTTAAATTGCACCTAATTAAATCTAATTTCCAATAAGTCTCAATATTGTATTAAATAATAAGTATTGATAAGTTTAAATTACTACACCATTGAACATTATAACAAAACTAAGATTATATTCTGTAACAAATACTAGGCCTGAAATGTAAGTATATTTATGATATTTCTTTACTTTTATGTTATAAATATAAATATAGAATAATAAATGAAGGATTATATGTTTATATATTAAAACTGGGAATATAGGAATAAAACTATTTTGAAACTGATATTTGACATATTATATAATATATCAGCATAAATATTAAAACAATTATGAACATTATTAGGTAACATATTATTACAATTTAGAAGAAATGTATATTAAATAAGTGTATTTACAATCATTAAATTACTGACTGACGTTTTAAAACTTAGGTCGATTACTATTAATAATTCACAATTTCTTCTATTTGTCCTATGTGTTCCGGCTGTGAAAATTATGAATAGTCTATTCTAGTTTAAATAAATAAAATAATGAAACAAAATTATTATCAAATATATTTAGTTTAATTTAACATTATAGTACATCTAATGCATGTATTATCAAAGGACTTAAAACTACAATTAATAACACACAAGGTATAGTAGTTTATAGGTTAGAGTTGTTTTATTATATTTACAGTGAACTTTTTTCCATACCACCCATGAGGTAGAATTCTAGGGGCGTTTTTTATGTAGTGGTATCCCCCTGGAGGCCCAATTAACAATTATATATCAAAGTAATGTATTTTACTTTCTTTACAGGGCATATTTACCTTTTTACGTTTAGTTCTTGTTTCCTTCGATGGTGTTTTACTTGTCTAGTCATCTTGATATCACTCTATTCTGCTACTACCTGTGTCTTGATAAAATTAATCGATGAATTCTACCTTATGAATTTACCATATCTACAAAACAGTTAGTATTCATCCTCTCCTCATACACTCTAACCTAATGCTCATATTTAGTTCTGAACAATTACAATCATATCTCTATACAAAAATCTTTCACACTCTACAATACCATTTTCTATAATCATATTCTATTAATTATGTGCATAACTTTAGTTGTTTCCACTCTCATCACTCTGTTTTTGAATTTCTAGCATTGCAGAACATTATTACATATCCTGAAAGTTTCCTTTAGTCACTGTTACTTTTCGAGTCACAGTGACTAAAGGAAACAAAAACAACTAAAGGTCAATCACTAAAATGTTAATTTCGAATCTGTCTAAAATATGTTCACTATTCCACCATTTATCAATTTCTTCCTCTGTATGTCTTACCGAGTTCTTTAAAACCGAAGGCTTTATGGTCGACAATGCTTCCTTCCACACATCCAAACAGTTTTTAATGGAATATCCTTCTAAATAAGCATGCATATTATAATAATTCCTTACTACCCCCATATTAACTCTATTAAATTGAATATATAGGGATAAAGTCATAGGGAGGATGTCGTAATACTACGTGACCATATTGTTCAGCCATCTGATCTACTGTATATATCTTTTCGGGCTTATTCCTAAAAAAAATTACAAATAACACAATTAAACTTTTATATTTACCGAGTAACAATTTCAAAAATGTATTTTATGTACTTTAAGCCATTAATTAATTGCAGCCTTCGTTGATGCACTTGTTCTGATCTTCTCAACCATAGTACTATGAAATGGTGAATTGTCCATAACAATAATTGATGGTTCCTCCAAATTCTTTAAAAACTATTTCTAAACCACTGCAAAAAAGTTCTGGATCATTTCTCCATGATAGTGACCCTTCGATTTAGAGAAAAATATTAATTCTTCAACAGGAATATAACCATTCCTTTTTCTAGCATGAAGAACTCTATGTCTGCAATGAATTATTAATAAATGTTAACTTAAATAATGTAACTAGAACCTAATCGAAAATTATTCCAACGTTTACCTTTTTCCATTAACTTATTTTGTTTTTACACTATATTTAATATCATCTTGCCATGAGTGAACCAATGTACCATTCTGAAATATCCATGTCTCATCTAAATATACTAATTGATATAATAATTCTTCCTTGATTTTGTTAATTGTTTTTAATATTCATATTATTTTGAATGCAATGTCTGGAAGTTCTATTTTATACCAGTTAAGTCCTATATTACCCAACAGTGTATGAAGCATCCCTCAAATAGCTGCAGTTGCTCAATGTATCTAAGCTTTTTATGAATACTCAAAACTAACAATTTTCCTTGAAATAATGGTATTAAATTATGTTTCGTCTGAAAAGAATACTTATTGTATTTATATACTTCGTATATTTAATCTCTGACAGAGCTAACTTCAAACTGATCTTGATTCGTCACTAGTTTCGCATAAAGACGGTTTCTTTTTAATGAATTTATAGTTAGTTATATTGTTTTTTTTTTTAGATATTTTAGTGATCTACTTTGACAGCCTAGTTGAGTTTCACGTTGGAACTTATCAGACAGCATTTTGTTTTTTTTTTAACTAGAATAAAATGAGAAGGAAAATATTGGCTGAGTCTGAAACGAATTTACAAATTGCGGCAGGCAATACATTAAACATCTTGATGACGTATTTACAAAAAAGATTTGAATAGGCTATAGTTAGTTTCATTTTAACAGCTGCAAAAATAATTCTGGGATACTAAATCATTTAATGGAGAATTTATGAGAATATTTAATCAACTTTTATCTAGTTGCATCTCTTTATTACTACCGACTAAAGAGCTGAAATATATTGGAGACTAAAATTTTAAGTCTTCCAACGTTAAAAGCTCGAAACAAAGACGAAATTATATAATCACTGGCGTTTTTAACGTAGTGGGTCGCAAAAGAGAACGTCATTTTGTTAAGGAGCTTAACAATCACAAAGCTTATTATATAGGGTAAAACCAAGATAGTTATAAGCAGTTTCATAGTGTCGTGTCTCTTGAAAAGTTCATATTTTGTGCGTTAATGCTATGAAGACTTTTAAGGTTGAATGAATTTTTTTCAAAAATAACGTCAATATTTATAAATTAACTTTTTATATTATACATAATTGTTGTTGAAAATGTATTTATCGTCTTGAAGAAAAGTAACTTGGTGAAGCCATTTTATCTAAAAATTGCTGTTCTATCAGGTAGAACTGGAATTTAGTTTGTGGTGTTTTACGAGACTTAGGTGAAAAGTTTACACAGAGATCGATCTAGCACAGAAATAGCGTACCAATCCACATAAATATGCCTGGGTACATGCGTAATTATTTCGAGTGGGCCACTAGAGAGCCGGAATTATAAATGCAAGAACAAATAACGGGTTTATTTTCTAACGATCTGAAATGTTGTAGGGCATCTTAGGTTCTATTTCCTTTTTTTTCTAGATTATTGTCAAATTTTGAACAAAATTATTATTTTAGCTCCATCTTAAAAATTTAAGGTATGATTTGTTTAAAAGCGAAAACAGAAGAGAAGCTGTTTTCCAATGTGTGACATTTCGAATAAAATGAATTATTTTCCAAATATTCCACGCTAACACAGGAATGATTTTTCAAAATATATAATGATATGCTTAAGACAATCTTTAATCAGTTTGTTATAATTATTTGAAATATAGGAATCACCTAATCTTGTGTAGTATTGTATAGTTAGGTGGATATAATAAAAACTACAGCACTGATGTGTATGAACATTATTTAACCCCACACCGTGATAGGGCCCATAGGTCCTCCTAGTTACATACCTAGATTTAAGTTATCATAAAGACAAATTTTAGGTTAGTTGGAAATGACTAGTAATAATGTAATAATTATATAATAAAAAAAATAAGTCCCCTGGATTAAGGTAGGATGAGTGTATGTGGTTATAGGTATGAGGAAGTATCTATTTTAATCATTCAACTTCATCAGTGAATCATTCTAATTGATACTTTTTCAAAGGCTTGACTTATCTCCGAAAATTCAGCAGAGTAGCATATTCTCTCTTCTAGTCATGTACTGATGACGTCTACAGTACGATATTTATGTTCGATTCTTCCACGACAAAATCTGAGTCCAAATTAGTGACTGGGAATTATGTTGGTGTTTTAGGTGATCCTTCATTCTGGTTAGAAATATTTTTTCCATAGGTTTCTGTCATAATGAATGTCCGGAGTAGCTTAACAATGAGTTTGTACATCATTTTATTTTAAGAATTTTATTTATTTTTTTCAGCAATAAAACAAAATTCCTAAACTCACGAATATAATTAAAAAGAAAGGATATCTTAGGCTTGCCTAGTACTTCTTTCCTCACGCTTAACTCTGGGAGTATTGAACTATAGGACAAGTAAACATAAAGCAACATGTAAGAATTAATACCAAGAACTGGGAAATAAAATTATACATATTACCTGGATAAAGTGGTTTAGTATATGACTGACCGAACTCCTTGTAGTTCAGCAGAATGTATTGGATCTTTTAGTATTTCGTCAGATAGATGCTGAGAATATCTTATTCTACCCAAGGAACCTCCACAACGTGCACGGCCATCTCTGGCAGAAAATGCAATAGCTAGCAAAGCTCGTATTGAAGTAAAGCCGCCGAGCCAATTCAAATTTAATAAATATGGGAATTGGACATTGTGAATGAAAAGGCTGCAGCAAAAAGAAATCCATAGTTTTTGTATCCAATATAATAGATATTTATGTTTAGCAAAAGGCACTGTTTTTTTAAATCTCACAATAAAAACCTGGGTTGTTTAAGATTTTGTTTTACTTTCGCTGTTGAACTCCACATGCCCAGAGTGATATTATGTTTATTAAGTTACCCGGTAATAATATAACGAAATACAATTACCCGGTAATAATATAACAAATTAAAATCAAAATTCCTAAACTCACGAATATAATTAAAAAGAAAGGATATCTTAGGCTCGCCCAGTACTTCTTTCCTCAGGCTTCTTAACTGTGGGAGTATTGAACTTTTTCTTCAACAGCAACATAAATTAACACAATTTCATGGATATATTCCTCACAAAGAACAAAAGTGTCCCAATATTATCCACTGCCTCGATAACTGCCTGTAGAGCCCTTCTATTTGTTTATTAATACACCGATTTTCTTTCGCCTTTATTGCTCACAACTAACTCCTTCAATTAGATGTGTTTGTTAATTAGTAAAACAATCACTACACTTTGCTTAGTTTATTAACCAGTTTATTAGCATTAATTATAATCAGATGAACCAAGACGAGTTTTAGATTTTTCTAATTCGACCTCTCAAACGCCAATACATTTCTCTTATATTTTCACATAAGCTTTCGATAAAATCTGGCATAATGGTCTAAGATAAAAACTCCATAAAATTTTATAACTAAGCCAGGATGTTTAGAGTTAAATATGAAGAAATTAGCTCTACTATGAAAGGAACAGAATTGGGTGTGGCGCAAGGCATTGTTTTGGGCACTATATTTTACCTACTCTACTTAACATACCACAAATAGAAAGTTTTACTATGGCTAAATTGGCTGAAGACATTATAATACTTCCTATTTTGAACAATAGAGAAGAAGCACAACACACAAGTAATAACATAAATAAGTGAACATACATATAGAGGATAAATATCAACGAGAGTAAATCAGTCCATATTAAGTCCACCGACAATCAAACCGTTCATATACCAATCAGTGTGAATAATGCTATTATCCCATGTATACAATACTATGTACCTTGGAATGAATATTGACACAAAACTTGGTAGGACCATATCACAAAAAAAAAGAAACTGGAATTACAATACAAAAAAATATATTGGTTATTTGTAAAAATATTTCAGTTATTCGTATATAATAAGTTGCTGCTGTACAAACAAATACTAAAACATATATGAACCTACGAAATTCAGTTATAGGAATATTCTTCCAGAAGTGATATAAATATAATACAATTATTTCCGATTTCTAGGTCGGAGAAGTACTATGGAAACACTCAGATACCTCAGAGAGACCTTCAGATACTAAATATCCTAGAAAAAGACACTCGCAACAATAAGTGAGAAAAGGCCACTCCCACGTAAACGCTCAAGTGCTGTTCAAATCTTGGGTAACACTCAACTAGGGCACAGACTCAAGAGAATCAAACTATGTTATGTCGTGTAGACCTATAGTGAAGTGAAGCTAAAAATACTGAAAACTTTTATTTTATTATAATGGGCCGATAGAAATTAAACCTAGATTACAAAATTACCCAGTTTTTAGTCACTGAGGTAACCGGCAAAGACTAGTAATAATATATTCATAGATTTAAACAAAAAATACATGGATGTATAGGCCCATTAAAAGATATCTTTAAGTATTCGCAAACAAAAATAAGGATCGTAGAAAATTTCAAACAGTGAGTTTTATTAAAATTGCATCAACAATTTTAACCAAATCATCATAGTTTTCAACAAAACGATTTGTTGGGAAAATATTATTTCCCAATCGTAACCTATAAAAACAACTGTACAAAAGCCTCCACTTCCACGTAACTCTAATATGCTGCAACTCTTTGACAATACCGAACTAGGGCGCAGACTTAATAGAAACAAACCCTGTGGTCTTGAGAAGTTATGTAGTGAAGGGTACTAAATGATAAAAACACTGAAAAGTTTTAGTTTATTATAGACTAATTAAAGACCAATGCTACTTCTTAGATTACAGAAGTACCTTTTTAGTCAATGTGAGATAGTCGGCAACGACTAGTAATAATATGTTAATAAATTTGAAACAAATTTACAGGTTTTATATAAAATATAGTCTTACTAATAAAAAGGCCATATAGCTTAGAGACGCAACCTATGAAACACGGAAAATAGTATAGGCTGTACCAGTAGAAAAGAAGTAATAGCCTCCCAGAACCATATGTCTACTTTAAAAATATATATTACGAACTATATTTTTGGCGATATTGCTAATAAAAATAATTTTTTTGCCACTCAACAGCATGATCTCGACTCTGTGGAGATAAAGAAAATTTTTGGCATTTATGTCATTATGGGCAAATTAAATTTTCCATGAATCAGAACATATTGGTATGGGTCAATTGGCATACCCATTATAAAAAAATGTGTGGAAAAATATATTTTCTAAACGACGACGACATCTTACGACAACCTATTTATTTGGTTGATGTAGGAGCTAAACTACAAACAAATTCATATCGTCTCTGGAATGTTAGATTACTTTATGACGCAATTAGGAACAGGTAATTTAGAACTTCCCTTAAGAACAAACTTATATATAGATGACCAGATTGTATATTTTATAGGACAAGTAAACATAAAGCAACATGTAAGAATTTATACCAAGAACTGGGAAATAAAATTATACATCTTAGTTGGATAACGTGGTCTAGTATATGACTGACCGAACTCCTTGGAGTTCAAAAAAACTTGTTGGATCTTTTAGTATTTCGTCAGATATTTGCTGAGAATATCTTATTCTACACAAGAAACCTCCACAACGTGGACGGCCATCTCTGGCAGAAAATACAATAGCTAGCATTGAAGTAAAGCCGCCAGCCTATTCAAATTTAATAAATATGGGAATTGAATATTGTAAATGAGAACGCTGTGGTAAAAAGAAATCCATAGTTTTTGTATCAAATGTAATAGACATGTATGTTTAGCAAAAGGTACTGTTTTTTAAAATTTCACAATAAATAGCTGGGTTGTTTAAGATTTTGTTTTACCTTCGCTATTGAACTCCACATGCCTAGATTCATATTGTGTGGGAAGGACCATTTGTGGAATCATTTTTTTTTTTTGAAGAAATGCATATTAACTTTGTTTTTTCTAGCTTTTTCTATCAAAAATATCTAAAAATATTTGGCCTTGAAAGGGTTAAAATTGGATCGAAAATTAATCAAACCAAGGTGTAGTGTATTCAAAGTTATTTTGTACATACGTCATCTAAATTTATGACGTCGCGATGTTGCTACATCAACTCTGAGTTTCAGTTCAGTTTGGCTTTGACATACAATAAAATCCTATATTAAAAAAAATAATGAAACAAAAATGTTACGAAACATATATAGTTAATTCAAATAGAACACAGGTATATTAGTTTGTAGGTTAGAAATGTTTTATTATATTTACATTGAATTCTTTTCCAGACTACCCATGTGGTTGAGTTCGAGGCACGTTTTTTTATGTAGTGGTATCCCCTGGAGGTCTAACCCACCTAATTTACAATTATATATTGAAGCAATGTGTTTTTCATTCATTAGAGAGCATATTTACCTTTCCACGTTTAGTTCTTATTTCCTTCAATGATGTATTTACTTGTCAAGTCATCCTGATATCACTGTATTTTTTATTTATTCTGCTACTGCCCGATTCTTGATAAAATTAGTCACTGAATTCTGCCTAATACATTTATAATATATATAAAAAAGTTAGTATTCATTCTCTCCTCATACAGTTTGTCCTAATGCTCATGCTTAATTCCGAACAATGCAATGCAATCATATCTATACACACAAATTTTTCATACCCTAGAGTACAAGTGTACAATGCCATTTTGTACAGTTATACTCTCTTAATTATATGTATACCTTTAGTTGTTTCCACTCTCATCACTCTGTCTCAGGAATTTCCAGCATTGCACAGCATTATCACATATCCTGAAATTTTTTGTTTCCTTTAGTCACTATCAGTGGAGTGTCTGTCAATCAATGGAGTCTAAATCAATCACTAAACTATTAATTTCCAATCTGTCTAAAACATAGTCACGATTCCTCCATATATCAATGTCTTCCTCTGTATGTCTTATCAAGTTAATCCAAACCAAAGATGTTATGGTCGACAATGCTTCCTTCCTCATATCCAAACAGTTCTTGATCAAATATCCCTCTTGACCAGCATGTCTATTATAATAATTACTTGCTACCCCCCATATCAGCTCGATTAGAATGAATATACAGTGATAGGGAGGAATGCGTAATACTATGTAACATTTCATTTATAACAGGTTAATCCAAAAGCCACGGCCTGCCATTGTAAAACACATTTTTTGCAAAACTTGTTTTTTTTTAATTCAACATAATTCCCTTCAAGGGTGATATACTGATTAGAGCGACCCTCCAACTTTTCGATACCATTTTTGTAGTACGATTTGTCCTTTGCTTCAAAATAAGCCTCAGTTTCGGCGATCACCTATTCATTCGACGAAAATTTCTTCCCAGCGAGCATTTTTGTGAGATCTGAGAACAGGAATACTAACTAGGGGCCAGATCTGTATAATACGGTGGATAAGGAAGCAATTCGAAGCACAATTCATGGATTTTTGCCATCATTTTCACAGACTTATGACACGGTGCATTGTCTTGGTGAAGCAGTACTTTCTTTTTCTTCAAATGCGGCCGTTTTTCATCGATTTCGTCCTTCAAACGGTCCAATAATGCTATGTAATAGTTGCTGTTGATGATCCTTACTTTTTCAAGGTAGGCAATGAAAATTATTCCATGCGCATCTCAAAATATAGACGCCATAACCTTGCCAGTCGTCTGTTGCGTTTTCCCACGCTTTGGAGTGGGTTCATTGTTAGTAGTCCACACAGATGACTATAGATTTTCAAAAATGCCAAAAATGCAGTTGCAAAATTTATCAAAATAATCAAAGCACTCAAATAACGTTTGCCGGCTTATTACCTGTAGTAATTATAAGTAATATTTTGAATAATTTTGCGTACGTCTGATAACCGGACGACTTTGACAGGCTAGTTCGGTTTCACATTCGAACTTATCAGACAGCTCCTGTCAAGTAGAATAAAATGAGAATGAAAATATTGTTTGATACTGATATGAATTTACAAGTTATGGCAGCCAATACATTAAATATCTTGATGATATATGTATAAAAAAACTTTGAATAGACTATGATTTAAAAACGATTTGTTGGGTAAATATTAACTCATAACCGTAACATAAAAAAACAACTGTTAACTCTTTCGTAAAACATAATATTAAACGGCAGTGCACCGCAGGAATAAATACCACTCAAAAATTAAGCCTTTCCTTCAACAGGTAATTTTTCTCGGGGAGATTGTTTCCCCCGCCCTAATTATTTTTATCAATTTAGGCAAAAGTTCCTGTTCCTAAGGCCGCCTTGAGCAAAGTGCTTAATATTTATTTAGAAAAATCCTCAGGTGCTCCGGAGCCGGTGAAAAATTACAAAACTTCTCTTATTTGGAGAGGAAGAGAAAAACTTTTGCTTTTTTATTTGATTGCGAATTTCCATGAAAAATGTTTAACGTTTTAAAACCGGGACGTCAAGGAAAAAACGAAACCGCGTCGGCGGGGAGAGGGTGAGTTCGAAATTAATTTATTGGTGATTCTTTGGCCGGGTTCGGAGTGCGGCACGAGTTATTAGTCGATACGCATTGACAACCGCGCAAAATGAAAACATAAAACGATAGGATGTCGGCGGGGAAACTCCCATCGACTTGTCAACCTAGACAGATTAGAAAATCCGCGTGATCTCAAAATAAAACACGGTGCTATATTGGTATGAGGGGGTAGAGTAAACTGGACTTAGGCTCTATCTTTATATAAATAATTCAGAAGAATAGAATCCAAGAATACAGAAGTCCATATACATATAATAGGCTAAAACCACTTTATGACAATTATACGTACTTACTTTAACCGGAATAAAACTTATTGCAAAAAAAATAATTGGATTTCGATGAAAACTTGGCCTTAGAAATAGTTTAATTTTTAAAACTTATTCATCCAATATTATAATAAGTTTGTGTTATAGTTTCACAAATATGTTAACATTCTAATGAAATTCAAATAACAATAAATTGTGTAAGGGACCCTAATGTAATTATATATTGGTAAAAACTTCAAAAATGTTGTGTATTTTCGTTTCAAAGCAGATAAATGTTAAATCTTGGAACACGCGAACCAGCCAGTGTATTTTGACAACGCTAATTTATCTACAGCAATAACACAATTCTAAAATAAGTATGTACTATTTGAGTTACCTTTAGTTATGTCTAAAGTGTAATGAAGTTATTTAGAATGTGTAATGGGTTATTTTAGAGTTTTCGTTGAGGAATTTTGAGATCTGATCTGATTGAGATAAGTTCTGTTATTTGTATAATGATTTGGTTCTTTTCTCAGTTGCCAAATAATATGGAAAATTGTATTTAAAATAATATGATTATTTCAATCGTACATACATTTTAATCATATAAGCGTGCATGAGTTCAATATATACAGTATTTCTGAAAGATTCAAACGCCAACTGGGCAGAGAAAATCGGTTTCTAACTAAACTCACTGAAACTTCACTGTTGCTCACTGCGGAACAACCATATATCAAATACCATCATGGTTAAATCACAAAACTATTTTTATTAATTACATCACACATTAGTTATGCTAGTATTATCTTAATTTATAAATTAATTTTTTACTACTGTTCTGTTGTACATGCATTAATATTGCTTACTTGCACAAGCAAGGCATTTACGTGATTAATACATGAGTATGTATTTCCATAATTAAAATAAAACTAATCTACTTAAGCTAAAGTGGTGTGGTTTGGATCGCTTCAATCTTGAGTTGATTCTTGCGTTTTGTCTAGTAGCTGTATTGCTTCCACGTCGCTGTGATTTAGCAAACTTGTTTCATGTTTTAGGGCGAAATCTTAGATCACTTCGTGTATCCATTTAATTCCGAGATTATGGTGTAGCTTTTCATTGATTACGTAGCGATAAGCATTGGTAATTAATCGTAGAACTTTGTTTCAGGTGCGATGGATTACTAGTTTCTTTAATGTTTTAGTGCAACCCCATATTTGCACTCATTAGGCCCAAATAAGTTTTAAGATTGACTGACAAACCAATATCTTTGATTTTAGATCAAGTTGAGAATATCTTCTGATTAACCAGTACAATTGCTTGGCTTTGAGTCTAATTTGCTCTGCTTGGTGTCTCACATGATGTTTCCAGTTTAAGCTACCATCGAGATATATTCCGACTAATTTAGGCGATTTTGCTTGAGGAATCGGTTATCTGTCAAGTGGTTTAAATAAGTTTATGTCCATTCTCCGCAACGCAAAATTAACACGAACAGATTTGAAGTTATAGCTGTATTTTCCAGTCTCTAGTCCATTCGTAGATCTTGTTGACCGCTACTTGTACTTCTTCTATAGCCTTAGAGAGAGATACATGTTTTGCCATTATAACTGAACCGTCAACAAATGTTCCAAGTACTGTTTATTTAATTGTTGGGATATCAGCAGTAATAGAGCAGATATAAAAATGGTCCTAAGGCACTACCTTGTGGAACTCCAGCCGAAATAGGTTAAGTATTTAAAATCACAAAATGCCAATGTCACATATCTGGTTTCTTGTACACCAAGTACCTCGAGGTTATACTGCACCAGATTATAGGTATCAGATAGATATTTGATTGATATATATAAAATTAAAATATATAAAAAAATAAAAGAGCATAGTTTGTTCTGATTTGTTTGTTCTCGGTTTCATCCACTAGGAAGTAATGAATAAAATAACAGCGTCCAATTACTAATCCACTAAGCTTTACTTGTATGCATTCTATTTCTACAGAAATTCGGGAGGAGGAAGCATTTCTTAATTTCTTAATGTCAAAACTTAATATTGCAAATGGTTCCATGGAACCTTTAAAAGAGAAAAGAAATATGTAATATAATATAATTGTCATCTTTGACAAGGCATTACTCGGTGTGAAAAAAAGACATTATCAATGGTTCTTAAAGAATTAACCTGCAGGATTTAGAATCGCAATTTAGAAAAGTTATACCTCCTTTATTGCGAACATCTCAGCAATGACAATAGTAAAACCTATGATAAACTGCGGCAAATACTCTATAAAGGGCTTAGGGCCAAATTAAAAGATGCATATTTTAATTTTTTTTTCGAAATAGCGTTATATTCTCTCAATACTCACCAACTGTAATTAATTTAGTCACAGCAGAACTTTAAACATGAAAGACGTATCCCCCGGGCCTGTCCCTAACATGTTCTGCTCGCGTAACTCAACTTTTGAATAGAAGAAATCTAATAAACTATCAAAATCATTCATTATAATAATTATGAGAAATCGCTCATAGTAATGTCATTACGCGCCGCGCCAGTTAGCAAATTTGTCGGTTCTTTATTTGCCGTAATACTATGTATACAATAGTGTGTTGAATCAGCGAATGTTGTTGAGTCATTTCTCCTACTAACTATTTAATATTATTTGTATATTTACTGTTATTTTTTAATATATTCTGATCTTTCTTTTTTATTGCATACTGTAAATTCTTTTATTTCTGTTTTCTAGTCCAGAAGTATTTCCCCTGTTATATATCCCCTGTCCCGCAAGATTCCAGGAGAAAGGCTTTATGGTGACATATAAAAACGTTAGATCAAATTATCTTTATCTTAAACAGGTGGACGGTCGTTGCTTAATTTAACTAGTAGACATTTTTACTCTAATCTTATCTCAAACATTTTATTGCAGTATAATTTGTCTTTTAGAGAATATGGTAGACCAATTTTTTTCTATTTGGTATTTTGCCAATTTTGCAGAACAAAGCATAAAATTAACCCCCATATATACGTTCAATAAAAAATTTAAAAAATATGAAGAAGATCAAAATAAGAAAGAAAGAGGAATTATTAAGACTATGGATCAAATGAACACACACCTCCACCCCCACCCCGAGAATAACGAAAAGTTAGAAAATTGTAGAAAGAAAAAGCGAAGAATAGGCAACAACGTTATTATAAACAACGTTCCAATGCATAATCTGGATAAAACGTGGAATTGATACTAAGCTCTCCATGAAAAGGGAGCTCAAGATGGGGTCGGAGAAACTTACAAAAAAAGCCACAGATATAAAAATTAAAAAAGTAAAACTAGTTTCAAGTGCCACCGATATATCGTCTTTGGAAGTCTTATCACAGGTAGTTCACAAAAAGGGTCTGAAAGTCATGCTTTTGTCCAATAATAATTTCCGGTTCAGGCAGTCTAAAGGTTCACCAGCTCAAGCTATTTCTGCGACCTTCATAACTGCAATCGTGTTAAATTGGGTATGTTGGATTACTCAATGTTTTAAAGTTTAACAATATTATTATTGCATTACTGACGGCTGATTGAAATTTAAAACCTGATAATAAATAAATAAATTTGGTTCTTTTAAATCGTCCGTTTTCCTTCAAAAACAAAGCTAAAATCACTACTCTATTCATAAAGTATCTTACACTGTACACTTAGTATCTCCCCTGTGTTCAGTATCTTCCCTGGTGTCTTACAAAAAAAGATAAAATTAAATAAATACATTAATTTACTACCTTGCAAATATGTACCAAAATTTTAACATTTATGTCGTTCCGCTTTTCTTAACAAACGAGTACCTCTTAACTTCAAATGACCTATAAATCACTTCACAGTGTCTATTCGCCGACATTACTTTGGCTTCTTCTAGAACTGAAGGCTTCGGATAGTTTCCGGTTCTACAGATCTAAAGAAAATACAATTTAAAGGCGGAACATTTTAAGCAATGTTATAATTGAATAAATTATTAATCAACACTTCCAAATTAATTGAAAAAGCGTTGACCATCATTTCGAAATAATTATATGAATATCACACGATGTACTTAAAACACATAAATCTTACTCTGATGATAAACCGTATGTCCAGTTAGCATATGTACGTCTGTATCAGACACTACACATAGAATCATTGCATTGTTGTCAGTCCGTTTTGATTCGCATTCTTTTCATTAAAAGCACAAAGCACTGATTTTTGGTTTTGGCAAATTGGTGGGGATTGTTTCTTGGCAGAAATCAAATGCGAACTCAGAAAAATCAAGAAACAACGTTGGGAAATAACTATATAATATATTGACCATAATTCAAGCGTGAAGTAAGCGTTGTTAAGAAAAAAACCAATCTAGATTTCTTATAACGGTTGTTGTCCATTTCTAAAATTTTGTTTTATTATAATTTATTATTCATTTGTTAATTATTTAGCAAAATCAGGTGACCAGTGCTGTTGGCAATTCACTCCTAATAACTGATAAATTTGGCCTTGTGTGTGCAATTGTTTAAGATTGTGTAAACTTATTTCTACTACAAATTTAAATCTTACAAAAAAAACTTTTGTGCTATAATATTCTAAAAGTAGGTATGGAATTATGCTGTACAATATGCTCTGTGTCAAACAACGCCATTTGGACACAAATATCATATTTTTTAATATAGAAACAAAACTTTTTAAGTTTACATTAAAGTTTTGACAAAACAATAACTAGTTTTTTAACCAACATTTTCAGGTCACAAGACGATACATTCTCAAACAATACTTTATTATAAACAACCAAAAAATATTTCTAATCTATTCTTGGTATATGCTTATTCGACGGCAATTAGAATGCGACGTAGAGTAATATATAGAGTATTAACTTATTACAAATAAATTTAGAATTGCTTTGCGTGGCCTCAGCAGGAAAGCGCTGAGAACGTCATTTCGCTGAACTTCATTGGTTAGTTTAAATTACCATTATAGTCACCTGTAATAAACGCTTCACAGTGGGCTCCTAGTAAGCTTTGAGAAAAATTGTTGTTGATCATAAGGCTTTTGAATGCCGAGACGAAATGACTAGGTGTCGGAAAAACTTCTATAGTCCCTTAGCATCTAATTTTTCCAAAATTATTTTCCAAACTCTCCTGCTAAAATGGCCTGATCACTACGAATATTCTCTGCAGTAATTTTAAACACAAATATGTTAACCATTTTAAGGAATGTACCAAATTTATAACTGATGAAATGGGAATTACTTTTTTCTTCTATGAGCACATAAACTCCATACTTTTTAAGATAACAAGGGCTTGCTCCCAAAAAACTATAATGACCAGAAGTTGTTTGAAATGACTTTATTGGAAATTACTTAATTATAGCGCATATTACACAATAATTTAAGCTTAAAAATTCTTCCTTCATACAATCTTTAACCATGGCAAATTTCATGTCTTCAAATATCGTCGTTTTTTTTTAAAGAGAGGCAACATTTTTGTTCAGCCGATAAATATATAGAATAAATATTTTTAACAAAAAATTTAACCTACTTCAAAAAATAAACAAGGAACTCACTAAAAATTCAAAAATTAATCAAACCAAGTCAAAGATTTTTAACACAAAAAAAGTACATAATAATCGTTGAAATAACTAAGTGAAAATAAGCAAAAAACGTATTTAAAGTATTTACTACAAGTATTTTATATTCTACTACATACACAAAATTTAACTTGATACCTACCTAAACCTACTCTATCTATTTACAATATTATTTTAACTACTGCCAACCGATCGTAATTTAATTTTGTGTATATGTCACAAAATTGTGTTATTATTTATGTATTGCTTGGGCTGGGCACCCAATAAATTACGTAGTTGATTTATTAAATATTACAATGGGAAGGCCAAGTAAAGGTCCAGCCCGTATGAGGAAATATGCGAATAAAGAAGCAATGATTGAAAATAAGGAACGCTGCAGGCCCCAGGGTCCGCTACCTAGTTTAGGTGATTTGAAAAAATTTCCAAAAAAACTAGAACTAAAAAAGTTGCTCCCACTTTGGGAATCGAACTATCAAATATATCGAACGTTCTAACCGTTATACCATCGCCTGTTATACCATAACAGTTGCCTGTAATGTTTCTATGGCTTTTCATATGATATGGTTAATGCTTAAAAAGCAAAGTGAATGGCTTTTACACTGAACTACTTCCGATTTTTCGTCACATCAGTTCAGTAATAACATTATGAAAACTTTGTGCGTGCTTTTGATATTTGAGGTTTTCTCTCGATTTCCCCCCTCCTGTCAATCAGATCCTGACTTGGTTTCAATGGGACCACTTTGGCACTCTTTCGAATAAAAAAATAATTTTGAAAATCGGTCCATAAATGGCGGAGAAATCAGCGAACCTACATTAAATATATAACTAACTGTGACTATAAACTATTCTCGAATCTACATGAAGGCATACAAAAAAAATCATGAAAATCGGTAAAATCATTTAGCAAGACTTCAATAATATAGACAGTGACAGAAAAATTTCATATATAAACATAGGTAGCAGATAATTAAATATATTCAGTTTGACATAAAATATTTAAAATGTTAATTGTTATATTGTTTTTAGTCACGTCAACCTATTGTATTTTTTAGTGACTGGACCTACAGCTTAACGTGGGCTCCGAACCACGGTCCTCGGCATTAAGTCTACCGACTGGCGAGTGACCAATTTTAGAAATTATTCTAGAAAACATCCGGTCTTACCCAGCCTGGTTATTGGCGTGATTGGGATCATTTTCCGTGTCGGATTTTACACTCTTGCCTAGGACAATCACAAATGTTAAACAATAACGAACATACCTTTGCAACCATACCCCAGCAGGAATCGAAATACTTTACCTTTACCACAGTTCCACCAAGCAGGCCTACAAATTATTTAGCTTTATTTATTAATAAAATAACATGAATAATAATAGATATAGTGAAAAGTAATTCCTATTCAATATCATAAAAACCCAACCTATTCAATAACACGCCCTAAATAGCCCAAGAGGCTGATGGACTGTAAAAACAAATAATAAGAAATTTATTCAATAACACGTGTTAATATAACTGAACTTTTTACAGCAATCTATCAAACAAAACAAAACGCGTCTATATATTTGATATGTATTATATTAGAATATATGTAAGTAGACAGAATTGTTTGAATTTATCTTGGGCGAAAGCCCGACTAAATTGAAAGGCCTCATGTCGCTCAAAAAAGCTTGAGTATATGGTATCTCTAACTGAACACTCTTGCTATTCGCGTCAGACCCGGAGCAGCAAATATATAATACATACAGGTCTTAGAAAAGACATTTGGGAGATGTCTAATACAGGGTATAACAGGTTTGTTAGTTTATAAAGCAGTAAATAAAATAATTTTAGGAAAGGTTATTTTTGTGGTTTGATGTTTAGAAATGAGTAATATGTTTCAAAACAAAACATTAATTTTATCCGTTTATACATAAATAAATTTGAATAACTAAATCTGTTGCTAATCCAAGTGTAGTAATTTAAATTTATCAATACTTTGTTCATTATCGATACTAATGGAAATTATATTTAATAAAATGTCATTTAAAAATGTTCTTGAGATAGTTATTTCAGTATGTTTTAATATAAAGACATTCATTATTTCAAATGTTATAATCTAATAAAATAATTAAAAATATATTTTAAATATATCAAAACCACCTCTGATCTAATATTAAAATTAACAGGTTAATTGAAAAGTCCCCGGCCTATCATTGTAAAACACATTCTTTTCTTAAAAGTAGTTTTTTTTATTCAACATAATTCCCTTCAAGGGAGTTACACTGATTATGGCGACCCTCCACTTTTCGATACCATTTTTGTAGTACTATTTGTCCTTTGCTTCAAAATAGCCCACAGTTTCGGCAATCACCACCTAATTCGACGAAAATTACTTCCTAGCGAGCATTCTCTTGAGATCTGAGAAGAGAACATAGTCGCTGGGAGCCAGATCTGAAGAATACAGTGAATAAATGGATGTTTGACATCGTTTTCACGGATTTGTGACACGGTGCATTGTCTTGGTGAAGCAGCACTTTCATTTTCTTCAAATGCGGCAGTTTTTCGTCGACTTCGTCCATCAAACGATCCAATAACGCTATGTAATAGTCGCTGTTGATGGTACTTCCTATTTTAAGGTAGTCAATGCCCATAAACCTGCCAGCCGACTGTTGCGTTTTCCTACGGTTTGGAGCGGTTTCATCCTGTGAACTCGGATGACTGTCGATTGGACTTCGGAGTGAAATGATGCAGCCATGTTTCATCCATTGTGACATATCGATGCAAAAACTCGGGTTTATTGCCCTTGATTATCTTCAAACACTACTACGAATTATCAATTCTTCGTTGTTTTTGGTCAAAAGTGAGCTCGCGCGCCACCCACTCTGCACAGAGGTTTCTCATACCCAAATGTTCGTAAATAATACGATGTATACGTTCAGTTGATATCTTTAGAGTATATTTTGTAGTATTATTTCATTCAATATCAATAGACGGTCATTCAAAATCATTTTTTGGATTGTTTCATTGTTTTCGTCGGTAACAACCTCTTTTAGGCGTCCACTGCATTTACCGTCTTCGGTGCTCATTTCACCACGTCTAAACTAAGCATACCATTCCTTGATGGTTGATTTTCCTGGGGCAGTGTCCGGAAACCCGGCATCAAGCCAAGTTTAAAGCCTCAACTGTATTTTTTTCCTTTAAAAAGCAATATTTTATCAAGACGCGAAATTCCTTTTTATCCATTTTTTTCACTATAATAAAAGCTGCTTCACTTAAAATGCTGTAATTCACAAACTAACGATCCGAGAGCTGTCAAATTTATACATGCATCTTTTAAGAGTTAGGGCTAACTCGAAAGTATATAGATTTAATTCTAGTAGCGCCACCTAGGTGTCAGGCCGGAGACGTTTCAATTGACCTGTTAGTGTGAAAACAAGTGTTAGTAACATATAATTTTTAAATCATTCCCATTATTCTATTATATGAGAAAAATTATAAACTTAACAAATTGTGGTACGTTAGCATACATAGTAAATGTATTTACCGTACACTCTCGGTTGATTAATTTTACATATTTTCACAATTTATATGTATTACAATGAATTTTAAATATTTTCTAAAGTAACTACATTAACAGTAAAAACCTTGAAAAATTTTCAAACTGAAAAATTCGCATGGATTATTTTCGTTGTTATTGTCGCTTTAATGACGTTTATTCGAAAAAATGGCCCACGTTCATCCGAAGGGGCCGAAATTTTATCTGCTATTTGTAGAATAACCGAGCTCCGGATGATTTCGACGCTTTAATGCATAAAAATACGATTCCCGCTTGTAAGCACCCCATTATGACGCTTGAGATAGAGGCATTACGCGCACTCCTGGTCCGTATTAAGTGTGGGGCGATAACAAAAATTAACAACGTCTCGCTATATCAACGGCTTAAGACTCTCGTCCGGGGCTTTCGGGTTTTCGGGCGAGTGCCAGAGTCAGCCAGCAGCGGTGCCGCATGAAGACGCTCGCTTGCAACCGGCAGAACGGGAGGGGGGACGGAGAAAATTAGAACGGTCGTTTCGCCGCCGAGCCTCTATCGTTATGAAAACAGACACTTTTTAAATAGCCAATTAATATTCCCTTTAATATTCGCTCGAATTAAATTATCACTACCCATTCGTAAAAGTCAGCTCCTATACTTGTTTCTGTTAAATATATGTTTTATATCCATACAAGAACCAGTATAGAAAAGAAGAAGAAGAATTAGTAGAGGACACCCTAATTTATATCGAAGCTGTATAAAAGACCAGAGATGTAAATAAAGTCTCCTCTCCATTCAGGCCTCCATCAAGCCGCCCACATCGCAGCAACAATCCACCAGGCACATATAAAAGGTCGAAAAACTGGAGCCATCTTTTTAGATGTCTCCAAAGATTTCTATCAAGTATAGCATCACAGTCTAATATTCAAAGCGAAGCAGCTTGCTCACCCGAATAACCTAATATCGCTGATATATGCATACTTGGACGATAGGTCCTTTCAAGTGAGGATCAGTGACACAGTCTCCTCTCATATACGAATTTCCGCAGGAGTCCCGCAAGGTGCTCCTCTAGTCCCAGCCCTATTCAACCTTTATAAGGCTGATTTCTCGCTCCACAAACCTTCCCACACAGCATTTTATGCAGATGATATCGCTTTTTCCACAACCGGTTCTTGTCCCGACGCTATTCGTAACAGACTCCAGGTACAGCTGAACCAAGCGATAGCATGGTACAAATTCTGGCGGCTACAGATAAACCCGAGCAAAACTCAGGCTATTCGGTTCCACCGCAAGAAGGAGTTCCGCGCATATCGCCTCCAAATCGATAAAGTCCCTATCCCCTGGCTCCAGAAAGTTGCATACCTCGGTCTTCAGTTCGACCGCCGATTTCAATGATCAGCCCAAATACAGCACGCCATTTGCAAAGGAAATGGCATGTTCAGGCTACTATTTCCACTCCTCTGCAGAAAAAGTTAATTTCCAATGCCCCCGGAAAAATGCCCTGTATAAAATGCCAGTCTGTCCAGTCTGCCTCAACGGAGCATAGGTGTGGTACAGGTATGTCTCTGAGAGACAACTTGAACCACTAAAGTGTTCCAATCCAAAAAAGTCCGCGCGTTACTCAATGCCTCATGGTTTATAAGGAATGTCAACACACACCTCGAATCAGGCATCCCGTTTGTGAAGAATTTCATAAACATGCTCAGTGTAAGGTTCTCCATAGGCGCCTTAGAACACGACAACACCTTGATTAAATCCCTACCCATCCACAAACCTCGGTAGTAAACCAACTACGGCAATCCCAGGCGTAAGCCAGGGTTTCTCTCCGTCACAAAATAATCATACCCCGAATCCAAAGCGAAATCAGCCGAAAACCCTTTGGTTCTAGCTGATCAACATGGTGAAAAAGAAAAAAAGTTTCTCTTTCGTTCCAAAGCCATAAGTAGTGTTATTAGTTCCATCCCCTCCCGAGTCATAAGTGATTCGTAACAGGTTATAGGCCCAGATCTTTCAAGATAAATGGAAAAAAGCAGGGGGCTGAGGACGAAGATTGCATGGGTATGCAGGTCACGTAAAGTTCGAGTGCGATAAAGTATATACATAAATATATGCACAAGTAGGAAAAGGACACAAGTGGGAGTAAGCAGATGGCTGTATGCAATAGACTAAATTATGTTATGGAGCACTACAACACTCAACGATTAACGAAACACCATAAAACTACAAACATGTGATCTTGAGTCATCGGTAGGATAGAAAGAAAGATTGTAATTAGCGTTGGGAACTATCGACTGAAAACAGTCGATGCACGGTTCGACAGTTTTTTTCAATTCGTGATGTCAGACGAAGATGTACGAACTCTTTTGTCTATATACATTGTGAGAGGGGAAATAACGGAGATAATTGCTTGGAACAGATAATTTTATGTGTTTATATTTTCTGAATACTATTAACATGCAAATAATAATTTCATTTTAAACGAAGTAGAACTACTTTTATAATCGAACGTTCTATAAAAAAAGAATTTTTCTATGAAATGGAATAATACCCCACAAATGTTTCATCGTATTTTAATGTGGTAATTGCTATTTTGAAATAATGTACTGTAATAAATACAGACAATACAATAGATGTACAATAACCATAGATACTAAATAAAGATTAAGCATATAACTAAATATAGAAAAAAAAACTAATTCATGACATAATTGAAAATGATCGAACAGTAACTACTAGAGCTTTTTTAAATACAGAAAATGTTTTATTTATTATTGAACGGAAATATTTTTTAACAAAAATCGAGAGAGTAATCGAAATATTACGTATTATTGCCATAAAACAGTCAAACTTATTTTACTATTTATTATTCACAATTTTAATCTTTTTACCATATTACATTAACAATCTTCAAAAATATCGTTCCAAAATGCTGCTATATTAATATATAATATATCTTTATTTGCAAGCAAGCTACTAAAAAATCATTACATATAAATCTGTGTAAGCATAAATTGGGTACATTTTTGTCAAGGTCGCAGCTAGACGACAGAGCCAGAAAGTTTAAAATCAGTCGAATGAAACTAGTAGAACCAAAAACAGTAACTAAAACTACACGAAACAATTGATAGTTAATAGTAACAAAATCAGTCGTACCAAAAACACAGTCGACTGAAACAGTCACTGGTAAGAAGTAATAAAATCAGTCGTACCAAAAACACAGTCGACTGAAACAGTCACTGGTAAGAAGTAATAAAATCAGTCGAGCCAACAATAGCAACTGAAACAGTCGATAGTCGATTTCAGTCGATAGTTCCCAACACTAATTGTAATAGATAGAATAATCAGTACTGGAGTAATCAAGAGTTTATTAATGGAGCCGTGTATAATTTACAAGGTTTAGCGAAGATATAAAAAATTAGAAACATGGGAAGCAACAGAATTATCAGTAGGATAAAACAGTAATATTGTAAATAATAGTGAAGAATTTAGTAACTCAGCTGTGTATAATTTACAAGTATTAGTGAAGCATTAGAAAATTAGAAACATGGCGTCCAACAGAATTACAGGACCAGCGAAGCATTAGTAAACTAGAAATATGGAACTGACAGAAACAGAGAAGGTATGATAAAAAAAGGCATTGACACCAATGGAGAAAAGTTTGGTTGCAAAATACTAGAATTGTGATATAATTATCAAATCAACAAAACAAGAAGATAAAGCAAATAATGTTGGAGCCGTATTTTTAAATGGTATAATGGACTAAAGATCTCTATCAGAAAATCAAAGTGTTTAATTACCGAAACAAAAATACCCACAACTAAATCAAGCATTGTTCTGGTAAACTATATGTAAGAAATTAATCAAAATATTGGCACATAAGATTCAATGAAGTGAAGAACAAGTTACAGCTGGACAGATAAGATTAAGGCTATTGTTTAATTACAAAAGGTAGTAATTATTCGCTAATACTCAATGCTGATGCATTATTAAAATGACACAAAGAGCAAATAGTGTATTTAATGGAAAATTTTTATGAAATATAAAAGAAATAGAATGTTTTTTTTTAATAGGAATATAAAAGAATAGAAAGGAAAGTGTTTAACGTTCCATCATTTAATGACTGGTCGATGAAATATGAAAGATAGCAACACCAATTTAAATTAAATTTAACACCAGCATAAGTGGAGATTAATAATTTAAATTGTACCATACGGAAGATTAAAATGCAATTTTATATAAGTTTTGTTAGTAACAAAACCATATCTAAACAGATCAATTTGATAAACCAATGGAAGTCAACTTTAATACAAATGACACTGAAGAAATAATTAAAGTTATACTAAAAGCTACAGATAGATTAGAAGATATTTATAGACCAACAAGGGACGCATGGAATATTCCAAAAAAGTACTACGATATTTCAGTGGTATGAAGGACCATGAACCAATGAAAAGCGATAGTGCACTTGAAGGAGCAAGTTATGAAGACTGAGATGGTAACCAACTAGGTTACTAAAAGTTTTAATGGATTCTTACCATTTCATTAAGGCAACCCAGTGGCATGGAATAAATTCATTAGAGGACAAATATATATGTATTTTTGGCATTCCAAAAATAAAGTAAATGATTAATATTAGAAGTGGATTAATATCATTATGGATTGGACAGTTGAAACACTAAAAATGTATGTGTTTTTTAAAAATATTCAGATTTTAGAGTATTTAATCTGTGGAACTACTTAATATAGAATGTAAACAAATATTGCATGTTGTCTCTTTTTCAGAAGTTTTTTTAAATAGCTTGAAATAAGACTAAAATACAATATTAGACTCTTGTTTTCCTCAGAGCTCAGTTTTGGAATTGAAAATGAGACTCAACTGGTGATTAGATGGTGGTATTAGATCTCCCGTTAAAAAAGAATAAAAGTTATCTAAGATGTTCATCTTCTTCACAGTTTTCTCCAGGAGAATGATATGAAAAAAACGAAGTGATGATGAGCCCTTATAAAAATTTCTCGAACATAATAGGTGAATGATGTTTCTACCTCCATAACCTCTAATAGATCCAATAAGAATCTCTAAGCAATATTGGTTAAGATTTGTTAAACAAATATAGTTATTTGTAAATTTAGACAAGATAGATTTCTTTAAGGTAATAAATCCCCTAAAAGTAGCAATTGAATTTTTAATTGATGGCATCCTAATAAATATTTTCTTAACAAGGCAATTAAATTTGACACTATTTAAATATACAATAGCTCTATTATAAAATTATTGAACACTGATTGTTCTAAAAAGTTAAAGTATTACAAATATTTTAGGGATATTTTAAAATTAAAAATAGTATTTAATACTACTAATTATCCAGTTATCTTAATTATTACCTTCTTGCAAGACTTCTTTATATAGAGACATCACACTGACAGCATACGAACAACTTGATAGGTTAATTGGATTTTATTACCACTTACATCTTCATAAGTAGGTTTTGATTTTCTGTGAACAAACAATATATAAATAGACATGTAGTAGATAGATAATTTTATATGTACCTGATAAAAACAATGTTGGATATGTATTTACCCCAATACCCATTCGTGAAGGAAGGGTAATTCAAAATTCCTCACTAAAATGTCCGTGAGAGACACGATGACGTTCATATAATTGCATTGTGGTTTATCCAGGTAACTTACTATTATTTACTTGATCAACCCATGTTTGGAAAAGAGCTAGATCATTCTTTGGGAAACGATGTCTAATTTCCGTGGTAGATTTTCACCCAGGTACACTACATCTTTTAATACACCGATGCATTGTCATCAATTTTTATATTATTACTCCATAATAATTAACGTTAAACAGAAAATATGCACAACGTAAAACGAAGATTTGTTGATCTAAACAAAAACCAAAACGTTCAAACAACAAACTTAAAAATGGACGCCCATAGAAAATACTGACTTCACATAATTTGATCAATCAATCACGTTCCATGTTAGTGGCGGCACCAGGAATTTAAACTAGCGAATCACAATTTGCGATCGCAGTGCTACCGTTGATTGAACTAAACAAAACCTTTCCCCAAAGGCGCCTATACCGTGAAATTTCTATATTTTCTATGAAGAGATATTTATAATAGAGCCGAATCCATGACGACTCTTCACGCTTGGTCTCGCGCAATCACCGAACGTTCGCTTCGTTCAAATCTGTACTCACCATTAGTCGTATTTTTGACGAATAATTTAGAAATTACTGTGAATAAAGAATTGAATCGGAAAATGATACATTTGGCGCGCGATACATTAGGCATCATTAACATTTCTGCTGCTTTCCAGATCTTAAGTAAATGTTTTAATTTGAAAGAAGCCTTAATTTAGAACGCAGGTTTTACGATTACCTTATCTGGAAACTGATATAAAATTTCAATTGGAATCATACTGAATCCAGGAGCCTTCTTAGAGTTACTGTTTTTTTTTCTATTTCCATTGCTACTTATTTTAGAGCAGATTGAAAACTACTTTCAAGGTGTTACATACAATTAAAATTACAATTCTAAATCTAGTTTGATGCCACATTTTTCTGGTATTTTACCAGTCAATTTGCCTATCAGTCAATGTTGGGGGCACTTCTTTCTTTATAGCTGTAAATTGATTGATCTGAAATATTTACGCAAAATAATAACTTAACAGAAAAAGTATGTTTATATAGTATATTCAAAGTTATTTTGTACAAACGACATCAAGATGTTTAATGTATTGCCCGCCGAAATTTGTAAATTCGTTTTAAAATCAGATAATATTTTCCTTCTTATTTTATTCTAGTTAAATGACACAATGCTGTTTGATATGTTCGAACATAAAGCAGTGAGCCTGTCAAAGTCAACCGGTTGTCAGACGTATGAAAAATCCAATAGTGATAAGAGGAACTCTAACTTATAAACTGTTGTGGTTGTATAATTAACTATCGTTTCTAGATGTACTATAATGTCAAAATAAATTATATTTGATAACATTTTTGTTCTAATATTTTGTTTAGATTACAATTTTGTTGTATGTCAAAACCAAACTGAACTAAAACTCAGAGTTGGTGTGTCAACATTGCAATCTTTTGATGTCACAAATCTAAATGACGTATGTACAAAATAACTTTGAAAAGATTATATATGGTTTTGTTCTACGAGAATTTTACCTTTTATTGTATCTTTCCCAATATATTCATCATAATATTTTGATGATTTTCACAATATAACAAAATATTAAAACGAATAAATTACCAACGGTTTTACCACTTTTAAAAAGCAAAACTAACATGAAACTCTCCTTGTTTACTCATGTTTATTCGTTTGCCAATACAGAAATATCTAAGAAAATTAATATAACATATATTTACGGTAACTGTCAGCCATTCCCGAACAAAATATCTTTCTGATAAATTAAACAAACATTATTCGAGATGGCGCCCGTAAATTTTCCAACAATACAAGACAGTGGGACGGAAGTTCGTAAAAGCCATCACAATAAATCTAATTTCTTTTGTTGATTATTGATTAAAACGTGTTCAGTCGTAATTTATGTTACAAATTACGCACATTTTGATTAATTTATGTCATTGGTATTTTAACATATGTAATGTATATGTATTTTCGGAAATTTTATATTGGTTTTATACCTTTTCTTTATCATAGACCCGTAGAATTTATGAAAAATACTAGCCTGGACATTCTTTGTTGTGTATTAGTCATCGGATTTAATTAAATATTAGAATAATGTTTAAGCAAACGCTATATATATCTTATGTAAATATTAATTAAGTATATCCATTTATTTTTCCGCTTTTTCTGGACATAAACAATTGGATCCTGAATTTTTATGTAAGCTGAGTAATATATAATTCTTTATATATATATATATATATATATAGATATATATATATATATATATATAGATATATATATATATATATATATATATATATATATATATATATATGTGTGTGTGTGTGTATGTGTGTGTGTGTGTGTGTGTGCATAACTCTGAGTTTTAGCACATTTTGACACTGACAAGCAGATAAATTCTAAGCTAAATAAAATAATTAAACAAAAATGTTATCTAATAGAATTTATTTTAAAATTCTAATAAATCTAGTGCATATATTATGAAATAACTTAAAACTACAATTAAATATATACACACACAATAATTTATAGGTTAGACCTATTTTATTATAGTTACAACTAAGTCGAATTCACCTAGGCAACAATTGTATATCTAAGTAATGTATTTTACATATCTGCAAAACAGTATTATTTCTATCCACATATATTTTAACCAAACGTTCATGTTTGTTCTGAACAATAAAAAATATACAAAAAGTTTACAGTTACAATCTATAATACAATTTCCTAGAGTTAAAGTGTATTAATTTTATATTGACCTTTATTTATTTTCTGTTTCATCACACTGTGTTAGTGATTGTCAGCATTGAATCATAAACCATCATTCATAAAGTTTTTTTTTTGTTAAAGCCTAAAACCAGGCGGTGGAATTCATGACGCATACCTGGTCGCGGATACTTGCCCTGGAGTGAAAAGTTGGACCGAGATATGTGGGACTGCCTCTGGGCTTACCAATACACTAAACCGAAACTGCCTTATAGTTGACTCCTGTGGATAGCTACTGCTACTGCATTAAATTTGGTGATATGGCACCTGCTGATCGGGCAGCCGTTATTAGGCACGAGGACCCTGCTATTCTATTGATTCGCGAATCTGAGTTAACACACAACTGGATATTACTGTATGGGGGCAAAAGTTATAACTGTAGCGACGGATGGTCGTTCCAGCCTGTAAAAGGGAGGGAGCTTAGCGGTGACGCGGTGCTAAGCTCCCAGCATATCCACCAGCTCGCGAACAAACATGTTTTCAGAAGAACTTGAGCTGAGTTATTGTTTGTGGAATAATTGAGATATGAAGTGCTTGATTTCTGGAGTGTCAGTTTCCTTATGAATTTGATTATTTCTGACAAACCATAGAGCCTTTAATATTCTTCTGAGGAGCTCATTTTGGAAAACTTGAAGCCGTTTGACCTGGTAGGGTGTAACAAACTTGAAGTAGACATTAAACCCGTAGAAGAGTACGGGCCGAATTAACATCTTGTGAAATAAGCATTTGATGGAGATGGGAAGTCTGCTAGAAGGGCAGATTAGAGAAGAGAGCAGGTTTGCTATCCCCGAACCTTTCTGGATTGCTTTTTAGATTTGGGAATGCCAACCGAACCGCCGGTCGAATTGGAGATCTAGGTACTTGACGTTATCCAGCCATGAAATTATTGCTGTGTCGATCTTAAGTTGCGAGACGCGCTGTGCGTCGCGCTTCTTATGGAAAATAATGGCCTGGGTTTTCAGGGGGTTGATTTGCCAACCTCCAGAATTTGAACCACTTGACCGCATGATCGGGCTGCTTCTGTAAACGTTCATGAATTGAAACTTCGAACCTGGCGGCCGTGAAGAAAGCAGTGTCGTCAGCGTAAAACGCGACGTCAATGTGCTCTTTTCTCGGCAGATCTGAAATAAAGAGGTTATATAAGGCTGGGGCCAGCGGGGAACCTTGAGGTACGCCAGCATCGATTTGCTTACGACTGCAAAGTGATTCCCTGATCTTGACCTGGAAAGATCTGTCCGAGAGATAGGATATGATGAGAACGGTTATGTCTTCTGGGAGGCCTAACAGCACGCATTTTGCGATCAAAGCGTCGTGCCAGACCTTGTCGAAGGCAGTTATGTCGTTAGGTTCAGAAGGACTGTTCCAAGCTTTTTACGTTGGTCTAGAGCGTGATGAATGTGTGCGGCCAGAAGGGGGGCCTGATGGACTGATGAGTGGTGAGCGCAAGAGCCGAATTGTTCATCAGGAACGTTGTTGTTTTCCTTTGTGAAAGAGTTGAGAGCGTTGAGTATTACCCTCTCGGCAAGCTTCTAAATGGAGCTGAGAAGGCTGATAGGCCTGTAGTCAGATGGAGATGATTTTGCTCCTTTCTCGGGGATAACGGCTATATGTGCGTGTTTCCGAGACGCCGGGAAATGTTGCAGTCTCATGATGGAGTTAATGATGTTTGCCAGAAATCGATATTCCGTCGAAACCCGGAGATGTTTTGGTTTGAAGTTTGCCGATCATAGTTTGTTTTTTGAAGTTAGTTTGTTGAAACTTTGGAGACACGAAATGGTTAAGAAGAAAGGTTGAAGTTACTGGTCTTTTGATGGAGTTGGATTCGTTGATGACAGTGTCATTGTCTTTAACTTTTGTGTTCTCTGCGTGTGGGAGGTATTCCATCTGAGGTTCGTAGGTCTCTGCAAGGAGCTCGACTTTTTCTTGGTCAGTGAGAAATAAAGTTTTATTCAATCACTGTCATTTTGAGAATCACTACTCAAGTGAATAACTAAGCTGTTTACTTCCAATCTATCAAAAACTTGCTCAATTTCTCTCTCAGTGTGTTTTATCGAGCTCATCCAAACCCAAGGTGTTATTGTCGGCAATGCTTTTTTTCATAAATCCAAGCAGTTTTGGTTTGAATATCCTTCTTGACTTGAATGTCTATTGTAATAATTCTTTGGAATATCCTATATGAACTCAACTGGATGAAGACAGTAATACTCTGTGGCCATAAAGAACTGATCTACCATACATATTTTCTCAGGCTTATTTCTAACTTTCAACAGGCACATTTTGATGACGTAAGTTCAGAGTTATTTTGAATAGACTATATGTGAGAATAAATGGTGTGCACGTGGTATAAATTAAACTAGTAACAGCACACTCTTCTAGGAATACACAACCACGGCTGTACTTAGACTATTTCTTCTTGGGATAAGGAACGGATTGTCACACAGCCATTCTGATTCGAGAGCGAATTAACCAGTCTCCGAACTGGTCTGCAAAGAAAGTAAAATTATCCTTGTCGGGAGTTCTAATTTCAACTCTATATCAAGCAGAATCTCGCCTTGCCAGGTCATGGACTAAAAATAATTTCAATATATACAGCAAATATTTTCCTCAATAACAATGACAGGGACGGTGACATCAATTTTTTCAACACATATCTTTTTCTATTTATATTTATTTTTTCATATATAATTTATATATTTTGTGTGTGTGTAATGATTGTGCCAAATTAATATTTTCAATTTAGAAAAGTACATTCAAAAATTCATCTTTTCCTAGCAAAACATTAATTAACCTTTGTTGTTTCCAACTTATCTCTAAAATAATTTAGGAAAGTTAGTTTAAATCAGAATTAATTGATTTAAGAGATAATTTAATAGAAGAAAAGCAACTAATAATTATTGTCTCTTCGGCAATTAGAAATATTTGCAAGCGCCTGTATATTTTATATTTATTTACAATAAAATATTAGCTAAAATATTATAAAATTTTAACAATCGGCAATAATTGCTAATAATTGCTAATGTTTTCGTCGATAAGAACCTCTTTTGGGCGTCCACTGCATTCACCGTCTTCGATGATCATTTCACTACGTCTAAACTTACCACACGAAATTCCTCTTTATACATTTTTTTTCACAATAACAAAAGTTGCTTCACTCAAAATGCTATAATTCATAAGCTAATGATCCAACAGCTGTCAAATTGATACACGCATCTTTTGAGGGTTAGTGCTAACAAAAAAGCATACGGATTTGATTATGGTAGCGTCATCTATGTGTCAGGCCTGGGACTTTCAATTGAGCTCTTATAGCCCCATTCATCAATTTTTGGATTGGATGCTGGGCAACAGATCACAATTTTGTGATATTAGTAACACTACTGTAAATTACCACTCGAATAACCATGTCGAATGCCATTTCTGATATGAAAATGATGGTCATGTGGTATTTTACAAATAAAACTATTATGGTTTAATTCGAGGGAATGGTGTTGTAGAACTACTTCTAATGATAAGATTCACGTGGGCGATACGATAAATAAACAGATAAAGCCTAGCCAGATATCGATCCAGTCTCTCCACCTGACAAGCCGTAAGTGTGTCCGCTACTTATTCTAGGAATACCCAACGAGGGCTGTACTTAGTGGCTACATCTTCTTAGGATAAGTAACAATACTTATATATAACTACATAGCCCGGGGAGCTTCGTATTACTCCGACAATAACAATAACTACTTAATCAATTGTCGGTGAGTTAGAACTGTTCATCGGCAAGTGTTTTATCAAGTCTGATTATGATATTATGTGGATAAAATTTAATTAAAACGTCATTCGGCGAGAGGACAGTCTTCCTACTGTTCCAACTAGAGCCAAAATAGAGGGTTTTTTTGCCGAATCTAACATTATATAATCATACTAGTATTCAGTGTAGCTAACAGTTAGTTTAGTTATTACTAAATGGTATCAATACTTGCCTCTTTAACCCATTTTTACTGGCTAGCAAATTATCTCATTGGTACTCGAATTCAATAACGTTTTCGCTCGCTGATTAGATATGCAAATAGCACTAAATACATTGTAAATAAATTATATGAAACATAACATAAGAACAATTATATCAACTTAAGAATAAATATAATCTTTTTCAACCGACATGTTGTCAAACTTATATCGTATTTATTTATAAAAACGCAGTTATACCGCCGTGTGTATATGAGAAATCGTAAAAAAATCAAACACAAGCATCCCCCGTAGAAGTCGCAAGCAGAAAATCCCCTGAACCTCAGGATCGCCGGATGAAATTGATTGTTAAAAACGAATTAAACCCTTAATATTCTTTTATGGCAGTTAATCTCGTGAAATGCTGTAATGGTTATGGTGCGCCCAGTATTGGTAAGAAAATGTATCTAGTTTACGACTTAATAATACCTTGTTAAGATCGTAGAGGAAAATTACTATTTTAATCCTTGAAAAGGTATCATCTTATTTTATCAGTTTGGCGGTAACATTTTACGGTGCCCACTGACAATTTAATATGAGCATTAAGTATAAATATAACAGGAAATTTATAGATCAATGGACATATAACATTTATGACGTCATCAGGAGGTTATATAACATCACCAATGTGATACAGGGGCCATGATTTCCAGGATTAACATTAGGAGTTTTCCAGGATCACGTGCCATTTATAGAAAGGCAGGACATAGTTCCTCTTGGGGCGTTCTGATTTTATTTGAGGTAACTGTAAGAGTGGCTGCTTACGTATTATCTCTACGTATTACGCTAATGTATTATACGCCCCATCTCGTGCTGCAAGTGTGTCCTTGTGGTGTTGTTACATCTATTTGGACTGCGCTTGTCTTCGTCCATTACACTAGTCTCATGGGAACGTCGACTGTGTGGTACTGAAGGGTTCGTCATGTTTTCCTTCCGTGTTCGTAGCAATCCCGGATCATATAGATCCGGTAGGCTCTTTAATCTCCTCATGGTCACCAATTCTGATTGATATAAATGATATGGCGGCCCAAATTGTTGTAACGGTCGCTACAAATAAATAAGACGTATAAAAAATGTACGTCAATCTATAGCGATCTTCCACTATCAACAAATTTGTCGATATCTAAAGAAATCCTAGAAAATCTCCGATTAACCAATACATAATACTATAAATAGTCTACTACCAGAAGCATCTCATTCACTCTTTACTCCATGTTTTGATTCTTTGAATAGTTATTGTATTTAAAAAGGCATTAAGTACCGCCAATAACATATGTTCTAAACACAGATTGTCAAAATGCGTACTTTGCTTTAACTAAAATACAAATGACAACAACCGCGCATTTTATTGTTACTTTTTATTATTTAATTAATATATTGTTACTAGTCGTTTCCGTCTAACCCACAATTTGTTTTTAGGATAAATTAAATCTAGGTATATAATTAGGAGCACCCATCGGCCCTATCTAAGTCTCTGCTGAAATAATGTTTATACATGACACTGCTAATTTTATGCACCTCACTACACAACACTACACAAAATCAGATGGTTTGATTCTTTTGAGTCTGTATCCTGTTCTGGTGGTATTCAGTAGTTGCATTATTTCAATATTCGTGTGAGAATGGAGTCTTTCCTCATGCCCCCTTGCAACTCTCTGTGGGTATCTGAAGATCTCGATGTAGGTAATCAGTCCTATAGTATTTGGGTGCACCCACAATACCTGTCAGGACTTTGTTCTGAAATTTTTTTATTTTATTTATGTTACTCTTTGCAGAACATCCCCATAATTGAACTCCGTATGTCCATATAGGTTTTAGCGATTGCTTATATAATAGCAATTTATTATGTACTGATAATTGTGATTTTCTTCCAATTAGCCAGTACATTTTCGAATATTTCAATTCCAGTTCTTTTCGGTTCTTATCGTTGGGTATCTTTCTTTTCTTATTATATTTTCGCTCAACGTCAGAATCACTGGCATATCTGAACATAGCTCAAAATTTTCTTCGACTTTTATATAGTTGGATGTTATGTTTCTTACTATGAAAAAATCTAACAGGTCTGCGGTTTTCTCTTGTTCAGTCGGCCAATAAGTTGGTTTTCCAGTTGACATGTAACTACATCTTAGTTCAGCAGCTGCTTTATGCAGTTCATTGTTTAGTTGTTGTCATTCTGGATCCCCATCTTGTATTTTTTGCATTAAAATCACCTCCAATTATAAATTTATCTCCCAGGTTGCTTAGTACATTCAAATAATTTTCCTTTTCTTTTGATTGTATCTTGGAGGACAATAAATTGCGGCTATTGTAACCTTGTATCTGCTTGATTTAATATTTACCGCTGTTACCTGATTATCTGCCTTACTGAGCCCGGGATCTTGATGGTGGGGAAATGTTCTTTTTTATTATTATTGCACTTCCTCATCTTGCGGTGTTAGCTGAATGTATGGTATGATAAAATGTATATTCTCTAAATTTTATAAAGGCTTCTTTTGTTAAATGGGTTTCTGATATTAAGCAAATATCTATTTTCTGCATATCTAGGAATATTTGTAGGGTAGCGTGATGTTGCTGGATTCCATTAACATTCCAAATCGCTATTGGGATATCTTTATTTGCCATTTCGGGTTTTTGGGGCCACAGGCCTAATGTTTTTCATTTCTAGTTTTACAGTCCTTTCCGAAAAATATTCGATCATTTTTTCTTGTCTGTCCAGCTTTCGTATTAGCTTAAGTAGCAATTCATTGGTGGTTGCTTCATCTTCCTTGGTGTCTCTTTGGTTATTTTGACTGATACTTTGGGCATAAATCATTTCAACATTAACGTTGTTATAATTTTTCGGTTGTTTCTTTTCACTTATTGTTTCTTGACATTTAATTTAACCTACTCTATTTCTCCTCTCTTGTAGTGTTTTAGCAACTACACATCCTCTATAACTTGTAGGATACGCTTCATTGCAGTTTGCACATTTCGGCTTAGCTTCTTTGGGTTTTCTACACTCTGTGGTGATACGTTTACCTGAGCATTTTACACATCTAGAATTTCTGTGTGTGTCCATGCAATTGGCATCTTTTGCATTGCGGTATTAAGTTCAATTTTTTTAGAGGTTCGATTTTTATTTTGACCCCTAAAATTCTTTTAATATCAAAAATGGTTTTTGTGTCCGTATCATGTTCAAAGGCTAACATAAATAGAGGTAATGGCTTCTTGTGGACTAATATTTCTCGTTTGTTATTTTTGGTCTTTTCTTTTTTTTAAATATTTGTCGCATTTAAGCATTTAAGACCATTTTGGTTTAGTTCTGCGATAATTTTTTCACCTTTAGCTGTTGATGGATGTGCCATTGCAGTTTCAGCAACACTAAACAATCTATTATTTTTGTGAATGTTGTGCGACATTCGGCGTTCGGTTTTATTTGTCCATTGTTTAGTACGGTTGCTTTGAATATTATATAGTTAGACCTCAATGTTTCATAAAGCAAGTCAAAGTCGGTAACATTACTTACGATAATTGGGGGTGGCCTGGGCATTCTAATTTATTTATTTTGTTCATTAATTTGTTTTATTTTAATTGGGTATGGTGAAAATCCTGGGGAATTATTTGCATTTCTTTTTTTATTTTTAACCGTTATCCAGCCTACTTTTTCCTGCAATTCTTCTTCATCTGTTTCATATGTAACAATTGGACTGCTTTTGTTGGCTTGGTGGTTTGTCCCTTCCCTCAGAGCTTTGTTATTTAGTTGTAACTTGAGGGCATTTATTTGTTTTTGCATATTAGTTAATGCAATTTTAAAACTCTCCCGCGCTGACTTTTCGTTCATCCACGCTTTGTAGAGTGCCTGTTCGTTCTGGTTTCTAGTTGTGTTCTCTACATTGAAAACTGCAATATGTGATACGCCTGATGTCGATATTTCCATTTTATCTGTTTTTTCTGCAGTGTTCTTCTCCATATTTTTTTACGTATTGTTGAAATAATACTGTTATTTTTATGTTTCAAATTATCCTACGCTGCATTTGTGGTCCAGATATTGAGTTTTCGACGATTAACGTTTTATGGCATTTTGCATTTATTTTGGACTGTACTGACCTTTTTTCCGATCGCACTTTCACTTCTTCACCAGTCTTTAAAATGTTATTGTTAAACTTTTTTTTAACGCCGCATTTGCGACACAGACGTTGCACTTTTGTTTCGTTTCACTGACCATCTCTCCGAACACGTCTTTACACTGTAAAAGTTAAACGTCGACTGTTAACAACCGCGCAAGAAGTTAACACAAATAATGCTTTTAGATATAATATATTTTAACATTATAGTACATATAATATCTATGCCTGGGTAATTGTTAGCATTGAACCATAATCTCATATCCAGAAAGTTCTATTCAGTCACTGTCACTTTCTGAGCCACTATTCAAGTCAATAAGTAACCTGATTCACAATTTCATCCTTTGTCAATTTCTTCTTTTGTGTATCTGATAGAGTACATCTAAATGGAAGGGTGTTACAATTCTCCTTTCCATACACCCGAAGAGATCTTGCTTCTACTATAATATTCTATTGTAGTAATTATTTATCATGCCCTATAATAATTCGACTTGATTGTTCAGCTATCTGGCCATATTGTTCAGCCATCGATCTTATCGTGTATCTTAGTGTATCCTTAGTGTATCTTTTTCATGCCTCTTTCTAAAAAGTAAATTACATAGGGCGCAATCAAACATTTCATTTATATTTATCGACTAACAATTTGAAATGTTTTACTCGTTAACACGGTATCTTCAGATCATAATTTACCGGGTTAATTGAAAAGTCCCCGTTCTGACACATAGATGGCGCTACTAGATTTAAATCCATATGGTTTTTAGTTAACCCTAACCCTTAAAAGATGCGTGTATAAATTTGATAGCTGTAGGATCAGTAGTTTGTGAATTATAGCATTTTGAGTGAAGCAACTTTTGTTATTGTGAAAAAAATGGATAAAAATGAATTTCGCGTGTTGATAAAATATTGCTTTTTGAAGGGAAAAAATACAGTTGAAGCAAAAACTAGGCTTGAATCGAGCTTCCAGATACTGCCGCAGGAAAATCAACTAGCAGGGATTGGTATGCTAAGTTTAGATGTGGTGAAATGAGCACCGAAGACGGTCAACGAAGTGGACGCCCAAAAGAGGTTGTTATCATGGAAAACATTTAAAAAATCTACAAAATGATTTTGAATGACCGTAAATTGAAATAGCAGACACTCTAAAGCCCGAGTTTTTGCATCGATATGTTGCAATGGATGAAACGTGGCTCCATCATTTCACTTCGAAGTCCAATCGACAGTCATCCGAGTAGATTCCACACGATAAACCCGCTCCAAAACGTGGGAAAACACAACAGTGGACTGGCAAGGTTATGGCGTCTGTATTTTGAGATGTGCATGGAATCATGTTATTGGCTACCTTGAAAAAGGAAGGACCATCAACACCGACTATAACATAATGTTATTGGACCGTTTGGAGGACGAAATCGGCGGAAAGCGGCGTGTCGCAAGTCAGTGAAAGCGAAGGCAAAAATCCATGAATTAAGCTTCGAATTGCTTCCTCATCCACATTATTCTCCATATCTGGCCCCCAGCGACTATTTCTTGTCCTCATGGTTAAAAGAATGCTCGCTGCGATGAAATTTTCGTCGAATAAGTTGGTGATTGCCGAAACTGAGGGCTATTTTGAAGCAAAGAACAAATCGTAGTACAAAAATGATATCGAAAAGTTCAAGGGTCG